>NW_004444034.1:1974372-1988071 GCF_000243295.1 Trichechus manatus latirostris
ACGGCATGGTGCTTCTGCCTAGAGCGCCATCTTGCTGGACTCCCTGCTTCTCCATATTCTGACTCCCAGTCACAGTCTTCTTGGTTTTATATTTCAGCATTTTAGGTAGCTGTTTTTTATTTTTGTTGCACTCAGTGGGAGGGATCAGCTGAGGGGTTTACATTACCACAGTATAGCCAGAAAACCTCAGTAACACTTATTTTATGAAACAATTTTAAATATATGAAAAAAATATTATGCAAAGAGCTAGAAACTTTTTTAATAAAAAAAAAAAATGGTTACCTGCACCTTTAAACCCATTTGCTCAGCTCAGAAGAGTACTTGGGTTGAAGATTTTGGGCCTTTTTTTGCTTATTTAAAAGTAATAGCACTAAGACAAGTTGAAATGGCCATTTGGTAATACGTTTCAGGTGGGAATTCCCACTTGGTTGCAGTTGATACTTCCTAGTTCTGCTCTTGGACATATGCCTAAGGAATGAATTAAATTATTGTAATTTTGAGGCCTTTATTTGTAGAAGATAAGCAGCTGGAATAATGTTCTTAAGAGCTCTTTGGAAAGATATGAGAGTTGTTTGAGGCTGTTTCCTAAAGGCCTGCTGATTGTTCAGCAATGATGTGGGAAGTGTTCAAACTGAAACCTCTCATTGCCTCCCACTGGCCTCTAAAAAAATCTAATTCTGCTTTCTTTTTATTGTCACAATTACCGTTTGTCAAACACTGAGAAGAGTCTGAATACAAAGAAATGGGAGGTGAGAACAATTGGGTCAATCACACTTTTTTTGAATATTTTTCATTTAACAAAACAGTATCAACATTTAGCTACATTAAAAAACAAACAAACCCCTTGCTGTCAAGTCAATTCCAACTCATAGTGACCCTATGGGACAGAGTAGAACTGCCCCATAGGGTTTCTGAGGAGCCCCAGGTGGATTTGAACTGCCCAGCTTTTGGTTAGCAGCTGTAGCACTTAACCACTATGCCACCAGGGTTTCCATTTAGCCACACAGTACATACTTAATAAGCACACCCTTTCCTCATTTATAGACATAGGTTCCAAAGACCAGGTTGTTATGTGAAAATCAGCTTTATGGGAAAGTCGGGCCACGCCTCCAACTTCATCTTTGGCACCAGTGTCCCCCACTTCGCCTCTCCACCTTCCCACACTGCTAGCCAGGAGACCATCCTCGGCGGCAGGTGGCTCCCAGGCCAGTAGGCAGGTGACGCTCAGCCACCTGGGCCTGGCAGAAGTTTCTGAGTTGGCAGAAGGACCTCTTTGGAGGCCTCCAACTCCCGGCCCGACTCCTGGGGCCCCGGCTCCCACAGCCTCCTTGAGGCCTGGCCACCCCCGCTCACCGCCGGCAGGCCTGGTTTGTCCTCCCAACCCAGGTGATATGGACAGCCCGCAGCCCGCACAGCCTCATTCCCTCTCACAAACCTTGTCGTCCTCCTCCCCCTCTCACCTTGGCTCCTCCTTAACGCACAAAATAGTCGGATAATAGATTTTTTTCTATTGTCGTAAATGTCGATAACGAGATAGTCGATAAGTGAGGAGTAGGTGTAGTCGTTATGAAGCAACTCTGAGAAAAATGGAATGATTCTGAGTGCCTCTGGTAGTTACAGGAAATTTTACATTGATGTATGTGGTGTTTGGTTCACAGATATCCTCCTGGGAGGACTGAATATTTCTAGCAATGAGCTAGCAACATGACTCCCAAAGTTCTTTGAGCAACCTTTATTCTTGGTGCTCAGGATTCCAGCTGATGGCCTCCTGGAGTTAGTTGCAGCCGCCTGCCTTTCCTGCAGAGCCAGCTGCTTTTTATGGTCACAGGAGATCAACAGAGGCTCAATAGGAGATCTATTTCTGGGTGTTGAAAGGGCCTCTGTGTGGTTGGCTGAGGGGGAAATCATTCAGCTTCCCTCATGGAATGCTTGGACTATTTCTTGGGGCTGTGCTTTTATTTGCACTTCCTGTACCCAATTTAAATAGTAGATAGGCTAACAAATAAAATAACCTTTAAAAAGTCTTAAAGTATGCAATCATATCTAACTTGATAAATTGAAATTCTAATTTGGTAAACCAAAATCTGTTAATTCACTGTTGAATTAACGGTTGGTATAGGAAGCATGGAGCCCTGGTAGGGCAGTGGTTTTTAAAGTACTCGGCTGCTAACCAAAAGGTCAGTCGTTCGAACCCACCAGCCGCTCTGCGGGAAAAAGCTGTGGCAGTCTACTTCTGTAAAGATTTACTGCCTTGGAAACCCTATGGGACAGTTCTACTCTGCCCTACAGGGTCTCTATGAGTCTGAATCAACTTGAAGGCAGTGGGTTACAGGAAGCATATTAATTTGGGATTCCAGTTTCAACCCTGCAATTGTTAATAACATTCTCTGGGTTGAGAGTTATTTGCTTGGAGGAAGGGAGAAGGGAGTCTTCCATTAACTGAATACTACTTTGGGGCTCCTGTATGAACAATATCCACAGTACAGTTTTTCTCATTGTGTAGTTGCTAAAGCAAAATTGAACGTTATAAGATTGCAAAAGAGGTTTATAATTGCTGTAGTTTGATTTTAGTACATATTGTTGTTGCTATTGTTGTTAGTTGCTGTCGAGTTGGTTCCGACTCACTGTGACCCCATGTGTGCAGAGGAGAACTGCTCCATGGGATTTTCAAGGCTGTGACCTTCTGAAGCAGATCACCAGGCTTGTCTTCTGAGGCGGCTCTGGGTGGGTTCGAACCACCAACCTTTCAGCGAGTAGTCAAGAGCTTCACCATTTTCTCCACCCAGGGACTCTTTATTACGTATCATTGGTCATATAATAGGTTAAAGTATGTTAGAGAGCTGGTTCACTCCACATTCAAGTAAAGAAACTTGGCTTCAGCGAGGTTGAGCACCTGGTGCCAGGCCACACGCCCATGAGCAAACATTAGTACCTAGGCCTTTAAACTCTCGAGGCAGGGTGTTTTCCCTACCCTACACCATCTTATTTATTTAAGATGTAAGATTCTTGGTTAGCAATACAAATCAAGAACAAAACCCCAATTTACATTAGTCGCATTATGAGAAAATATCTTTTCTTTATCAATAACTTTTATTTCTGGGGGGAAAAAGCCTTATATCAATAAATAACATACTTTCTAGATATTTTTCACTGTTATCAATGGATTATACAAAATGTATAAATTCATAATTTTTTTTTTTTATAAAATAAACTGAATGTTTCTGGGGGGTCCTGGCTCTGCTAAGGGTGATGTAAACCTCCTACAGCTGATCCCTTCCACGGACTGCAACAAAAACAAAACACAGTTGAAAAATAAATGAAACCAGGTAGATTGTGGAGAATCAAAATGTGTAGAAGCAACCCATATGGTGGTAAGGTTAAAAAAAAATCTAGAAAAATTTTATTCCTATTCTAAAAAAATCAATATACTGCTCAAATGATTTTCAAATAAAACGGTATTCACTTATACTTAACAGCTATTTAGACTCATTTAAATTAAAGAAGGTCACCTTCACAAGTAGGAGGGTGCTCTAATTCAACACAACACGTATGGAAACAAGTACTGAAAGGTTTGATGACTTTTCCACATTTTATTATAAGATTCTGCTGCCGTTGCACGGTTAACATGCAATCAGTCATTTTCTAGAGGGATAACAGTACCAATGTCAAATTGACTGCACATCTCAAAGAATAATTTCCCTGTACCCTAACCAGTCACTGTCCAGTTGAATACAACTTTTGGTGACCCTATGTGTATCAGAGTAGAACTGTGCTCCACAGGGTTTTCAATGGCTAATTTTTTTGAAGTAGATCACCAGGCCTTTCTGGGTGAACTCAAACCAAGGCACCTCTGGGTGGACTCAAACCTCCAAGCTTTTGGTTAGCAGCCAGGTGCTTTAATCTTTTGCACCACTCAGGGACACAAGTTGGAACTGACTTGACGGTAACTGGTTTTCCTTTTTTTTGTATCTCGAACTAGGTTATTCCGGGGTAAAGAGAATGTGCAGCAGCTTTTCCAACACCAGGCCCCCTGGACTCTGCTATGGCCTGTCTTAGGGCTCTTACAGTTGTAGGGGTGGCTGGAAACTTTCCTTGTACTCCAGAAAATTCCTTACAGGGAACAGGGGAAAGTGTTATTTTATTCCTTCAAAAATATTAGTTGAGCCATTGATTACTATGCATCAGATACTATTCTACCTACTGAGCAGCCACATACTACACATTTTAAACTCACAACCCATCCAGATAAGTGTACTGTGATTTTAGAGTGAGGACTCGAGGTGCAGAGCTGTTAAGTAACTTGTTCCGATTCCTTCAGCAAAAAAGTAGAGCAGAGCCTTGTCTCTCTGGTTTCAGTGTCTGTCTACACTCTCTCTATTGCGCCTGGAATATATAAAGAATACTTGGGACACATTCATACCAAAAAATATTTGTTGTGTATCTGAAATTCAAATTTAATTGGGTGTCCTGTATTTAATCTGGTAACCCTAGTAGGGGTGTTCTCCCCAGAGCCAGGAAGGAGGTAACCTGTTGTCACTTGGCTCCTATTCTTTTTCTTGTGTGTTTCAAAATGCATACACATATGAATTCAAATCTACTTTAAGAAATCTTTTGTCCAAGAACTATTGTAATTTGTTTTCAAAGACATTGTTATTGAAACAAAGGAACAAGGGAAGCATAGAAATTTCCTCCCTATCTTTTCTCATCCTTCCCTCCCTCCAGCTCTCTTTTATCACTCTCTTCGTTTCTTCTTTCAGATATTCCTTCCTTCTTTCCCCCTTTGTAAAGTACATACTAAGGCCCAGGCACAGTGACAAGTGTTGTGGAGGATCTTGTAGACTTGAAAAGGGAACTGTGGAAAGAGCCTTGCTAGGTAGCGTTGTCCCTGGAGAGTGTGGGAAGGACTCTTCTCCCAGCAGGAGAAGATGCTGGGTCTGAGGATCATGGAGCAGTAGGAGTTAGCTAGGGGAGAGGGAGGTAGAGAGCCGGCCTATGCAAAGCCACAGGGGCTTTACTGGGCCTGTAGGGGCTGGAGAAAAGCTAGAACTGGATAGTTTAACTTTAAAAATAGGTTGCACAGCTCTGAGTTTGAAAGCTGAAGCAAACTTAGATATCGTCATTCACTCTCTTGTTTTGGATTTAAAAAACAATAATAACAAAGCTTGGAAAGGTTATGTGGCTAACCCAGTGTCACAGAACAAATTAGTGAAAGAATTCAAGATAGGAACCCATTTGTCCTAAACCTTTACCTGTAGGACCCCATTGGTTCTAAACCCTCCCCTAGTATTCTCTCCACTAGACCAGGGTTGGGGCTTTGCCTTTCCTTAAATGCACATACCGGGTATTTCTTATAACACAGGAGGGGCTCTATCACATACTGTGTCCCTGACACATGTTTAATAAATAAACAATATTGAATAAATTTTCAATTAATGAATAAATCAGACAATACTTCCAGATACATTGCTTCATTTGATGTGAGCAACAACTCTCCATACGTTATCGTTCCTAATTCCCAATGTTCCTTTTTAAAATTGTAAATGTTAAATGGGTTTTTGTAACTTGTCTCAGATTACCTGGTTAATAAGATGAGGATCTGCAAAGCGCTCTCAGCTCTGCCCCTTACAGACTGTGTGGCTGGGTCCACTTAGTCTCAGAGAGTACTAAAGAATAATGTATCCATGGTCATTATAAAGCTTTCAGGAGCAGGCCACCCTAATGTAGGGGAAAGAATATTGCCTTTGGGATTACAATCAGATGAGGGTTGAAATTCTGTCCTGATCTAACTTTCCTCATCTCTAAAATGGAGATAATACTTAACTCACAGAGTCGTGAGAATTCAAGGAGATAATTACATACAGCCCGGACGGTTTCTACTCAACAAACTAACTCAAAACTTAAGCTTCCTCCTTTCATCCCACCCCACTCCAGGTCAGTTTGTGGTTAACTAGTAACCTCTCTTTCCTATTTATTCTACCTTCTTATTTTTCTCTTTCTCTTCCTCCTTTCTTTCACGTCTTCGGTTCCTTTTCTTTTCAATGAGGTATATAAAAGCTTACCAGCCAGGATTATGAAAAGTGAGCCGGCAAATGGAAGATGTAACCAGTACACTTCAGGGAACTGTTTTCTAACCTCCCCATTTAAAAAAACAAACAAAATCTTAATTACATTAATTAAATTTTAAAATTCACGTTCTCAAATAAAAAACAAAAAATTTATCCTTTTTTTTTAACATGCAGGTACTAGCGACAGCACTAGGAACGTGTTGCTCGCTCCCTGCTGTTGCTGTGCGACTCGCCCTGCACTTCCCTGAGGAGACCCACTTCCGGGGACCCTCAGGGCAGGATGGCTCTAGCCCAGGTGGTGAAGGGGGTTGCCTAGCAGAGCCCGGAGGCACCCATTGCACATTTCATACCCCTGGTACCCTCGCTACACCCAGAGTCAGGGAAATCACCACGCGGTAGCCAGCCTGACTGCGGCGGGGACTGCCTTCCCAAGCAGACGGCAGAAACCGGCTCTGCTCCCGCCGGCCCTTGACTCATAACCTCCCAGCTCCAGGGCAATCGCCGGCCTCAGGGCCCCTGGTTGGTGGGGACAAAACTACTTGTATGCATCAGCTCCACTTCCCCCAAAGGAAGGCTTTTGCATCCCTGGATCCAGGACTGCAGTGGGCGACCCCTCGGGTCCTCAGGTCTCTTCCTCCTGGACCAGAGGTGCCTTGGGTGCCCTCCTCTGCGCTGGGAAATGATCAGATGAGCGGCGCCAGACAGGGGTCTCTGCGAGAAGGCTCCTGCCCTGCCCAGACCTTCTCTACTTTAGACAGAAGCAATCCTTATTTGTTTTTGTAGTTTTGTTTTTGATGAGTATTGGGGATTAGGAAGAAAAGAAGGATGTTAAATTGGGAAAGAGTGCCTTCCTCTTGCCAGTAATTTTGCTTTTTCTCAAAACAAGTCAATTTTCTCAGGGCAAGAAACTGCAGACTAGCAGACAGGAACCTGAGTTTGAATTAAGCCTTTGCAGCATCTTTTCTGTGTGACATCAAATAAATCACTGAGCTTTTCTTATCTTTAGTTTAGTTCAGTTTAGGTTTTTTTTCCCCCCTCTCTTTAAGTTTGTAATATGAAGATGATAATATTGACACCACAGGGGTCATTGTAAGGATTACATAAGAATGCATGGGAACATGCTGACACATAGTAGGTGCTAGATAAACATTTCTCCTGAAATCATCCAAAACAATCCCTCCAACTTAAGGAAGAAGCTACTGAAGAGGGCCAAATAGCTGAATTTACTCAGCACACGAGTTAGAGGATGAGAACCCAAGGTTGGAATTTAGGTTTCCCAGGGGCCGACTGTGGAACAGGCCATGAAGTGCTCATATGCAAGTTCAAGTTGAAGCTGAAGAAAATTTAAACAAGTTCGCCAGAGCCAAAATACAACCTTGAGTATATCCCACTTGAATTTGGAGGCCATCTCAAGAATAGATTTGACGCACTGAACACTAATGACTGAAGACCAAACAAATTGTGGAAAGACATCTAGGACATCACACATGAAGAAGGCAAGAGGTTATTAAAAAGACAGGAAAGAAAGAAAAGACCAAAATAGACAGAAGAGACTCTGAAACTTGCTTGTGAACGTAGAGTAGCTAAAGTGAATGGAAGAAATTATGAAGTTAAAGAGCTGAACAAAAGATTTAAAAGCACAGCTTGAGAAGACAAAGTAAAATATTATAACGAAAAGTGCAAAGACCTGGAGTAAGAAAACCAAAAGGGAAGAACGAGCTTGGCACTTCTGAAGCTGAAAGAACTGAAGAAAGAATTCAAGCCTCGAGTTGCAATTTTGAAGGATTCTATGGGCAAAATATTGAATGATGCAGGAAATATTTAATTCAGATGGAAGGAATACACAGTCACTGTACCAAAAAGAACTGGCTGACATTCAACTATTTCAGGAGGTAGCATATGATCAAGAATCGATGGTACTGAAGGAAGAAGTCCAAGTTGCACTGAAGGCATTGGCAAAAAACAAGGCTCCAGGAATTGACAGAATACCAACTGAGATGTTTCAACAAAAAGATGCAGCATTGGAGATGCTCACTTATCTATGCTAAGAAATTTGGAAGACAGCTACATGGACAACCAGCTGAAAGAGACCCATATTTGTGCTCATTCCAAAGAAAGGTGGTCCAACACAATGAGGCAATTATCCAACAATATCAACATCACACACAAGTAAAATTTTGCTGAAGATCATTCAAAAGTGGTTGCAGTAGTACACCGACAGGGAACTGCCAGAAATTCAAGCCGGATTCAGAAGAGGACAAGGAACAAACGATATTATTGCTGATGTCAGATGGATCTTGGCTGAAAGCAGAGGATACCAGAAAGATGTTTACCTGTGTTTTATTGACTATGCAAAGGCATTCGACTGTGTGGATCTTAACAAATTATGGATAACATTGCGAAGAATGGGAATACCAGAACACTCAATTGTGCTCATGCGGAACCTGTCCATAGACCAAGAGGTAGTTGTTCGAACACAGCAAAGGGATACTACATGGTTTAAAATGAAGAAAGGTGTGTGTCAGGGTTGCATCCTTTCACCATACTTATTCAATCTGTATGCTGAGCAAATAATCCAAGAAGCTGGACTATAAGAACGGGGCATCAGGATTGGAGGAAGACTCATTAACAACCTATGATATGCAGATGACACAACCTTCCTTGCTGAAAGTGAAGAGGACTTGAAGCACACACTGATGAAGATCAAAGACCACAGCCTTCAGTATGGATTACACCTCAACATAAAGAAAACAAAAATCCTTACAACTGGACCTACAAGCAACATCATGATAAATGGAGAAAAGATTGATGTTGCCACGGATTTCCTTTTATTTGGATCCACAATCAACACCCATGGAAGCAGCAGTCAGGAAATCAAACGACATATTGCACTGGGCAAATCTGCTGCAAAAGACCTCTTTAAAGTTGTAAAAAGCAAATATGTCACTTTAAGGACTAAGGTGTATCTGACCCAAGGTATGATATTTTCAGTTGCCTCATATGCATGTGAAAGATGGACAAAGAATAAGGAAGACTGAAGAAGAGTTGACGCCTTTGAATTATGGTGTTGGTGAAGAATATTGAATATACCATGGACTGCCAAAAGAATGAACAGATCTGTCTTGGAAGAAGTACAGCCAGAATGCTCCTTGGAAGCAAGGATGGCGAGACTAAGTCTCACATACTTTGGGCATGTTATCAGGAGAGATCAGTCCCTGGAGAAGGATATCATGCTTCGTAAAGTGGAGGGTCAGCAAAAACAGGAAGACCCTCGATGAGATGGATTGACACAATGGCTGCAACAATGGGCTCAAACATAATGATTGTGAGGATGGCAAAGGACTGGGCAGTGTTTCATTCTGTTGTATGTAGGGTTGCTGCGAGTTGGGACCAACTCAACGGCACTTAACAACAACATTTCCTGTCCAGTGCTCTTTCCATCTCCTGCTACTCTGTTTGTTCATTCAAATCCACTGGACACATGTTTGGAGTAAAAAGACCCAATTTGAATCCCTGGCTTCTTCATTTCCAGAGTTGACTAATCTTGGGCCATTTATTCTGCAAACATTTCAATGCCTGTGATGTACCTACCAGTTACTGTAGAAGGTGCAGGGGACACAAAAATGAGAACATGGTCTCTAACCTCATGGAATTCATATTCTTGCTAGAAAGTCACATATACAAGTAATTAAAATTTTTTTTGGTGATTATAGAGTATGGTGAAAGAAATCTCTTCTGATTAATGCTGGGATCTGGGAGCGTTCCAAAGGGCTCAATGAGAGTGATCAGGGACATGAAAAGTGACTTGGAATGTACTACCCCCCATCCCAACCCCAGGACTGATCTACTTACTTCCCCAGCTTCTGAGAGTGTTGATGATTGACAGCTCTCAGCCGAGTCCCCTCCAGTACTATCCCTCAGCTGAAGAGAGCCACCTCTCCAAAAGTCATGTTCCCTTCCCAGGGGTAGCTCATATTTAGTAACTGGACTATGTAGGCATATAAAGATTTGGTCCACTTGCCTCAATTCGGGACATCTCTCTGCAGGGCTTCTCCAGCTCCACTGTTTCTGGTGATGGGTTAAGGCCTTTGTGGGAACTTTATTGCAGCCCAATTTCTCTCTCTGCCTGCTTCTTTCACTCCCCACCCTCCCACACATGTACTGATCCCAAGAGCACTTAACAAACCTCCCGTATACAGATCTCTACCTGAGTCACTTCTCAGCAGAAGTGATAATGTCAGATTGTGTTTTAGAATCACTGCCCTGTCAGCACCATAAAGGGTTCTTTTGTTCAACAAGCATACATTGGGCACCTTCTATGGATCAGTCACTGTGGTAGCAATAGGTTAAATGCGGGGGAAGCTTGAAGGCAAGGACATCTGTCACTGCAGTAATCCAAACAAGCAATGATGACAATTTGAATAAAGGGAGTGAAAGTGTGACTAGAGAGAAGTTACTTAGAAGTTATAATTGGCAGGACTTGGTGATAGATCGGATGAAGTTAAGTGAAACGCAGCAATTAGGATAAATTCTAGGTTTTTGGCTTGGGCATCGCATCCCTGACACAATGCCTAGGAATGATGCTAAGCTAGCACTCTCCAATACTTGTGACTGACACCAATGAATCTGTTTGTGTTGGCCAACACGTTCATAATGAAACAAAGAGTCACTAAGAGATGACATTTATTACAAGCTTGTTAAGAGCAAAGCACAAAGAGCTTTACATGTATTAAAACTCAATTAATCCTTAAAACTACCTTTGGAGACTCGTACGATTATCCTCATTTTACAGAAAACTGAATCACAGAGGTTAAGCAACTGGTCCAACATTACACAGCCTGGAAGGGGTAGAGCTGGTGTTTGAACACAGTTGCACTTTAAGCCTTGCTTTTAACTTCTTTGCAAAACTACCTCAATCGTGATTTGAGGCTTAAAACCTGACCTTATATAAATTTTGCTCCTAATAATTGTTTTATTTTCAATATCAGACTCCTAATAGTGCCTCGTCTAAATATAAATTTAAGAAATAAGTGGAACAGAGTCTTAGGCAGGGGTTACTATCTAAAGTCAAACACTGAGCTAAAATCAAGTAGAGTCAAACTACAGTAAAAAACTCCATAGGGAGGTGCCCCATTGGAGACTGACACTTCATCTTTCAATGAAGACTACTCCAACCATAGTTAGTGTATTTTCCTTTCCTTCCTCCTTCCCTCCCTCCCTCCTTTTCTTCCTTTTTTGAGTGTCAGATGACATAACTGGCTCATAATGAGGGGATAAGTGGTTTGTAAAACACTATTAAATGCCTGAATTACATTCAGCGTGTACAACCCTGGGTGAGACACTCTGGAACCAGAATGTCAGAAAAATAGAGTCACGGTTCCAATCTCACGCTCACTTTGCAACATATGTTGTGCCAAATATTAGTGGTGAATTGTGTAAGTCAGGTACATCTCTATTATATATGTTTGTAGCTATAATAAGAAGTATCACCATTTTTGCATTTTAAATATAATGGCTTGGGGCCTGGAAATGTTTGGGAAAATGAAAGGAAATTATGAGTGCTCCCTACTTACAATGAAAGGATCTAAAGGCAAATAGATTTAGGGAAATTTAGAGAACAAAAAGTTGGAGCAATAAATATAGCCAATTTGGACTCAATTTTTTGTCTATCAAATTGGTAAATATTAAAAAGAAAAATAAAGACATTTTAGTGAAGGTAAACTGGAATAAAAACTCTGATAAATTGGTGATGAGACTATAAATTGGTATCAACTTTAAAGTGTGCAACTTGTCGCTATCTCTATATATATAACTAGTGGAGCAAAAAAAAAAGTATAGCTATATATACTTTTTCTGGCCCACTAATTTTTTAAACGGAGGCATAAATTATATTCAAGATATGTTTAAAGTGTACAAATTTTAAATGTACAGCACACAAAGTTATATATTATAGTTATAAAACTATAACCCAGATCAAGTAATAGAATTATTTTTATCATTTCAGGAAATTTCCTTCTGCCTCTTTCCAGCCAATAACCTCCTACTTCAGAAGTAAACACTATTCTGGTTTCTATCACCACTGATTACTTTTGTCTGTTTTTGATCATCATATACATATACATGTCATCTCTTGTGTCTGGCTCCTTTAGTGCAAAAAAAAATCTGTGAGATTCAACTATATTGTTGCATCTCATCAGTTCCTTCATTTTTATGGCTCTGTAATAGTCCATTGTATGAATATGCCAATGGACATTCTTATAGATATCATTTAGTCAACTAATACCCTCATTTCCCTTGGAGGAATTTTCTCACTCCCCTAGTAGAGGAATTGCTAGGTCAAAGGGTAAACCCATTGCCGGGAGTTGATTCCCACTCATAGCAACCCTAAAGGACAGAGTAAAACTGCCCCATAGGGTTTCCTAGGCTGTAATCTTTATGGAAGCAGACTGCCGTATCTTTCTCCCACAGAGTAGCTGGTGGGTTCCAACTGCTGACCTTTCAGTTGCAGCCAAGCACTTAACCACGGTGCCACCAGGGCTTCTCAGGTCATAGGGTAAGCATATTTGTGTGTGTGTGCATATATATATGTCTTTTGTTGATACTGGTAAATATTTTCCCAAAATGGTGGGCAACAATTTACACTCCCAACTGCAATTTACGAGAGTCCAGTTGTGTCATATCCTCAGCAACACTTGGTATTGTCAGTATTTTATTTGTTCTTGTGAGGCATTAAAAAACAACAACAAACCATTGCCGTCAAGTTGATTCCGATGCAGAGACCCTACAGGACAGAGCAGAACTGCCCCATTTGGTATTCAAGGAGCACCTGGTGGATTAGAACTGCCAACGTTTTGGTTAGCAGCCATAGCTCTTAACCACTACGCCACCAGGGTTTCCTTGTGAGACATAGTGGTATGTAATTGTGGTTTAAATTTACATTATCTGATGAGTAAGAATACTGAGGACCTTTTCATTGACAGAATAAGAAAGGTGCTTATTGGCACTTTTCTGAAGTGCCCATTTCAGTCTTTTGCTTTTTTTTTTTTTTTTTTTTTAAAATTAGCTAATTTCTAAAAATTAGCTTGTCTTTTTCTTATTGATTTGTAGGAACTCTTTGTATATTCTGGGTAAAAGTCCTTTATCACATATATTTTAGATTTTCATTTTTTTCCTTTCATGGTTAGGGCCTTTGGTGTCCTGCTTAGGAAGGTTTTACCTTTCTCAATGTTTTAGATACTCTCCTATGTAGTCTTCTAAAAGTTTTATTGTTTTGCCTTTCACATACAGGCCTATGAAATATCTCAATGACAATATTTGCGTATGGTAAGAGGTAGGGATGAGATATTACTTTTATTGTTAGGAAGACAAAAATTAAATAAATGGAAATCATTGAGACTTTCACACTTTCACATTAATTACTCTGGGTCTCAAACAAGCACATTCAAGTTTATTAAAAAGTTCTACAGCAGGGAGTTCTGACAAAATGGCGCTCTAAGCTGAAGCACCACACCGTCCCTCCACAGCAAAGATCCGAAAAACTAAGCCAAACAGAGAATACAACAATCCTGAAACCCTAAAACATCAAATGAAGAGATAAAGAACTCAGCCAAGCACCAAATGGAGTGAGAAAACTG
>NW_004444034.1:1992515-2047058 GCF_000243295.1 Trichechus manatus latirostris
TGTTAACCAATGTCATAAAACAATATGTGTACTACTGTTTCATGAGAAAATATTTGTTCTGTAAGCCTTCACCTGAAGTACAATAAAAAAAAAAAAAAGTGTCCTACAGCAACATTATCATCTGGGCCATCATATTCCTGGAGTGAAAGAGTAAGCTACTCCCTCTGTGACCAGAAGATGACTCAAGTTATTTTTAGTGGTTTCCACTTTCCCGACCCCAATCCAGTCTGCTTTGTCTAGGCAACAATCACCACCCTAAGTTAACCTTCCACTTCCACAGTATTTACCCAATGTCTCTATCAGGCCCATGCAAAATGTTTGGATTCATGGTCCCTATTCTGTGCTTTTTCCAAAACATGCCACAGCAACCCATCACATTCCACCTTCCAAGAAGCACAACTGTGAAGTGAATTTCTTTTCATCCCTGCTACTCCAAAGCTGTTGGAAAAAAGACAACAGACTTCTCTTTTTAAAACTTTTATTAGGCATTGCTAGATAACATTGCATGATGTATTGAATACATCATGTGAGTAAACAGCACACCACAGTAATCCATATAATAAAATGGTTCATACAGTGACAATCAAAATAGTTTGATTCCCATTACAGTTTTTATCCAAGTGAGATCTTATTTCATAATTAAGACTCCACTTCCATTCTAAAACAACCAACCAACCAAAAACAATTAAAAAAGCCCAACCACACAGACAAAAAAAGGCCATAGGGACATTATTAAAAGTCCAAAATTAGACTCCAAAATATCACAAGGTACCCACCTTTTGCAAGGCATGTCCCTAAAATCGTGTTCTAACATCTGGGTTGCTTTTACTGCCAGCAGCAAGTGAGACTGCATTTTCTAAGCAGCAGTACACTGACACATCCACTGACAATTCTGAGGTAATAGATTTTTAAAGTTCACTGCTTAAAAAATCGGTTAATTTCCAGGTCCTGTCCAGCAGGACATATCTGTTGGCAGGATTCTTTTTCTTTTTGTCAAATATTTATACATATTTGCATATACAACCTGTGTCTTTGTCTTTTCTAAGCACATGGTTTAATTATTCATCATACATTCATCAGGAAAAGTTGAATTATATACTATGGTACATAAAGAATACAACAAAATCAGTATTTTGTATAAAGCTAAAACAAAAGGCACTGACCAAGAAGAGCATAATAATAAATTGTACAAAATGGCTTGATGTCGATAAAGCCCACTGTGAATGAATAACAACATGTAAATAGCAAACATCATTCCAGCATCTATGTGGAAGTATATTATGAATAAAACACTGCCAAAGACAAGTTGCAGGGAATTGGTCAAATTCCTGAAGTATCATATAGTTACTTTTATTTTCAATGCTTGTTTGTAAAGTAATTCGGTTCTAACTGGAGCTATAAAGACTGATAGCCATTTCAACTGTTGCTTTAAACTGTAATAATCAGCATCCTTTTTGCAGTTTTGAAATAAATTTTGATGAAAATGGCTTCATTTTCTGGTGTGTAGTATCCTTTTTTTTATACATTAACTTAAAATGAAAAGTGAATTTAAGAAAACAAACATTGGTTAACCTGATGTTCTAGAGATAATACAGTGGATTAAGGAAGCAAATGCAGTCTACATACATCCCTAAAGATATACTGTTTCATTAGCATTTAAATAGAGGGACCAGAGAACACTCACAAAAAATATATGGCTCTTTAGATAAGGAATAAAATCAAGTGAAAAAAATAAGGCACTAATAACATATATAAATGTTAAATACTCTCATCACACAAAGCGGTATATGGAAGGCTAAGGGGACTATACATTAGTGCTATTGGAAAATGAGAATGAACTTAGTTTCTCTGGATTTTATTCAATAATTTCTTCCATTCTTTTCAGTAATGTTTACATACAAAATGATAGGGGAACATATATACTATGCTAAAAGCACAATTCACTGAAACAACAGCATGAAATTGTCAGTTGGGAATAAGAGGCTGATTACTTTTAACAATCTAAGAAATTAAGGTCTTAAATATTCCTTATTTTCCAATATTTTCATCTCAGCAGAATTTGTTTTTTCCTTTCCTACTCATTTCCAGGGAATTCTACATAAGAATATTAATATTGTCTACTTTTTAATTTATTTCTACCTGCCTCTTTCTCAAAATGTATTCATAATGGTTTCCTCCATATAGTTTTCTGGATACCAAAGTTAATAATGTTACTATAAAATATAGAAAAAGTTAAAAAATAAAATTGCATAAATATTTCTGAATATCATTGAAAAAGTAAAGAAAATAGTCTTTTCAACTAGGCTCATTTTAAACATGACAAATATTATGACATATTATTTGGAAAATGGCTACACATTTTACAGAAAACTAAAAACATGCAATACAACGACACAATGAACAAGATCTGGTACAAACTACTGGTGAAAAACATTCATTTTATAATTAAGAAATTGCTCTGCATTTGCTATTTTTCATGAGAATATAATTAAAATGAGATATATTCTGATAATTCAAATAGGAGATGACAATTATTCCTTGCAGTTGTAATTTCTGGATATACAGCAATCACAGATTAAACAGCCAGGAATTTTTCTTTTTAGCATTTTATATTCTTTGAGGAAAAAGAATAGAAATAATTTAATGGCCCACAGTTTTGTAGTAGGTATACATAGATGTAAATATATCTATTTCATGGAAGTGTCTTATAACTAATTTTGCTTAAAATATAAGCAACTAACTGTTGTGGTTTCTTAATAATGTGTTACGATAATTTAACAACATTTTAATGCAGCTGTTTTTATGTTCCTTTTACACAAAATTATTTTCTGTAATGTCTCAGAATTTACTATGTATTACATATTAATAATTGGTAAATGGTAATCTATAAACCTATCAACATTTCTAGGTTCCATATGAAATATAAGGTTGCTCTACTTTTTTTAAGTATCAGTTCAATACTATTATGCTGAAAATGATCAAATTATCATAAGTAAGCTATTGAGGGGTTGCCATACGGAACTTTAAACAAATTATGTCTTTGAAGTGGGTAAGAAAAAGGGCTTGTAGTCAACTGATAAAAAATCATGATACTTATATCTAAAATTTTCTTTATAAAGGAACAAAGAATGCTACTTTTCTATAGACTGAAAAAGAAATTTAGATATTTATATCAAAGATTTAGACAGCATTTACTTAAAAGAAACAAAAAAAAAACTGTATTTGGACATAAAGGGAGTAATATGTTAACAAAAAATTCACTTTTAGGATTTGGTTGGATGACTGAGAATATTTCCCAAGCTGGGGTATGATGCAAATATCTCACAAATTTGCAAAAACCAATGACGGACAGACAGCACAGCTTGCAAGCCACAGGTGAGAACTTGAAATGACATTATTTCAGCAATTTCTCGGGCCCTTTAACAACCAAGTTTGACATTCCTTTGACCTTTTCTGTGTCGTATACTATGCTAAATATATCTTTTGTTTACTAGTTTGAATGTGGTTTGTATCTAAATCATATCAATGAACAAGTTAAACATTTGCAGATGAAAAATGGTTTCTCAAGAATAGGCCTAATATCAGTTACATTCAATGCGATCTACTATAGATAATCAAAAAAGTCTAAAATGTTCTAAGAGTATGATCTATGGCTGAGTTTTATATACAAATGCTACACTATATAAACCTATCCCCAAGTCTAAGCTGTAGGACTTTTTGCTGAAATAAAGGCCATAAACCATATTATTTGGCCACTCCAGATGAATTATGAATGACCTGAGGTCAATTTGGATGAATGTCCGTAAGTTCTTTCTGTTCAACTAACGAGTAAACACTATTGACTTTATAATGTAATGAAGCAATTTCTGAAACTTAGTTTTAGAGTATTATTAGGCCCTCTGATTCAGCTGACATCTTCACATTCATTTAACTTCTTATCGGAGGGCTAGGCAGGGTTCTCCAACACCTATCAAGGACAAGGAGAAGTGTTCCAGGCACTCCTGATGTCTTTCAATTTACAGGTAAGATAAGCCAAGTAAATTATGCTCATTCCCAGAGCTAAATAATGGCATCCTTTCAGTGTTTGAATTTCGTATCATTAGAATCAGAAAGAGAGAATTTATTCCACGCTTGACCAAGATAGGAAGGGGCCTGGGGAGGCAAAAAGAAAGAAAACCAGGAAATCTGAGAGAAAACACAGATTAATGTTGAAGAACGTGGATATCACTTCACAAGGTAGGAAAGACATTTAAATATTAATGATGGAGAAGGGTGACAAAAATGTGGCATAGAACTGAAAAAGAAAAGTATTTTCTATGCTAATAAATCTGCACAATCTAAGTGACACAGAGTTAAATACACCTATTAAAATGTCTTTTAGAAGAAAAAAGGAAGTGCCAAAAAAGGCAGCAGCAATGTTTTGCGTATTTTAAAAAATAATTTATTGCCTTTTAAATCCATGTTGCTATTCTCAAAACAGTCACTTCTTTAGCTAAAAAAAGAATACAGTTTGTAACAAAAATTACGTTTCTAAAATTGGCAACATGTATGGGGATCTATAAGGTATATGATATATTAAGGCTTTAGCTAACCTTTCAAACAGACAATTACAAAAGTCTCACTTTATTGTGACTCTCTGTTACATAGATTTGGATGAAATCAAGTAAATTCCCAGCATCATGACAGTGATGTACAACAGAAGCTCCACACATGGTAGTTGGCTATGAAATGACCATTAGTTCTAGCCTCAAAATGGTAGTCACAAAGGGGTTCCACTTCATTTCTCTCTTAAAGGTCTGTATTACTGATTTTCATGCAAAAGGAAACACTTCACAATCTTGAATACTCCCCAGATTTTGGAACTCTGTGATTTTGTTCAGACCATACTTTACTGCTTCTATCAAATTATTTCAGATTTATCAAAGTAATAACTGTGGATATTTATACTAAAAATGTGATTTTTGGAAATTATTTTCTATAGTAGGAGAGAAATATCATAATTAAATTACAATGACTTGAGCAAACAAAATATGTTCATACTGGCTTGGTAGCAGTTTTGATTTACCATCTTTCTAGTTAGGAATACTTCTGTAGGTTTTGTGAAATGTGAAAATGCAGTTAAAACTTTCAGTAGAAACTAACTTAAGATTTGAAACAAATATCCCAACTAGGTTATTAGGTAACATTTATGAAACAGTATTTGCTATGTTTGAGCCCCTGATACCAATCTCCAGGATTACTAAAATTTCAGAAACTCTGCGATATATTTTTAGGAATGTTTTGTTCATTTAAATTTTTAGTTTCCGATTCCCCCCAAATTTAAAGAAGTGACACATATTTGATAACATCGTTATTCTATTTTCTCCATTGAAATATACATATTTCAGTTGTCTTAACTTTGTCAACAGATTATTTAAATGGCACAAATATTTTAAAGTGCGTTATTGAATTTTAAGGCTGTATCTATAATAGACATTAATACAAAAAAATGAAGTTGACCACGGGAAAATTTACCTGAAATAGTTGGGATATATTTTAACCACAAATATGAAAAGATAAGCACACAATCGAATGTGAAGACGCACATTAAGGCATACGTGCAGCTTGCTTATACAGTGAAACCTGTGAGAGCCGGAACTTGACAAGACTGCCTTGTTTTTCTGGGTCTCGCAAGTTTTCTGCCTTTGACAGGGCACAGTTTTACCACTTTTCTATTGCTCTCTATTAATGGACAATAATTGAGTTTTCCTTTTCTGACAGGTTTCTGCCTTACACAGGTTCCTGACTTCACAAGTTTTATTGTAAAACTAAAATCTAAAATTAGCTTTTGGTATGAATTTTCTTATTTTTGAACTAAATACAGTATATCAATTAATGTGATTTAGGCCACTAACTTTTTATATTTATAAATTTAACAGGCAGGATGAAAAGTTTAAAGTAGAAACAACTGTGTTTGTTTCACAAGGGAGAAGCCAGATTGATGACTTGGCAGATGTACTCTAATTTGACAATGGTCAGGAAGGAATGCTGATGCTTTGCATATGCCAGAGTGAGTTTTTCACCCCTTCCTGTCTCTCTTCCTCTGTTTTAGTGAGGAGGAGCTAGAGTAGCAGAGGGGTGGAGAAAAATGAGGTTGGGAAAGGTCATCAGGAGCTGAAAAAGATTACAGTGCTTTGTAGGTATTTTTGGCCTACTGGAATTAAAACAAAACAAAAAACAACTCATTGCTGTTGAGCCAGAATAAAAAAAAAAACTCACAGCTGTCGAGTCGATTCTGACTCGCAGTGATGCTACAGGGCAGAGTAGAACTGCCCACAGGGTTTCCAAGGAGTGGTTGGTGGATTCGAACTGCTGATCTTTCTGGTTAGCAGCCATAGCTCTTAACCACTGTGCCACCAGGGCTCTGGCCCACTGGAATAGGGGATATATATTTGGATAGTGGGATTGGAAGATAAAGGCTCACCTGGGATCTTGGGACTTGAGAGATGGTGGGTGGCACAGGACTGAGAATTTCCTAACAGGTACCACTGAATCCTGATACCAAAGCAGAGAAAGTACAATGAAAGCTAGCATGTTGTAACCTGACTGGTATTTAATTATCTTTGACTGTTTACCTGTCTATTCTAGTAGGATACAATAGCATCTATCAGGAAATCAACCTGTGGTGACAAGAAGATTTTGCTTGTGAAAGGTGTGTTCCCTCTCCTCTTCTTAGTACTTCATAGACAAATTCCTAGGAAATTTTCACTGTAAAATAAATGTTTCCCATTATTCTGCATTTTTAAATACTCCAACAAAACACCAAGCCTTACCTACAGTTCAATTTAATTTTCTATGGATAATTATGAGTATTCGTAATTGCCAACATACTGCTTCCTACGCTGCTCACTGGCATAGTTAAGTTCCTTGGTGGAGCAACATGCATGAACATGGATAGTGTCTTAAAAATGTGACAAACATCATCTTTTGGCTTGACTATTTCATTTAAATTCCCCAAGTTTTAAAACTAAGCAATCTAAAAATCAATGTATATTTCTCACATCATTATAGACATCTCATAACATTTTATTTTTATTGGAAACATTAACTTTATTTTATAATTTTGGCAAGGAGTTTTTTTGGCTAGTCAAACGGGGAAAATTATCCTGCGAAAGAGACTTTTCTTTAAAAATTACGCATTTCTATATAATCTTTTTTTTCCTCCAAGAGAAGGATCTCAATTACATTATTTCTGTGAACTCACTCACTGAAAATGCATTAAAAATTTTGTTATAAAATCTTATAAAAACCAAATTTAAAAATCTGTGGAAATGTTCACTCAAGAGCACAAAAATATCTGTAAAAGGATCTTCACTGAAGCTTTGTTTGTAACAGAGAAGTGAAAAAAACTCACCGTTCATTCAATAAGGGACTAATTAAATAAAGGTGCAACCTAACAAGGCAATATGCAGTAATTTACAAAAGAATGAGGTAATTCTATTTACACTCTTATGGAAAGGTGTCCACTGATATACGATAAAATGAACAATAAGTCACAGGACAGTAAGAATATTATTATTCTATCTGTATAAAACTAATACACACTCAGACATATACACATACATACAATATGTGTATATTTGTACAGAATGTCTGGAAGGACATACACCAAACCATGAACAGTGGTTACCCCTAGCAAATAAGGGGTGGGATAGGCAGAAGAATATGTATTTTATAATTCTATGGTTTGATGTTTTTAAAGGTGTATGTACTAAATTTAGATAGAATAAAAACATATACAAAGTAACAAGCTTTGGATAGAAAGACATTATTTTCTGTGCATGCATCTTTTCCTAAAGCAGTTTTCAGAATTTACTCCAAACGTTACTATTATAGTTTACCTTCAATGTTGGCACTAACATATAAATAATCTGTTTTATTTTCTTCTTTTTAAGATTTTGATGAAGTTTAGTAAAAAAAACCTAGCAAATAATTATTTTAACCCATCAGCAGGGAAAGACCAAATATATGTCTACTTGTAAAAAGAAAAATACATTAATTAAAAAAAATCTATGCAATAGAAAAATGAAAGACCTGTGCATCACAATGCACACTATCTCAAGCATTGAAAGGAAAGCCTTCACTGTTTGATAACAGATACCACTTTGTAATAAAAATATTGGGAAGTTTTCTAAATAATATAAAAATACCTCCAAAAGATAAATTATTTAAAGAAAGGAATAAAAATCCCTGAGTAGGCCAAAGACAACAGATACAATAACCTAAGAAAATAGATTATCTAGACCAGAGAGCACATTATTCAACCAGTTGGTATATATGTATGTGGCACATATATTCATATGCAGTTATGGAAATATTTTCTATACATACATATGTATAACATACATATACGTATTCACTCAATCTAGAATTGATTATATTCACATATCACCAAACTAAGGCCTAAGTCCAGGAAAGACATATTTATAAAAATTAAGTACTTTACGATAGAAATACAAGTCTCATTCAGTCTTTATACTAGAGTACCTAGAAGAGTCACTCAATAAATATTTGTTAGATGGACAGATGGATGGATAGATGAATGAAGGAATGCAAAGATGAATTTGTAAAACCAGAGCATCACATTTTCTTATATTATGCTGTATTTTTAAAATGTACTATTCCAGAACTATAAATGGCACACCCTTCTTTAACTGGAAATAGGCAACTAGTCCAGAAGCTGTAGTATAACTATTCCAATTATTATTCAGAAAAATGGAAGCTTGTTGGCTTGTTATCTATGCAAGCAAACTTCATTATTACAGACTTTTTAGGTCAAACAAAAATGACAAATGTTCTTATACTCCAGAGCCCAACAAAGACAAACTATCCATGTTAATGCATGTTTTATCACATAACCTATTTCAAGTCGGACCAGGGTGCTGACAAATAAATGCTACATCTATGGCAGATAGCTAATTTTAAGGATTTGGAGACAACTGGAAACTTCAAGCTTTTTAAGGGTATTTTCTTCTTTTCTGCTGACGAAATTTCATGACGAAAACAAAGGAATATCAGTTTAAATACTTGACCTTTTCTTTTTTTTTTAAAAGACTTCTCAGCTTTGAAAAACTTCTCAAAAATATTTCCTTCATTTTTTTGTTTCCTTCTCCAAAAGCAGTTTATATATTAGATATACCCATGAACACAAAAACTTTTGTTTTCAAGTTACCTCCCCATAGAACATACTGCATTTGAGCAGTAAACATAGAAAAGTCCTTCAAAAGTAGTATTTACTTTTATGAAAAAACTCCAGGACAAATAAAAAAGGGAGAGAAAGAGACAGAAGGAGAGAGAAGAGGGTAGGTATTAAATAATGTAAAATGTTGACCTAAAGCAGAATTATCTGTAATTACAACTTGACAAAAATTTTAGCAGAGTAGGGATTTGTTTGAAGACTTAAGCAGTTCTCCTTATACCAAACTTGCTCTTTGGATTAACTAATTCTACCAGAAGGATTTATTCATAAAGTGAAGCATGCATGCCAATACATAAGAAATCTGAAAAGCTCAAATGCTCAGGTCTTTAGAATTTCCTAAAAGCAGCCTATCAGTTTTGCCAGTATACAAAGTTTGATAATCGTTGGGTGACACTGCACAAATTCGTGTGTGTGTGTGTGTGTGTGTGTGTGTGTGGCAAAAAGAGAGAACAAGAAATAGAAAGGGCCAACATCAAAATAGCCTGTTGTGTACATTGACTTTAATTCAGTACATTACCAAACTATGCCCACAAAGGAACCATCATCTTTAAATAGCTCTATTAAAATGTGAAAAATAGTGTAGAGGCATGGAACTAGCCAAGTACAAAGTTATTGGCCTAGTTTTAACATAGATATTTATATATACACACATTCACACCCCTATACATATATACAGCATATATTCAGCAACTCATGATTCTTCTCATTAATTTAGTCTCATTAGTTCCCTTTCGGGCATTGAGATCTTTAGCAATTATAGCATCTGAAGGATGAATGAATTCTACTGCTTGGGCCACAGATGAAAACAGCATATGGCGAACCTTCATCTTCGGAAAAGTGGCCTTGCTTACTGGTACAGATGAGACTTCAGCTATTCACACCAGGTGTCATAAGATGGCATGGAGGGAGGTTCAGGGCTCAAAGACAGTCCAAGCAATGCTCAGGAGAGATGTGCTCAGAACAATTCTGAGGAAAACTGGTTCTTAATTAAAATATTTTCTTCAAAGTACGATGAAGAAGGTCAAAGTTATGATACAGATGCTTATAGTCTATGAAAGTGACCATTTCTTTAAAAGCAGCAATCTGTATAGGGAAAGGGACAGGATACCATGTTGGGAGTGCACCATAGCTAGAGGCATTGTGGCCTGCAGAGAACCATGGGGAGACAAGATGGCAGAAGGTTCCTCTCAGTGATTTTCAAGATGTGACTCACGTATGGGTTTACCATTCTGCATAGCTCCTACCCAGACCAGCATAGTTCAGACGAAATCATCTGAGTTTTACCAGTGCATACCTGTCCGTGATCGTTTTCTCTGTTTTTTACAAAGGCAATAGATAGGAAATACAAATAAACCTGTGGGTTTAAAAAAAAAAAAAAGATGAAAACTAATTAAGAGGAGAAGTATTTAGCTTATATATTTTAAATTCTCCATTTTGAGTTATTTGCAAACTACTGATAATCATCATTTAGCAATTCATGAAAATGACATCTATGTTATAAAATTTGTTTACTTCTATACGATTTCATTCTTTATTATTTCCCTTTAGCTCTCCCTTCTCCCACTTTTAACAACCTCAGTGATACCAGTTTGAATATGGAATACTGTTTTCTATCACAATATCAAACCTTAGGTCTAAGACTTCTTCATTAGTCATAGTCATATCATTTGTACACTATGATGTACACGCTACAGTTTTAGGCAGTACAGCATATCAGTAAAAACATGTGCTGTGGAGTCAAATGTCAGGTTCCATTCCCAGTTCTCCCACTTATGAGGTCCCAGTAAGCCTTAATATCCTCAATTATAAAATACAGATAATAATATCTACCTCATAAAGTCCTGACTCACTGCAAGAACTTAAATGTCAGTTACTTTGTAATTCGACCTGTTCTGCATATGCATTATTTGCTAAATAGAAGTTTACATATGAAAAATCTTCTTATTTAGCAAAAACAAAACAAGAAAAATCCATCTACTACATAGAAAAATTAACAAAGAAGTCTTTATCTATAGCGTTTAATTTATAATTCTCTAAAGCAACTGTTCTCAAAGTGTGGCCCCAAGACCAGTAGCATCAGCATTATCTGGGAACATTTTAGAAATACGAGTCCAGGGGCCCTGCCCCAGACCGACTGAATCAGAAACTCTGGGAGTAGGGCCCAGCAATCTGTTTTAACCAACCCTCCAGGTGATTGTAATGCACGCTAGAGTGTGAGAACCACTGCTTTTAAAATACATATTTCCCTATACCTGTGCAAATAAAACTAATCATTGATACATCTTCTATGTTCAGTGCTCACTGAAATATGTTCTATACATATCAAATGTATCTTTTTTACCAGACCAAAACAAATACCTAAGAATGCACCAGAGTTGCTTTTCTTTGATGCTCCAATCTGAACCCAAAGTTGGAAAATTTGGGTTCTAGGCCACTGGACTCTTTCAATAATACAAGTTGTATTAACCTTGGAACTAAAAGGGTGGTTAGTAATACTTTATAAAAGATGTAAATCAGTGTATTTGTAGACTGAAACAGTGCTACACAAATACATTCTATATGAAACATGCTCCTCTGAACTTGTAAATCATATGCTGCCTGCCTATTTAAAATGCAATCTTCCTCCTAATAGGCCAGGGCCCCTTCTTTGAAAGCAAACATGGAACAGAAATCATGTCTACTTAATAACTGATCACATTATTACATTTATGCTCCTATTCTCTATGGCACTCAGAGAATTCTAATGTCAGATATGTTAAGTATTTCTTACCGATCACAACTGCTATGGCCCCTAGTGCTAATCCCAAAACCAGGATTAGAGGTGCAACGAATAATTTTCCAGCTGGAAAACAAAAGGCAAAACCATTTAAAGAGTCTCAAAAGTAATTTATCCAACAATTTAAGCAGTGCTTTTTAAATACCACAGTGTATGTTATTTTTTAAGAAGTCTGATTGTAACTAAGACTATATTTTGCTAAAGAAATGTATCAGGTGTGGGACTTCCCTGAAGTCCTGGGCACAGGAGTCCAACATTGTCATAAATTTACCCTTTATAACCAAGAAAATTCTACCAGGACCATTCCTCTTTACGCTTTACTTTAAGATCTCTTCCATTTGCAGTTTTCAAGATGCCAAAAAATTAAGAAAGAAGTAACACATTCTGGAAAACTGGACAAATGGACACAGAGAACCCAGCATGGAAAGGGAAAGGGGAGAGTACTGACAGATTGTGGGGACTGCAACCAATGACATAAAACAATTTGTGTATAGATTTTTGAATGAAGAACTAATTTGTGCTGTAAAAAATTTCATCTAAAACACAATAAAATAAAAAAATAAAAAGAAGTAATACATTTTGAGTTGGTAGCTCCCAAAACGGACAGCTAGTAGGTGCTACAGGGAACTTCTACATCTGAAAAAGCGATTTACTTACTTCCTGAGTCAAAGGAAAGCTGACAATATGAATACCTAACAGACTGAACTACAAATGGGGCAATCCAAATGTTAGAGAAAACACTATCAATTAATATACAATATGTTGAAATTTATTAAAGTGACTTATTTAAACAAATTTTAAAAGGACGCACTTAAAAAATAAGGCTAAATGCTGATGAGGA
The DNA here is from genome assembly GCF_000243295.1 of Trichechus manatus latirostris. Classification (NCBI taxonomy): domain Eukaryota; kingdom Metazoa; phylum Chordata; class Mammalia; order Sirenia; family Trichechidae; genus Trichechus; species Trichechus manatus. The sequence goes on from NW_004444034.1 coordinate 2,005,371, forward strand.
TGCTAAGTGGCATCAGTCCGCATTTTTTCCCAAATAGATAATTGAACAGTGGTGATAATAAACTCCAGGTAAACATAGCACAGCTTCCACAATCTGAATCCCACTGACTATGAAAAGCAGTAGCACAAAAAAGAGACTAGTACTTAATATCTTGTCACTGATAGTAACCTTGATCTTAAGGCATGTAACACAGCAGTATAGCTGCATAACCAAAATGCTCACATAGCTGCTTAAGCATGAACCAGAACATCATTCTACAAATTACATACAGACAGTGATTTGGAATAACCAACTACATTAAAAAAAAAAAAAGAAAGAAATATAATGTAACCATGTGTTGGAAGTCTGTCAGAACAATATTCACTTTTCTATTCTTAATAAATGGTCTTTGGAAACAGATGACAAGAAGTACAGAAAATATAGTTTTTAATATCTAAATTCAAAAGATCACTCAATTAACACAATGTCTAACCATGCATTTAAACTTATATTTTCACCAATGGCAGAATCCAATTAAGTAATTCTAAATCTCACTGAACAACTACACTTGGTATCCTCTTAAAACTATGCTTAAGAGTTTAGAATGTTATTGGTTCTCATACTTGGAAAGAATCTGTTTTTCTTCCAAACATGTAGTTCAGTCTGCTTGTTCATATTTCCTTTTCCAATAATTATCAATATATTTTCAAACTAGCAATGAGACATGACTGTAAGCTAACACTGCTGACTTTTTTTCCAAACATCATGGAACTCAGAGAACCAGATATGTGCTCTCTCCCTCTGGGAAGTGAGAAACTTATTCCCATGTGCAGTCAATGTTCAAAACATGTTTAAGGCTACTTTTGAAACTGTCTTGAGGTATTAAGCACACTCTCTCTTGTTCCTAGGTCAGTAATAATTCTTTTAAAATATTTCAAATAGCTAAATAGCATTCTATCATATGTATATATCATATATTACTTAAATATTCATATACTTGTTTTATTTTTGCTTTTTTAAATTACACTTAAACACATAAACCACTGTCAGCATATCCAGATTTATCATGTTTTTAAAAGGTCCACCACATTATTATCACATTTCTTTGCAAAAGAATTGTCCAAAATTTCCAATTCATTCAGCAGAGTATCAAACTCCAGCACCAAGTATAAATTTGACAAAATTATTTGATAAGCAATAGTCCCAAATAATCTCATTTTAGTTTACAGTTCTTTGACTACCAACAACATTGAATATTTTTAGATATGTTTATCTGACTATTTGTATTTCTTCAATTTTGGTTCCAGGCTTGTCTTTTCTTAGAAATTGGGTCTTTTTTTTTTGTATGTGTGGGGAAGAGCTCCATTGCTTTTGTGCATATAAATTATTTGCCATCTAAAAATCAGATATACCTGTATGTTCTTTAATATTATATGGTTTGATTTAATACTTTCAATTTAAAAGTTTTCCTCAGCCACTTTATTCCCAATACCATTCAGTATATAATCTGCCTACTCCGTATAGGGGAGATGCCCCTGTTTCGGGGCTGCTAACCATCTCCCAATCTCTGTTCTGCTTTATTCTCTAGCAGAACTGCTGGTCTGAAGCTAGGCACACGGCCACATGGCATGAAGACCACATTCGCCATCCTCCAGCTATAAGAGAGATGCCGACCTTTCTCCACCTCTGTCCAAGGACATCTGGAGGCTCTGGTCCAAGGCTGAGTGAATAAACTTGGTTACACCACATACAAAGGCTGTGAGCAGGAAGGATTTGCTATAATCCAACTTCTCTCTTATATGGCAGGAAGTAATTTTGTGCATTACAGTATAACCCCTTTCCTATCTTTTGGGAGACCAGGAAAAGTGGACTATTCCACTTGGAGCTACAGTCCAACAGCAGTTAGAGGCAGTTGTGCTGGAGGTGGAAACGTGTGGTAGGGAGAGCTCATATCTCTACTCTGTCAGGCTCATTCTGACCTGGTTGTATGTATGCACATGCATATACACAGTGGAGTAGAAACAGGTCAAAAATCATTCACAGAAAACTGACCTTAAAGCTTTCAAATAAAAAGAAAACAGAAAAGACTGTACGGAGATAAGATTTTCTTGTTGACAATATCCATGGGGCTGTTCTACAGACTGCTAAATAATCCAACTCCATTTGATGACACAAGAGGAGGATTCTAGTGGCATCTAGGTAATTACTGAGAGGGTCAAAAGAGAATGCATCCATAATATTATTGGGCAAATAGGGCAGGAAATAACTTCATTAATTCAAGGATGACTAAACAGACAGACAAAAAAGGAAAGAAAAAAAAAAAGAGTAGTCTAATCAAAGATTACTTAAACTAAAGAACAGAAGGAAATATCTTGCCACAACAAAATGGCACTGAAAGTAGGAAAGAAAAGAACTCACACTGCAGAAAATATACGGATTTTGTGTTTTGGGGTTGCTCTCTGTATATATAAACTGGCAGTTCAAAGCTTAATTTGTAATTAGTTTTCTTATGGTAGTAATGTTATAAATAGAGGTGAGATTCCTTAGCTCTCCCTCCAAAGTTTATTTACCCAGTAAGTAAATATTGGTTATATAATTATATGCCTACAAACAAAGAATCAGAAAAACGATGAAAACCATTAAAAATAGTCTTGACTATATTGAATGTTGCTGACTGTGGAAAACTTTGTTTAATTAAAGCTCGGTGATGTAAGATTTTAGAAATTGAGGGCACTGATTTCCATATGCCAAAAAATATATGTACTATTTTTTACCTAATATAAATTTATCATTAGCACCAGCTTTGGTCTAATCAGCCATGATATGACTTTTCAGGGGGTGGAGAGAGGATTCAAAAAAAAATAATGAACTGGGGGAGGAGAGTAAGGAGAGACACAAAGAGATTTTCATGAAGTAACAAGGCAAAAAAATATAGAGAAAAATGTGGAAGATGTTAAAAAGTACTGCATACAAATGAGAAAGACTGCATCACTCAAAGGTGGTGGCACTAGGCCAGAGCAATATGATTACAAGCAGATATCTGAGTTTATGTTTCTATATCTGTGTTCATGTGTAGGATGGGAGGGTGGTGATACTATGTGTTGTTAAGGAAGAATGGCGGGGGGGAAGAATCAATCCACAAACACAGTTACACTTGGATATTTAAATTCACGTTTGTATGCAATGAGGACATTCGATATTCATTCCATTAACTGTTAAATATTAATTATTAATATAGTACAAAAATATATACAATGACCTATCAGTTATGTACCTACAATGGAACTTGGCTACAGGGACTCCGAAACATGTTGCCTTTCTAGGCCATGCCCCATGCTGTATTGTACTGAGCATCGTCCATGAGCAGAGGACATATATAAGACACTCTGCTGTGTACTGTTCGTACAGAAATAAATGTGATATTGTCCCTCTCGTCAAGTGGGTTACAATAGGGTTTCAAAACTTTAAATGACTAATGACTTAAGATTTTTACAGTGTAATTAACAATGTGTTTTTCAGAGAACAAAATCTGGTTGCTCATATAAGTAGTTGTTCTGCTAATAAATAGCAGTTTTTCATTTTGATCTCAAAGGGAGAGAAATTATCATCTTCCTGTCTTTGGGTGAAGACCTTACCTGGCACATAGCAAGTGTTCAGAATTATCATGGCCATTACATTTCTAAATTCTATTAACACTACTTATTTCCCAGGGGAGACTGCTATAAATCATGTCAGATACTCACCACAGACTGACCCTCGAACTAATCTCCTTAAATGAGGTCTCTCTGGGAGGTAGCGGTATTTGCATCCAAATATACTGAGGTTTGATGTGTGGTCTCCAAAGAAACGAAGCTGGCGGTATCTCTCCCCACATCGATAACAAAAATTAGTGTTGCACTGTGAACAAGTCATATGGTCACATCCTTCAGTTCTCTGGATGTGGATCTGTATCAGTGAAAGAGGGAAAGAGAAGGAAAGGTTATAAAATGTTTAAAAGTAAAATCAGGCAAAGTTTGTGGAGTAACACTTAACAAGTTTCATCAAAATAAAATCCTTACTGAGCATTCCTGAGGCTGTCAATTTGCTTATAATCATACTCTTTAAGACTGTATTTGTGCAAAATACTTCCACGTGTTCAAAGCTGGGAAACATTTTAGGTACTCAAGCTGTTGGCTTATTTTGACCAATACATAAACAAACAAATCTGAAAGAAAACTCACTTATCTTTCCAGACACACATCCAACTCAGTGGTTAGGAAGCAATTTAAAATGCTGTGAAAGTAAATTTTGATTATGTTGTGATCAGCAAGAATGAGGTGACTTCGGCAATAACAGATGAAGAATATTCCTTGAAAGAAGGGATTATGTAAAACTTTTCGTGAAAAAATATCAAGGAAAATACCTCTCTCGGCAGAAGAGAACAATAGCATACATAAGTGCATTGAAATACCATTTTAGTTTCCAACTCATTTGACTTGTAAATACGTTTAAAAGACAGTACAATGCCATCTATGCAACCAAACACCTTCCGCTATTATTACAGTCAAGTTACGTGTAAATATAGCTTCACCTTTAATGCAAAAAGGATTTTATTCTTTGACAGTCCATCATATACCCAATGGGGTGGTTACTATCACAAACGCTGAGACCATGTTATAATTAGGATGTTATTCCTTCAGATATAACTGGGTCCTGGACTCAGAATCTTCATGGACACTGCACACAAACTGGAGCCATCTTTCACTCCAGTATGTGTATATATATTTTTTCTTAGGTGAATAATTATTAAAAAGAACTTAAAAATTATTTCAACACAAAATAACTTTGGTTACACTGCCTCTCTCAATGTGATTAATGCAATGCATTAAACAGGATTACCTAAAAACAGTCCTCCCTTTTCACTATAGAGCAGGGACCGACTACATTCAAGTTATACCTCCCTCACTCTTACCTCAGCTCAATATGTTGGGTCCCATCTACTCTCCTCTTTACCCACCTAAAAATGTGAGGAATCAAATGTATAGATAATGTAACTGCAATCCCTTTGATTGCTGGGGGTCCCCCTTCTCCTTACTTCTTCCTGTTAGTCATTGTTAGGCTGATGCCAGCTGGAGAGCAGAGCCTTCCTAGATAGGCAAAGGCTAAACATGAGGTTGCTATGAGGCAGAACTGACTCAACAGCACTCAACAACAGCAGCAGTTTCTGGTCAAGGGCATATGGGCATCTGTGCTCAAGGTTTACTAACAAATCATCATTTGGTCAATAGAAGCAAAACTTACTTTTCCTGCTGTGGTGACCTCATCCTTTTTAAATCATATTTAGTTTTTTTTCTTTTACATGACAGTCTAGTCAGAGTGGATCTAGGTTTTGTGGGGCCTAAATCTTATCTGATTTGAGATTTGAAAGGCCCTCTTTTAGGAAATAAATGTAAATTACAAATATATATTAGGTGCAAGGCCTAAGAAGGGGGCCTGTGCAGATGAGAGTTTCCTAGGCTTAAACTCATTAACTTCCTAGTAAATCCATCCCTAGTCCAGCATTTCTCCTCTGTTTTGCCTGTTTCTCAGTGATTTCTGTGGCCATATCCATTTAGTACAGTAGATGGCGTTAAGGAATAACAGGACAAAGCCCTTACTAGACCCTTAAATCATTTCTGATCCTTCTTTAAACCACCTGAACACTCAGAGAAAACATGCTGGAAGACAAGTGCTGAGCACCTGAAACAAAGTCGTATTTCATCACTAACATTCAAGATTTAGACTATAAGTTTCTTGATCTTAAAATGGAGATCATGAAGCCTAATACATTTTCTGCTAACATGGCAGTGTCACAGGTGGGACCTATAAAGGGAAGAGGACTAATATTTGTTTAAAGCCTATTATGTGTGAAGCATTGTACACAGATTAACACGTCTAAGCTTCAGAACCGTACTATGAGATTGGCACTCTTATTCACAACCAGAGCTTAGAAAAGTAAGCCGCTCAAGTGACAGCTCTAGTGAATGAGTGGAAAAAGGATTCTGATGCATGCCTATCTCTTTAGTATGCTAAGTAGCCTCTTATTATAAACTTAAGGTAAAGCCAGAAGGTCAATTGTATTTTCTGCTAATAGCAAAATACTTGTGAAAGTCAGACGGGCATGCCTGATATCCCTGTACAAAGCATACACGAGTCTTTGGGATTGCTTTTGCCACTCTCTGGGCCAATTCATATTTTCCTTACTTCAAAATGACATCAAAACTTTTTCCTACAGGAAACTTATTCTAGTAAGTTAAACTCATCACTGACAGCTCATCTGCCTCAAAATTTCATGTACAGTTTTCACTGTCATTTAATATCTCCTTGTAATATTGCTTCATGGACTCTACAATCGTATTTATTTCATTTAAATAATGAAGACTGCAATTTCTAGTCTCTCTTTTAACAGTCTCTCCTTATTCCTAATTTAATATTCTGAGCACAACAGGTACCTAATATATTGTTGGTTCAATCATATTTCTGCACCAAACCCATTGCAGTCAAGTTGATTCTGACTCGTAGAGACCCATGGTTCTGCACAGAAAGTGATAAAATTCTAAGCTCTGATAATGGGTATATTAACCTTGTACACTGCAGAAGTATGTGGTTTTATAGATTTATTTGAACATTTTACATACATAAAGGAAAAGATTTAATCATAGAAAGACGGTTTCACAATTTTCTAAACTGTCAAGTACATGGTGCTTCGTTTAATACTACTGCTGATATATTTTGATTGTATATAAATATTTTATCATTTGATACTAACAAGAAATGAATTGACACACTGGAAATTAATGTGCAACAGAAAACATAACTTTTTACATTTGCTAAGCAAGATGTAATTTTGAACTTCTAATACCCAGGGGATAATAAATTTCATATGTTATTTCAACTCCCTAACTTATCTTTGGAGCCCCGGTGCCGCAGTGGGTAAGTGCTATGACTGCTAACCAAAAGGTCGGCAGTTCAAATCCACCAGCTGCCCCTTGGAAACCATTTGGGGCAGTTCTACTCTGTCCTACGGGGTCTATCTTTAAAGAACACACTTTGAAAATACCATCCTTGGTTTTTTAACTACAAAAAAAAAAACAAACTCATTGCGGTCGAGTTGATTCCGACTCATGGTGACCCTATAGGGCAGACAGAGTAGAACTAACCAACAGGGTTTCCAAGGAGTGGCTGGTGGATTTGAACTGCCGACCTTTTGGTTAGCAGCTAAATGCTTAACTACTGCACCACCAGGGCTCCTTTTAAAAAATAGAGCATTATAAGCAGGTTTAAATTACAGTTATATACAATTCAGTTTTTAATTCAGTAAAGCTGTTTTTATTTTTTATTATGGCTTCAAAACTTTCATCAATTTATAGCTCTGCTAAAAAAACAAATTAATCACCCAACTGGCGATAACAATTGTCGAAATTCTGATTTTGCTTCAAAAATGCAGACAATCCAGGACAGACTAGGTATTCCTAATCCATTAGATCCAATTGACTGCTCATAAACTACAAATGCCATTTGATCTGTTAGTACTCAGAGGGTTTCTTCTCTCCACCTCTAACAAATAAACATGGCTGATACTTAAGGAGTTGAACATTTATACACCAAATATTACTTATACCTTTTCATACTATGTTGTGAGATCAAATGTTCAGAGTATGCCAGATATTTCTCAGTAAGAGTTTGATATATAAAGTCCACATTGTAGTAGGCAGAAATGACCCACCAGGCCATTTCTGTGCTTATGATATTCTTCACAGAACAAACCAAGACCTGTAATAAGAGATTAACCATATAAACCATATATGTAATCACCTCTTCATTCCTCCTCTGCTGACTATAATCCTATGTTAGTGAAACATCCATATCACTTGTCTTTCTCCAGGAATCATTTATTCATTCATTCAACAAATATTGTTTTATCAATAAAATCGGATATGATTTCTGCTCTTAAGGAGCTTATAGTCTAGGGTATTGTTGTTGTTAGGTGCTGTTCAGTCATTTTCGACTCATAGAGACCCCATGTGACAGTAGAACTGCCCCCACAGGATTTTCTTGGCTATAACATTTATGAAAGCCGATCTAGAGGCCTTTCTCCTATGGAGCCATAGGGTGGGTTCGAACTGCCAACCTTTCCCTTAGCAGTCGAGCACTTAGCTGTTTGTGCTGGGGTATAGACAGACATTAATTAATTGTACAAATAAATATATGCTCATAAGCTATGATAAGCGCTATGAAGAAAAAGTACAAGGTATGAAGAGTACTTAATAGAAGAGTTTGATCTAGTTTGAGGGTCAAAAGAGGTTTCCCTAAGTGACATTCGGTCTGAGAAACAAAGGATGAATAGCAGCTAACTGTGAAAGGGTTTTAGAGGTAGGGAGAGCATTCCAAGCACAGCATATTCATGCACTGAATCCATGAATTGAAAAATACTCTGTACTAGTTTTGTCACGGCATTTCTTACTCTATGTGTTAAAACTCTTTAATTATCTGTATCCCTTCTCTCAAACCTTCTACCCTCCTAGTCTGAAATATACACAAGGGCCCAGATTATACACATATTATTATTTTATTAACACAAAACCTGTGCTCAACAAATATTTATTCAAAGAACACTTGAATACTATCAATGACTCCCTAATTGCCAAATCCAATGGACAGGTTTTTAATTCTTATTGTATCTTCCAGTGTCATTTCATCAATCAATCACCACCTCCTTCCTGACCTTTGACATACTCTTGCTTCAATTACATCTTTTTTTCTAGGATCTCCTCATCTCTCTCTTGGGTTCCTATTTTTTCACCTATCCCTAATTCCATCCATAACTCACAAATTTGCACATATTCTTTGGGTGATCTTTTCCACACTTAAATAGTTTCACTTTCTCCCAGTGGATCTTGTTTCTTTACCTCCACTGTGGACCTGGTTCCTGAGCCTCAGACTTACACAAAAGCTATCTGATGGTCATATACAACTATATGCCTCACAGCCACTTCAAAGTCAAATAAGCAAAATTCAGCTCATTATCGTTCCATGGCTCCCTACTCCAACAACAAAAAATCAAACTAGGTGTGTACCCATTATTTTATTTCTGGTGCTATCCTCTTCCTTACTTCCCATATCCAACTAATCACCAAGGTCAGACAATTTTCGCCCCAAGATATTTATCTACTGCTTCTCTTCTCCAGCCCTATTACAATTAGCCTAGCTGATATCGTCATTATTTCATTTTGGGCTTCTACAACTACCTCCATACAATTAAAAGCAACCAATCTAAAATACAAATCTGATACGACCATTCTGCTACTTAAAACCTTTCAATGCCCGCCCAAGCCTGGAGGATAAAGCCCAAGTTTCTGAACATTGCATGCGAAGTCCAGGCTCCTGTTTGCTTCTCCAGCCCCACCTTTTACCACTTCCTTCCGTGAACCTTATACTAAGGAACCATTAAGGGCTGTGGCTCCCACATACACGACACTCTTCCTGGCTCTGTGCCCTTGCAATTTTAATTGTGATACTCCCTCTCCTGTGTACCTTTCTTTATGCTGTAGTCCATCCAATAATCTTCACCAACCCGTATCTCCCAGGATTTCCCAAGATGAATGAGATAGACTTCACAATGAACCCTCTTATAACCCTCTGTGCAAAGCCCTATTAAAATGGAATAGTGTTTTGTCATTGTTAATGTAGCAACTGTGTCTCCCCTTCTGTGAATCCCATGAGAAAAAGGACCATGTCTTACAGAGCACATAATAGATTCTCACTAAACAGCTGTCTAAGGAGGAAAGAAAAATGCCCTTCATTCATTCATTATCTATTTAGTGCCAAACAGTGCCTGGCACTGTTCTAAATCCTAGAGATACCTCGGGGAGCAAAATAAAAATCTCTCTTCTCATGACAGTAAAATACTTCTATTATTTTAGATAGTGCTAAGTATTATGGTGCTATGGAGACAAAAACAAAGCAAGGAGGGGAGATATTACCTATTAAGGTAGCATAGGGTGATTTGAAACTATAGATAAGGTGGCCAAGGAGAAACTTACTGAGAAGTCGAATTTTATTCAAAGATGTGAAGGAAGTTAGGGAGCTGGGGAAAGAACATTTCAGAAGAGGGAAGAGCAAGTGCAGAGACCCTGAGATGGAAGCATGCCAGATGTTTTTGAAGATCAGCAAGGAGTACAGCATGTCTGGAGCAGGGTGAAGGTAGTCGGAGATGAGGTCAGAGGAGTAATGGGTGGAGGCATGCCCAGAGTATGATGGGTCATACAGGTCGTTACAAGGACTAGCTTTTGCTGTGGGTGAGATGGGTGTCATGGAGGAGGGTTTTGAGCAGAGGAGTGATATAATCTGCCTTATGTTATATAGTCTCATTCTGGCTGCTGGATTAAGATCCTTTTAGAGTGAGAAACCTGTTAGGGGGCTACTGTAAAAATCTTGGAGGAGAAAGATTATGATGGTTTGCACCAGACTGGTGACCACAGGTATGGTGAGATATGGTAAGATTCTGAATGCATTTTGATGGTACAATCTACAAAATTTAATGACTGACTGGATGTGGGTGTGGAAGAATCTAGGATGACACAAAGTTCTTGGTCTGAGCAGCTGGAAGAACAGAGTTGCCATTGACAGAGATGGGGAAGTTATGAGAAGAACCATTTTAGGGAAGGAGAATATATGGTGTTGGAGAAGTCTATTAGAGCCAAGTGAAGATGTCAGGCAGGCAATTGGATTTCTCTTTTCCCACAGCTCCCCAAACCTTTATGATCTGCCTCCCAATTACTGCCACCAGCAAAACCCACCGAACTGTTTTGAATTCTAAGTTGAGTTTGTTGTAGAAAGACAAAGCAACTCTTAAAACTTGAGTAAAATGAAAATAAGCTGGTTAAGAAAGCCTGAGACCCTTTACGATCTCTATCCATCACTACCCACAATGAGATTGAGCAGCTTTTTACTTAAACATTCCCATTACACAGCTCTCTGGACTTCAACTCTTTTAGAAGTCCTCATTATCTATAACAGAGGCTCTCTTCAGAATATTTTTTCTTGGGGCATGTTTGATTGTTACAAAGCTGTTTGACGCTGGCATTTATGGAAGTCCTGCAATGCTTGGGACGGTCCTACACAGTGGAGAATTGAGCTGTGACCATATAATTTTTTAATGCACTTGACACTCATATAGATAAAAATATGTTTACAAATATCTGAGCTTAGAACCTAACTCAATTTTACATATATACACAAAATAAAATTAAATGGTTTTAATATACAATCAATTTTCCAGGTATTAACTACTAAATTTTCTAGATACGTACCTGCTTGTGAGGATGGCGCAGGACTGGGCAGTGTTTTGTTCTGTTGAACACAGGGCTGCTACGAGTCAGAATCCACTCGACTACACCTAACAACAACTACTATTTGAGAAATGCTTGATTTTAGTTAGAACCTAACTCCATTTTATATATAAGGTAAACACATTTTTGCATGGCATTAATGTATACTGAATTTCTAGCATTGTAACTGCACAGATGCATATATACACGAGTATATACACATATACGTGCATACATATACAAACATGTATGTGTATATGTATGTATATATATATATTTTGTCTTCAATTTAAAATGTCAAATATAAGAATTATTGTTGTATTGTTGGGTGCCATTGAGTCGATCCCGACTTATAGCGACCCCATGTGACAGAGTAGAATTGTTCCACAGGGTTTTCTTGACTGTAAACTTTATGGAAGCAGATCGCCAGGTCTTTATTCCACAGAATCAGTGGATGAGTTCGAACTACCAACCTTTCAGTTAGCAGCTGGGCACTCAACCATTGCACCACCAGGGGTCCTTCAAATATAAGGATAGGTGTTGATAATATTCAAACTTTACTTAAAGGTTTCGTAAGTCCAAATTTTTCTTAAATCTAAATTTATGTCTTAAAAATAGATGCAAAAATCTGACTACTTCATCATTTCTTCTAATGTTATGGTACCTGAGCATTTACATGTTGAAAAATATACTGTTTCGTTGTAATATTTCTTCATGTTTCTAGCTTTTATTATAGTTAGGACAATATATTGATTTTTATGAAATGTGTATAGGTAGTTACATTATCTATATATTTAATCTCAGGACAGTAAACAGATATTAAATTTGTTGTAACAATCGGGCATCAGATGTGATCTACTTTACATTGTATAAATTATCTGCCATCAAACAACAAGGCTCTTCTCACAACTAAGGCTAGACTTTGAAAAGACAAGAAAACACTAGCAGTGATAACCACATGTGGTGAAATAAGTTCCTTTATGTGGCCTTTTGCCTTGGTTCTTTGGAAAAAGCGCTTGAGAGATTTTTTCCTTAAGCCTTGAGGAGTTACCTTTGCCCTAGTTTTCTACCCCAGAGGGTTTGTTACTTTTGTCCAGGTTGACTGACATTTCCTGGTTAAGCTATAAACAACTTGTGGTTTGCTACTTTTTGTCTGGTCCTGGGCTGCAGCCTGTCCTGTGATTGGACTATCTTACATACCTTGCAGGGACTGGTCAATATACTATGCAAATGAAGTGACTACAGCCTACTAGGCAAATGAAGTGTCTGTGGCCTACGGAGAGGGGATTGGTCAGTTTGTGGCCCTGGTAGAAGGGCTACGCCTTTAAATTGATGAGGAATTTGCTTATATATGCAGCCAGTCTCACAGAGGTAGACAGAGGCAGAAAGAAGCAGCAGAAAGGAAAAAAGACAAAAAAGGCAAGGAGAGAGAAGCAGCAGAGAGAGAGAGAGAGGAGGAGAGGAACCTCCTAAAAGAGCTGGAGCATGGATCAAGGGCTGTAACACTGAAGACAGTGAGAAGCCCGGAAGGGGCCCTGTGGCAGAACTGCTGGTGACAAGGTCCAGGAGAGGCCCTGGAGCAGAGCTGGTGGTGACTGCAGAAACCTGCTGCTAGGAATGCAGCTAAGAGAGCTGAACAAAATTGCTACACTGGCTACGAGCTGGGTCAGTGAGCAGCGGAGAGGCCGACGGCAGGGAGGCTGAAGGCAGAGAGACCTGTCCTGAGGGTGCTGAGAGGAAGCCTGTCCTCAGGTGGCTGAGAGAAGGCTTACACAGCTGAGGGGGCGTGCACAGTAGAGAGAGGCATCTGGTTGCTTGTACTACCAAGAGAAGCTGAGAGAGCTGTCCTGCACTGAATAATGGAGGGATGTGCTCTCCTCTTCATGGGAGCCTTCCAGACTTTGCCTACATGCTTCCTGACCCTGATCCTGAGTTGCAGCTTGTTGATCCTGATCCCAAGTTGTACCCTGTTACTTCCTTAATAAACCACTTAACTGTAAGGATGGTCTGTGAGTTCTGTGTGGCCACTGCAATGGATTATCAAACTCAGAAGAGAAGTAGAGAGTGCCGTGGGAGGAACAGCTGGTGTCAGAATTGGAATCAGCTTTGGGCAGATATTGATTCTCATTATTCCTCCTGAAGTTAGACAGGTTCTGACACTACTACTAATACCATTTAACACGGTTGCTCCAAATTTAGTTACTTCAAGCATTCTGGAGGTTCCTGGGTGGTGCAAGGGGTTTGTACTCGACAGCAAACAACAACAACGAACTGAAAGGTTGGTGGTTTGCGTCCATCAGTGCCACTGTGGAAGAAAAGCCTGGTGATCTGCTTCATACAAATGAGAGTCGAGAAAACCCTATGGAACAGTTCAACACTCTAACACGTGGGGTCGCCATGAGTCGGAATTGACTTGATGGCAATGGGTTAAGCATTCTGGGGAATTAGAAATGGGTAACTAGTGGTCAAGGGGAAGCTATTTTATTTTCTGAATAAGCACTATTTGAAATAAGTCATCAGTCTCTGTGCTCTTGTAGTGGTGTGTAGAACGCTAGAAAACTGCAGGATATCTATAAGATACAACATTAATACTTCACGTTCTTTCTTCAGCAACTGCAGGTTACATAGCTAGAACTCAGATATAAGAGCCCAGAGTTATGGTTTTTGTGCTAATTTTATGTGAAAGAGGCAAATTAATCAGTTTAACTGAATCAATATCCTCTTGCCCCAAAATATTCTATTACAGGATTTAAGAGAATACAATATCTAAAGGAAAATACCATGACGAGTGAATTCTTTGAATTCTAAGTTCACAATAAATTATGGATGAATGTAATTCACTTCCCTTTGCCTTGCTTTTCATCCACTTATTTAACCTCTCAGAAATGGTTTCTGTATCTTGAAATGGTGGTAATTACCCCTTCCTTACAACTGTCTTTTGAGAATTAACTGAGATAACAAATGTAACTTACATACCACTGAGTCTGTTATTTTATTAATTACCATGCTAACACTTTTAAGTTTTGTCACAAGACACTGAATAAATAAGATCTGCATGGTGTTTTGGAATTCAGCATCTTACTAGCACATCGAAGGATTTCATGAAACAATACATGTGTAATAACTACAATGGAGATTGACAAGTAATAAATGTCTGTATACATTAGTTATAATTATTATTATTCCTGTGGTAACATTTCAAAAAAAGACAAGAAAATTTTAGAAAGGCACGTTCATGAATAAACAAAGATGGCATGCATACCAGAATTCAGCACTGCCTTGTTCACAGCTTGACATTTCTTTAAAAAAAAAAAAAAAAAGAGAAATGACTATCCCGTCACCTAGAAATAGGGGATGTGCTGATCCGAGTATAAAATAAATAAACCTAATTAGCCATTAATTCATAAATCACATTACTTCTATATTATCCTAAGAAAATGTATAATTTCCTAATTAATTATCTCTACTCCATGTCCAGTAAAATATCCTAAATAGAGATGTGATGTATAAGAGGAAAATCGAGGTGGTCAGCTACAGACAACCTAGTCAGCTGTGACTACACTTCTACAACATTGCATAAATGTTTATATAAATATTTCTCTTATCTGACATTAAGGAAGAAGGTAATTTGGGAGATGTTTGAGGAATTCCCCTTTAATTTTTCAAATAAAAAAAACCAGGTAAGCATTTTGATGAATATTAACCCCATCTCTGCTTTAGTAAGTCCTGTATTCTCAGCAACATTTAACCTTTAGCCAATAAAAGAAAAAAGAGTAGGTTATCAATAAATGAAACAGCTATATTCCTAAATGTTGTGTAGGCAACTTTTTTTTTGTAAGCCAAGCAGCTCCCAAAAGCTATGATGTTATAGTCCTTTTGTTCGCTTGTTAGATTTTATTTTTAATCATGAACTATTTCAACACTTTGAAAATTATAGATAATAATATAACAGTAACACATGTAATCACCACCCACATTTAATAATGTTAACTACTGCAATATTTCAGAAAATTTTCTTGAACAAATGAAGCTTCCTTTATATACTGTACCTTCGCAAATTTATTGTTTCTTAACTTTAACTTCCTGCTTGCTTTAAATCTGCTTGCCTCAAATTACTGGTAAAAGGACCTGAAGGTGTACCCATCTGTTTTGAAAGTACATATGTTAAAAAAGTATACACAGAAGTCAGAAATCTGGACTTGGGAAAATATAGGTTTTAACAACCCAAAACTTCACAAGGGAAAGACACGACACAGCTAAAGTCAAAACCTGGTTAACTGTAAGACAAGTAACAGCAATTGGCTAGTATTAAATCTTTTGAGGAACAAGTAAGAACACTGGATCATTAACCATCCTTACGAAGCTCTCACATTCTTTTTTTTTTTTTTTATTGTACTTTAGGTGAAGGTTTACAGAACAAATAGTTTCTCATTAAACAGTCAGTACACATACTGTTTTATGACATTGGTTAACAACCCACGACATGTCAACACTCTCCCTTCTCCATCTTTTTTGGTGAAAATATACATAGCCAAAGATACACCATTTCAAAAATTTCTACATGCACAATTCAGTGACATTGACTATGCTCTTCCAGTTGTGCTGCTAGTCTCACTTTAGATGAAGGTTTATAGAACAAAATAGTTTCTCATTAAATAGTACACATGTTGCCGTATGACAATGGTTAACAACCCCACTATATGTCAACACTGTCCTTACTCAACCTTGGGTTCCCTATCACCAGCTTTCCTGTCCCCTTCTGCCTTCTAGTCCTTGGCCCTGGACTGCTGTGCCTCATTAGTCCTGTTTTGTTTTACGTGGCTGTCCAATCCCCGGCTGAATGGTGAACTTTGGAAGTGACTTCACCACTGAGCTAAACGGGTGTCTGGGGGCCATACTTTTGGGGTTTCTCCAGTCTCTTTCAGGCCAGTAAATCTGGTCTTTTTTTGTGTGTGTTAGAATTTTGTTCTACATCCTTCTCCAGCTCTGCCCAGAACCCTCTGTTGTGATCCCGGTCACAGCAGTCAGTGGTGGTAGCCGGGCACCATGTAGCTGTACTAGACTCAGTCTGGTGGAGGCCTTGGTAGCTGCAGTCCATTAGTCCTTTGGACTGATCTTTTCCTTGTATCCTGTTCTCTTCATTCTCCCTTGCTCCCGAAGGAGTGAGACCAGTGGAGTATCTTAGACGGCTGCTCACAGGCTTTTAAGACCCCAGATGCTACTCACCAAGGTAGAATGTAGAACATTGTCTTCATAAACTGTGTTATGCCAATTGAGCTAGATGTTCCCCAAGACCATGGTCCCCACAGCCCTCTTCCCAGAAATTCAGTCCCACAGGGAGTTTGGATGGGTCTATGGAGCTTCCATGACCTTTCCTTGAACAAGTTGTGCTGGCTTCCCCAGTACTGAAGTTTTTACATTCCTGAAGGCGTCATAACTGATTTTATGTTTAATGATATTTATTATAATATTAGACTATAATACCAGAGATTTCTAGTCTTTCTAAAATCTGAAATTATTCAGGTCTTTAGAAACATCCAACTGGAGATTTTGCTACCATCCGACACGTATTTATTCATAAATTAAAAACAGTAGTTATTTAACAATTTCCTTTGTAACTTAAAAAAACAGAATTTTTAAAAAGTATGCACTGAACAATAAAATTACAAGTGGCAGTCACTTTCTATAAAAAAAATAAGGAAAACAATTGATTATTTTGTTTTTTGTTTTTTTTTGCCTTTTATTTGGTTAGTGGTATATTATTCTACCATATAAAGACCAAAATGAGTATAAATTTTAAAACGGTTTATGATTTTTAAGCTTTCATATGAAAAAACAAACAAAAAAAAGCAATATTTGGCCCTTGTAATTGTTTTCACAAAGTAAAAATAACTTCACAAACAATTTAAATCTAAAGTGCATATACATGTGGAATTGCTTTACAACTGTGTTTACTTGTTTTATATTGTATAAGCCTGTTTTTATTTCTAGGTGGGATTTCACTTTTCATTTTCTTTTAGTTGGCAATTCTTTTTTTTATTAACTCAGCTTTTAGTATTCAGTCTGTGCTATATAAAATAGTCTCAAATAAATTTTTACATGAAACTAAACAAATCTTCTAATATCTCCAGCAAACTTTAAAGTCTGTTTGCTTTAAATTTAATTTAAACTTAAAATTATCACAAACTAGGTTTTTCTTTTTGTAATAACTGAACTCAAGAAGACACTGCAAAAATAACACTTATTTTCTGTAGGTTATGAATTTATATAAAGTAGAAAACTCATTTTTAAAATTAAAACATGGTGTCTCACAAATGACTAAAGAATACCATGCATGAAGAAGAAATGTGATTCAAATAAAAATGGCTAAATAAAGTTGATCTTAATATGCCACTATTAAATTTTCATTAAAATGTTATATAAATAACTTCCAGAAATGTCTGTATATTTTTACCTCAGTATAATAAAAATCGCACTTCAGAGCAAGTATCTTGATTAGAAATGGGAGGCAAAAAAATTTTAATACTCATTCTGGGTATCTGCCAAAATTCAATTATAAATAATTTAGATTTTCCAGAACAAGTCAAATCTCTTCATGACACTATACTTTGTATTAAACTGGTCTTTCCACTTTAAAAAAAAATGTAAAAACTCATTAAGGAAGGAGTAACATTTATAAGCAAAAAAAAAGAAAGTGTCTAGGATACCAAAATAATGTTATTAAACCTTACTTGGATGGCAAATGTTACAAAGGCACAATCATTTAACACTCCCAGAACAAGGACAAAGTTTTCTTAAAAACTCAGCAGTAAGATTAGAAAGCTCAGAAGAGACTATTATACATTATACTTTAGCATGGGTTTAGAGAAAAATCACAAATCAATGAGTAGGGGGAGGATTTTTAATGAAAATGATTGTATTGGCTGATTTCAATTTGGAAAAAAAAATTAGTTTAGGCATCCAAAACATTAATATGCACCAAAATAAATTATGAGTGGATTAAAGAGTTAAATATTTAGAAATCAAATATTTAAAAGAAAGGAAGAAAACAGAACTCCTTGTCAAATTTCTAGATGATAGATGACTTTTTAAGCTTAGAAGCAAACTATTTATAAAATATACTATATATAAAAGATATGTATAGAGATATAAAAGATGTGTGTCCAAAAAAGGAAGAAGATGATATATTTGATGAAATAAAAATACACGGAATTATATTCAGTCTACAAGCAAAAAAGAAATGAGAAATGCAAAACAGGAGACAAAAAGTATTTCTGAACTTTTAAATTAGCATTTGAAAATTATTTAAAATACTAATAACAAACACTCATAAGGAAACAGGTTCACCAATTTTTCTGGTAGAATTATAAACTGTTTTAATTCTTTCAGAAAGCAAATTGACAGTATGTGCCAAATGCTAAAAACATTTATATCCTTTAACCCAGTGATTCCAACTTCAGAACTATTCACTTTCAAAAGTCCAAAATATGGAAAAAAAGATATACTCAGGATGAATATCACCAATGCATTATTTGTAATATCTATATAGTTTTTAAAGAAACTCAAACTCAGTCTAAGTCAGCCTTGGTATCTAATAGCAGAAGGATATTTTAGCAAATACTACACGGTCAATTAAAGAAAGGTTATGAAAACTATTCAGTAACTATTCAGAAATGTTTGAAATGTTGAGTGTAAAAACAAAGTGTCAAATGATCTGCATGCTATAATTAAACTTTTTTAAAATGTCATTTAAGTAGGGGAAAGACAGAGGAGACACACTAATATGCTAACTGTGAGCATACTGGAGGGGCAGGATTCTGGGTGATTTTTTTTTTTTTTCTCTCCCAGATTTCTATTACTTGTTATGTGACCTTTATAAACAAAACAGTCATTTAAAAAATCAAAATAACTATTAAAATTATGAGTCAATCTAAACAAATATAGTATAATCTAAGTGGGATACAAAAAAACAAATATACTTTGGTTACAACAAAATTCTAAACACATTTGACTATCGTTATCGAATATGGAAAATATATTCATATGAAAATACATGATGATTGTTTGGTTAGCATGGAGGCATTATGTACGAAATTTTTATCTTATTCTTTTTCACACACTCTTGGCCTCTCCCATTTTTATATTTACAAATTTTAAAGGATTTATTTGTACAAGGACAGATAAGACTTGGAGTATAAAACAAAAAATTCATTGAATAATATTTCCTCATGATTTCAACTATAAGAATAAAAATTTTTCTTGGGGAAGATATAATCTTAAGGTCCAAGAACAAGAAAAAGTCATAAAAATGCAAAGCTTTAAAGTTATGTGCAAAGAAAAGGAAAAGAAAACAAAAACTAAACCATTTGTCTCAAAACAAGTCAAAAAATCATATGAAAACTGAATCCCACTAGAAAGCAGCTTCTCTTGTTTCAACAGAGTAATGTAAACTAACTCTGTAGTTCCTTTCCTTTCAGCGATTTAAAAGGTAATCCCTTTAAAAACCCCCTACATTTTAGCTATTACTTCACAAGGATATCAGCATGTATGCTTTCTCTTAACTGTTTATCTATATTTGTTAAAACTGGGGAATATTATTAGTGCATTTAGTAAATTTTTGGCTGTTTTTTTCTTTTTATACATCAGAGCCCGTTTAAGATTAGAGGATGGGATTACAGTAATAAATGTATGTTTTTATGTATCACCTCAATTCATTCAGAATTTCTTCAGTGTATAATGTTGCGGTATCATTTATTCAGTATACAATCTTGGAGCCAGGCTAACCGATAATTGTTCTTACAGCTTTCCAAAGAGATACAAAGCATACTTGTGAACAAAGTGTTAAGTACAATGACTCAACAACACTCATAAATTCCTAGTGGCCTTTATTTGTTCTGAAACTGAGCAGTAGCTTTGAATAAACTGAAAAGGTAAGAGAAAGGGGAAAAGGCCTCATTTTTCAATTGTTCTTCAGTGGGATGAAAAATAAGTGTGCTGAGCAATGTGTGGGGTGATCTGAAGCAGCCCTAAGATAAAAAGGGTAATTGTGGATGGGAAAACAAAGAAAGTTTTAGCTAAAACATCGTTGGACACCATTTTTAAGAAAGTCCAGTCATCTAAACTATTTCAAAAATTCCTTCCAATTGTTAAGAAGGCAACATGCTGTTTTAGAAAAAAACTTTTTTTTTTAACATACTATGTGTAAGTCAGGTTGTTCTGGAAGCTCTGGTGGCAGAATGGTTAAGAGCTAGGTGGATAACCAAAAGGTTATCCGCCAGTTCAAATCCACCAGCCGCTCCTTGGAAACTCTATGGGGCACTTCTACTCTGTCCTTTTGGCTTGCTATGAGTCAGAATCGACTAGATGGCAACGGGTTTGGTTTGGTTTTTTATGTGGAAGAACTGGAGTCCTTGGGTGGCTTAAATGGCTAAGGGCTCCACTACTAGCTGAAAGGTTGGTGGTTCAAACCCATGCAGAGGTGCCTCCAAAGACAGACCTGGTGATCTGCTTCCAAAAGGTGACAGCTTTGAAAATCCTATGGAGCAGTTTTATTCTGCACACATGGGGTCACCATGAGTCGGAATTAATTCCACGGCAACTAACAACAACAACATATGTATGAACTAGTTCATGAATTTGGTATAGTGAATTTGGACATTATATTTACGCTCATTAATAGGCTTCAGAATATACTTTCACAGTTTCAAGTTATTTTGGAGTCACGATTATTAATTTTTTAAAAAAAATTCTGGTAATTCAAATTTCATTGATTTGGTGGCTAAAGTCTCCAGGAAAGAATTATAAAATCATTCTTAATGGAAAACTAGGTCTAATTCAGACATCAGTTCCAAAAGTATATTTGGAAAAAACTGGAATTCACACATGGAAGAGTGTACATATACATATATAACTTTCTAAAGTGAGCTTTAAAAAAGACTTCAAATTTCAACAGATCCCTACCCTGTAAGCATCAAATCTAAATTTTTCTGGCTGATTTACTTGCTAATCTGTTGATGGGAAACTCTCTTCCATGTCTAATATTTCAACATCCAGGTCTCAGCTCAAATGGTACTTCTTGATAATCTTGTGTGATTGTGAAGATAAAATGGGATTCATAAAATCCTTAAGTCCTGATTTTAGCTGTTAGCTTCTACCTCACCAGATTCACAAAAAGCAAAATCATCAGTTTAATTTAATTTCATCCTAAAGTGATAAGCAAAGGCAGAGGAGAAAGAAAAGCAAGAGATTGCAAGGATTCAGAGCCTGCATAATCGAGAATTGGTTATAGTGCATGTTGCGAGCTAGAAATAATACTTTAAAATAATTTTCATACTAGGTTCTCCCTGTACACACATCTCCATTTAAAAATGGAAAACACAGATTTTGATACTTTAAATCAATATTCACATGTGGCCCCCTTAACTTTGAAATGAAATGCAAATAATAAAAATATACCTTGTTGATATATATAATCTTCATTTTAGCTTTAAAATATATAATTGCTTTCTTCTAAAATGAGCAGCAAATATTCTTTTTCTCCTGCACATGCATTGAGAAAGTTATAAACATAATTCACTTCAGTATTGTAGAAATCACTGTTCAGTGATAGCCAGATGTACACATTTCTCTCTTTTCTTCCTAAAGGTTAGCTTACCTTGCACTTTGGACACTTCTGGGCATTCCTCTGCCCATGCTCAATTTCGCTGGCCCAGTGGCGCAATAACTTATCTCCTTTTTTGTACTCCTTGCAGTTGACACCTTCATGCCAAGGAGAGTGGCACTTAAAACACCAGACAAACTGGCACGTGGGGCACTGGATCTGTGTAAGGAAAAGTAAAATTCAGTACCGACAGATACCCTGTAATTGTCTAAAAGAACAAGAATGGTGGTGTATGGGGAAATTAGCTAAAAGGTTATAATCTGCCCACATTTTTAATGTCTCTCCCTCTATAAGACCAAAACTACAGTAAGATATAAATATTTTGCTATTAAACGAGGAGAGAATTGCTTTGGCAAAACTATACTGGAAATAAACACTTGGGGCATTCTGGAAATCAATTCAGCCTTAAAAAAAACCTCCCAGATTGAAGCAGAGTAAAACCTGAAGCATGCAATGCCTCAAATCCACATACTCAGGCTGCCCTTTAACTCACCATTCCCTTGAACCAGTTTCCCAGGCATTACCATCACTCTTCTTACCAATAACTTGATTCACTGTTATAAAATGAAGGCCTCACAGATGCTTTACCAAATGAAAAACACACTAGCAAACAAACTGCTCTACCAACATTAGGCAGCAGCTAAAATGACAGATACCCCTGGTTTGCCATCAGTCTAAGAGAGGTTAATAGTAAAATAATGCAAAAGGATTCTATTATTAGAAATCAATCAGGATGGTGACGCTGTGGCAGGTATAACAGGTCTTCATATGTTTACTGTGTAGAGGTATGTGAGAAAGAGAAAGAGCTCGTGTATATTTGTTGAAAATATTTGTCTTCTATTTGGTCCCTGGATGAAAGATATTTTCTGTAATGATTTGTTTTGAGTGACAGTGGAGTATCACATTCTTACACAGTATTTCCAGTCTTCATGCTCTAAAAATATATGTGCATAATTTGAGTTTCCCAGCCCTGCCTGATATAAATGAATTAACATAACATCTAATTTTCAAGAAGGCTGATAACTGACTATTCTTCTCTGTGCTTCTGCATTATTACTTCACTGTAATGTAAGTAAACTTACTGACTACATTTTGAAGGATAGTTAGAACTTATTTTAGTAAACTATATACAATATCACTACTTACTTTTTTGGAAAATCTTTTTTTTTTTTTTTAAATAATAGTGGTTCCAATACATGGATTAATCAAACAGTAATTACAACCACAGCTGTTCTGTTTACAACTCAGAACACTAGTTTTCACTTACATCAAGAATAGATAATGTTCTTCCTATGCAAACATAAAATAACAAAAGTACTTTTGCTTTTTATAATTTTATATCAAAACACAATGGCATTTTGTCATAAGATTAAAAAAATCTTTATGTGTATTTATTTTTTAAAATTCTGTTATATAATAATGTCTGGACTGACTGCATTACACGCATTATTTATTTAATTCTCAAAATAATGCTGCAAAACAGGTATGGACATCACAAGTTTCTAGATGAGGAAACTAAGCCTCAGAGAGGTTAAATAACTTGCTCAAGGTCACACAGCAAGTACACACTAAGGAAGGATTTAAACCTAACTCAGTCTGGTTTAAAGGCCAGCATTCTTTTCACCGTGCCAAAATAATTCCTCAAACTAAACATCATTCCTTCCTTGGCAATTAAAAATTTTAAATGTAGAAGTAAAAAAAAGGTCACATAGTAACTATCCAGAAAGTCAAAATTCTACGTGGTTACCAATATAAAGTGAATTTTGAAAGTCCTAACATAAATTGGGAGACACTTTGCTTTACCAAAAAAAAAAAAGAAAAAAAATGGATGTTATTAATCAATCATTTAAAATATCCCGTCTTTTCTAATGATTAACATTAAAACAAGTAATTTTTAAAATAAGTAGAACAAGTTGAAGTGGATGAGCTCCAGATAATAAACCAATATAAAATGTTTATTCCTCATGCTGCTGAACAATGAAGAATAGATGTAAATATCATATGGAGCCTTCTTTTTGAATGTAATCAATGAAAGGGGGAAGAAATTTCCCATTTTGTCACAAGGACCTAAATATTTAATTCAGTTCTCTTCCATTAGACACTACTCATAATTCTAAATCACTGGACTGCAGAATCATTTAATTAAAAAAAAAAAAAGACCTTGTTGGTTTTATGTCAGTCTTACGCTTATGAAATGAATAGAAGAAAATATGCTTTGAAACTGGGATTCACGCTATGAATGCCAGACATTAACGGTCCAAGGATCTTTGTGACCAAGTGCTGAACTATCACATCTGTGGATCTCTAATGAAGACAATCTGAAATGTGTGACTCTCTTAAGGTACCAGAGTTATAAAGAAACTGACATTTGGTGTCCACACCAGGGACTTTGGCTTCTCACTTCTCTAAATCAACAACGAAGTCTTATAGCAGATTCTACATGCCAATCCTCACCAACAACATAGACTTAGTGACAAACTGTGAAAGGAGTTGCCCAGAAAGCTCTCAAGTGAGGATGAATAAATCCATACCTGACTGCTTACTGTCTCTCACTGAAAACATTAATATAACTATTTGCTTTGAGCCAGAAAAATTAAAGGACTAACAGCCAACCCCAACAACACTGGTATTCAGAGACTGCACCCGGACTGTCTGAATACTGACTTTTTGATACTAAAGAGGCTGAGTGACTAAGTAGAGCTGAGTGGCCACCGTGGCAGATCACTGGAGTAGGGAACACAGACATTCACTTCTGATGTTAGAGGGACTCTCATGTTACCAGAGCCAGTGTTCCAATGATGCACCATGAGGCCTCCCTGGGAAGCTGCTGAGACTGCTTTCCTGTTCTTTCTACTTCCTACTTGCCTTACAGTAAACCTCACTAACTGAGTAACTTGAGATAGAGCACATCTCTGCTTCATGTAATTGGAAAGGGTGCAATTGTCACAATCTGCCTATTGACATCTTACCCATATGGAATGCCACTTGCTTCAAGATGTCTTCACTGTTCCTCCCAAGCATACTCGGTATCTTTCTTATGGAATTTACATTAGACTTCTAATCTTCCCACTGGCATATGAGCTCACTGATGGCCAAGGCTTTGTCTCATTCACCCTGTATTTCCTGAGTTGAGTCACCCTGAACTTCTGGCAGATGGGGTAGCAGGCACTCAGTAAATTACTTGGAAAATAAATTGTTTTACACACAGCAGGTACCACACATTGGTTAACATACATGAATTCAGAGGGAAAAAAAAATCTAATTTATGACTAGTGGCTGAGATGGTATTGCTACTTTTTAGATTACCAGATGATGTTTACTAAATATTTTATCCACGTGACATTTTACTGAGCATCACAATTAATGTGCCAACTTTTCTACATAAGGCAGGGCTCCAAGTGTTTCAAGAATAAAGTTATCAGAGTTAGGAATCTTGATTAACTTGCCCCAGAACCCAGGAAAGATAAAAGAACTGTATATTTACATTTTTGACTTCTGAAATCATTAGTTTTTCCAGATATCTGGGCCACACTGACACTAAGATGACAAGTTAAACCAACCCACCTGCCCTAAGCAAATGTGTTTGTTCTGACAGTTTATCATGTCAAATGGCAAAACAGCCTTCAAAATAGAAACAAAGAGTCCAAAACCAAAAACATCCCAGATAATTATTTTCTTGCCTAAATTCTACGTACTCCTATACACATCATCATTTCAAATAAATGACCGAATCGTTACCTTTCAAACTCAAGGTATTAGACAACAACCATGCTTATATGCACTGTAAATATAAGAGCTCAGTGTTCAAAGAAGGACTTGCTTTATTAGAACTTCAGGTTAAGACAGACACTCAATAATGAAACACATTCATCAATTCATTTGCCCATTCAACAAATATTTATTGAGCACTTTCTAACTAGCACATATTAACTATACTCAGTTTACGTACACAAAAAAGAATGAAAGTACTTGTCTTTATGGAATTTACAAGCTACTGGGGGAAGACAGATACAAACCAAAAGAGCTATAAAACCATAGCTGCTACAGTAGTAATAACTGTTAGAGTAGAAGCCTGGACAAGTGGGTGCTATGGGAGAGGTACTTTAGGGAAGGCTGGGAGGGAGGGGTTCAGAGAAAATGTGATATTGAAAGATGAGAAGAATATAACTGGGAAGGCAAGCATGATGGAGGTAACACTTTAGGCAGAGAGCCCAGCCTGAGCCACTGCACAGAGGCCGGAGGATCTGGTGCACTGGGGAAATAGCATGTACTCTAGTGTAGCCCAAACAGAAATGTCACTGCAAATGGCTCAACCTTGGTAATAAATAGGGTTCAATTAGTTTTGCTTAATGTTCCTGTAATCCTGGCATGTCTCCCAAACTACACTGTAGTCGAGAGACTCCTTATATAAAACATGTAAAACTTACGGTTGTCAGACTAAGGCGTGTCCCAAAGAGACCGATCAATATGGTAAACAACAGGGAAATTTTGGGAGTGAAAAACATTTTCTAAGAACTGAAGATGCTTTTCTTGGAGAGAAGAAGATTAGAAGAAGTGCAGGGTATTACAGAGAGGTGAAAAAGTCTTGGTGCATGGTTTCAAGTATGCTTAAGGAAGCACTGTCTGCTCCTTTATAAAATCAAATTCTAAAGCAAGAGTAAGGAGCTCTGGTGGTGCAATGGTTAAGCACCAAAAGGTTGGTGGTTCAAACCGACCCAGTGGCTCCATGGAAGAAAGACCTGGTGATCTCCTGTAAAAATTACAGCCTAGAAAACCCTATGCGACAGTTCTACTCTGTCACATGGGGTCACTATGAGTTGAAGCAGACTCAATGGCACCTAACAACAACAAAGCAAGAATGGCAGTGGAGGGAAGAGTCTCCACATTGGAAAACACAGCTTGACTTCTCACCCTGAATTTTATTCCCTGAGATTCACCTCCTGCTTGGGAATCCCTCCCTGAATGGTAGTGCTTCATGAGGCGCTGCTCCCTTTAACACAGCCCAAACATGGCCAAGTGACCCTTTCCTTAATTTCTCACAGCACTGCTGAAACTAAGCTGGAAAATGAAAAGAGAACCTTTTCTAGAGATTAGGGATTAAAAGGGGGACAAAAGCACAAACAACAAGATAAGCTATATAGAGATATAGTGCTTACTCATATAAATAACCTTACTGACCTTCCTCAATAGTGGTTTCCAGCCTCCTTTTACATATGCATCACACTATTTATTGCATAATACATTTATCTCGATACTAGGTTTTATTTTTAACTGGGAGGTATGCTCTTCTAGGGTAGCATGTCAGAACTTGGGAATGGGGTTGTGTCCTTTGAAGAGTCCTCTCCCTCTAATTTTAGAATCACTGTTTCATACCAGTCTATTTTACTCCTAACCTCTGGAGCAAGAAATACCTTTAAGCATTTATAGAATCTTCCTCTCAACCTAGAAAGTAAGGTTCAGAGAACTATCTAAGCCTTTCTTGTCTGAGTATCCACCTCTTCATAGATGAATATAAAAGGTCTTGTGAGATTTTGCCCCGATTTGTGTAGCTTAAACTCCCTAGCCAGAGAATGTGGCATCATCCTGTTTTCAACAGGACAGCCTATTCTGAACACAATGCATTTAGCAGGAGAGCCATTTAATCACACAGTGTATGTCTTAGTTATGGTGCAAAGGCTAAGAGCTCGACTGCTAACCAACTGCTAACCAAAAGGTCAGCAGTTCAAATCCACCAGCTGCTCCTTGGAAACTCTATGGGGCAGTTCTGCTCTGTCCATAGGGTTGCTATGAGTCAGAATCGACTCGACAGCAATGGATTTTAATGGATTATAACAGAAATACCGCAAGTGGATAGCTTTAACAAACAAATTTATTCTCTCACAATCTAGGAGGCTAGAAATCCAAACTCAGGGCGCCAGCTCCAGGGAAAGGCTTTCTGTGGGAAGGTCCTTGTCATCAATCTTTCCCTGGTCTAGGAGCTTCTCAGTGCAGGGGCCTACGGTCTAAAGGACGTGCTCCATTCCTGGCTCTTCGTCCTTGGTGGTACGAGGTACCTCCCACTCTGCTCACTTCTCTCTTTTATACCTCAAAAGAGACTGACTCGAGACACGAGACACAATCTAATTCTGTAGATTAAGTCCTGCCTCATTAACGTAACTGCCTCTTATCCTGCCTCATTAACGTTACAGAGCTTAGGATTTACAACACACAGGATAATCACATCAGATGACAAAATGGTAGACAACCACACAATACTGGGAATCATGGCCTAGCCAAGTTGACACACATTTTAGGCGGACACAATTCAATCCCCAACAGTGTACAATAAGAAATGGGAGTATTTTCTGTGATCAATAGGTGAAAGCAGGAGAGACATCTCACCTTAAGACAACAATGAATTCCTTCAAATTAGAGCTTTCTGCAAATAGAAGGGAATGGTTCTAGAGGCAGCAACTTCGTTATAATGGAGGTGTTCAACCAGAGTCTGAATGACCACCTGAGAGGATTCATGCACTGTGTAGAGATCTGCATTAGGTTCCTTTGCAGCTCTGAGAACATAAATATGGGAGGGCAAGAATACAGAGGAGTTTCTGGGTGTTGTAAATGATTAAAGTGCT
Source organism: Trichechus manatus latirostris (assembly GCF_000243295.1). Lineage (NCBI taxonomy): Eukaryota > Metazoa > Chordata > Mammalia > Sirenia > Trichechidae > Trichechus > Trichechus manatus. The sequence goes on from NW_004444034.1 coordinate 2,033,975, forward strand.
CAGCTGCTAAACCAAAGGTTTGAGGTTTGAATCCACCCAGAGGCATCTCAAAAGAAAGAGCTGGCAATCTACTTCCAAAAGATCAGCCACTGAAAACCCTATGGAGCACAGTTCTACTCTGACACACATGGGACTGCCATGAGTCGGAATCGACTTGATGGCAACTGGTTTGGTTTTTTCATAGGCTAAAATACCAGATGAATTCCAATATTTGGCTCTTGTTAGAAGTTCAATCACAAATAAAGACTATAAAATATTATGAATAATTTATGCATCAAGAAAGCAAACAACAACTTTAGCCAAGCACTTCATTAGTAACTAGAGGGAGAAATGCACTCTAATAAAATTTCATAGGCCTACATCATCATTTGAGTGTTATAAATTTTTTCAAGGGTAACATACCTAACACACTCTTTGTTTATGCTGGCCTTTACACCAGTCTAGACAACTTCAACTTTATCTCCATCATAAATCTATTCCAGCAACAATCATTTTAAATGCTACACTTGTTTTCTATGGGCTCCTGACCTCGATGATGCATTAATCCTGAGAGAAATCTGTGTGTGTCATACGCCAAAATGACCTCGCAGGGCTGAGGCACAATCTGATTCTCAAGTTATAAACACTGTCAACTTAAAAGTGATGGTGTCAGGGAAAAACAGAAGAGCAAACAAGCATACTAACTACGCTTACATCAGAAAGCTTTACACATTTTTTACATATGGAAACAAATTCTCATATCCTCTCTACCAGACGGAAACTTAAGCATACTTTAAAGTACACCACTTAGGAACAACAAATCCACTGATTTGGCTGAATCCTTAGGGCCTTTAGTAAAGTCTTTATACCACACGAGGAGATAATATACTTGTGAAGCTTTATAAAATTTCTATTCAAAGGGCTTATAAAGAGACAAAAAAGAATGCTAAAAATTAAGGTACGAACGTAGTACAGAGAATTTCTCCAGGATATATGACTGGCTTTTTTCTTTCACCATGTGATAAGTCAAAGCATCATTCTGTAAGTTATCAAGGCTCTGTTTAACATTTGTGGGAAGAAGAGTGGGAGCTACTTTTAATTTTGCCTTAAGGAAACCATAAAGAATATTACCTTTAACATATTTCTTCTGTTGATATGCATGCCCTTCAACTCTTACTCCAATCAATATGAAAATAGTGATATATGGTAGGCTCAGAGTGGAGAGTTTAAATCTAGTTTTAAGCCAGTGCTCTGACTCACCTTTTCCAGCTTGGCAAATTCAACATTTCAAGGCTTAGTTTAGTGTGTTTTCTCTTCAATGAGGCTTTCTCAATCTCTCCTGTCCTTTCTTCTTCTATGTTCTTAGCATTTTCTACCAACATATATTACAGTTCACATTATTATTTATGCACTGACCTATAGAATAATTCCTTTGACAAATATATTCTGAATGCATACTCTACCAGACATGGTACTTGACACATATTATCAGCAGTGAGTGTAGCAAGCCTGGGCAGGGCCTCCTAGAGACCAGTGGGAAAGAGAGACTTTAAGCAAATGGTTACATAAATACACCATAAAAAGCCCAGATGTGATAAGTGGTGTCTTAGTCATCTCATGCTGCTCTAATAGAAATACCACAAGTGGATGGCGTTAATAAAGAGAAATTTATTCTCTCACAGTCTAGTAGGCTACAAGTACAAATTCAGGGTGTCAGCTCCAGGGGAATGCTTTCTCTGTGAGCTCTCAAGGAAGGTCCATGTCATCAATCTACCCTTAGTCTGGGAGCTTCTATGCACAGGAACCTCAGGTCCGAAGGACACGCTCTGCTCCCGGCACTGCTTTCTTGGTGGTATGAGGTTCCCCGATTCTCCACTTGCTTCCCTTTCCTTTTTATCTCTTGCAAGAGATAAAAGGTGGTGCAGACCACACCCCAGGGAAACTCCCTTTCCATTGGATCAGGGATGTGACCTGGGTTAGGGTGGTGTTACAATCCTACTCCAATCCTCTTTAACGCAAATCACAATCAGAAAATGGAGGACAACCACACAACACTGGGAATCATGGTCTAGTCAAATTGACACACACATTTTTGGGGGGACACAATTCAATCCATGACAAGTGGTATAGAGGAAAACTATGGGTGCTGCTAATGTGTCTGTCTCCAGGTACCACATGAGTATCATGAGAGCTACAACTTCATTTTTATTTTCCTACCACTAATGTGTTCCCTATATTGATATACAGTTGGGGTTGCATTAATACTTTATAGGAATTGTTTAGGTAAGAAATCAGATTTCTTTAACTGGAAATTGAAATTAACCTTATAGAAATGGAAGGATAAAACTTTCTGGCATCATGACAAAAGTTTCAGGGACATAAAGACAGAATTACTATGAATGAGAAAGTAAGTCTGGATTTGACCAAAGGCAAGGTTGTCTCAACAGAAATCTCTCAATTCAGGAATGCGCTTGTTCTATTTGATGTAGTGTGAGTTTGAGGACTTTCAGAACACATGGAAATCTCTATTTACTCAACCTTTTGCCAGAGGGGAGTTGTTAAGTGAGGGTCTAGAAAGATAAACTGGCATCTCAGAGTACTTTGTTACTGCTTTTAGATATACTGTTTACTCTTTTACCATTTGTTAAGTGCAGAAGATTTAACGAATGGTTTTTACAAAAACCCATTCAAATGAAACCCCAAAATATGATATTTTAGATCACATACTTCATGTAAGAAGCACTCAAAGGTATTTTCTGCTATAAAATAGCTGTGATATTTTCAAGCCAGTTTAACCTACTGTATTAAAACCAAAACCAAACCCGTTGCTGTTGAGTCGATTCTGACTCAGAGCAACCCTGCAGGACAGAATAGAACTGCCCCATAGGATTCCCAAGGAGTGGCTGGTGGATTCAAACTGCCAACCTTTTGGTTAGCAGTGAAGCTCTTAACCACGGCGCCACCAGGGCTCCAACCTACTATACTAAGTGCTTCTGAATTGATAGCACAAGCCATCAAAAATGCTCAAAAAGTAGCATCTTGGATCAAGATACTATAACTCAATGACTCTAAAAGAATAATATTAAAATATACATTACAAAGATTTTAACAATAGATACAAAACTCACTTTAGGCTGTAAACAATATTATAAAAAGATGTTAAATTGCTCCGACCTGTTAGGCATTAGCAACAACCTTTCTTTTTCTGTTTCCACTGCCTTATGACTCAATTTATTGCATTTGAGTACTTAAGTTTATCTCAAAGTTAAGATAAACTATACCAATTTGGAAGTGGGTTCTGTTATTGAGCAAACCAAATTTTTAAAAAAGCATGGCAAAATGAAAAAAGCCCAAATGTTCACAACAAAGAATAAAGACATTACTCTCAATTTAGGGTGGTATACCTGCAATCATGAATGTCACAGTTGCCTTGCTGGAGTACCCGTATCAGTGCCCTCCTTAGCCATACTATCCAGACAGGTATGGGCAAGTAAATCAGGTAGTTAATATTAGCACAGCTTGGAGTTTATTGATGAAAAATGCTATATAAATTGATATATTAAAGGGAGTAAAAATAATTAAATTGTTTGAATCATCCCTGTAACTTTATACAGTATAGAACAGGGAGACTTCTCTTATAGATCTTCTCTTCTACAAGAATAAAGAGGAGTAACAACAATCATCATCTGCAAATGCTTTATTTTGACTTAAAGTTGTTTAATAGTATCACATTATATTGAGATTCCCATCCCTCACCCACTCCCAAGGATTTTAACTGCTCAGTATCAACATTATTTTGTAATGAATTCATCCTCTCCCAATGGCAAATTTTCTTCTCCTTTGTTCATCGAAAGTAAAGACTGGTTTACTGGATTTGATATCTTGGGGCATTTGTCACATACTTCTCTTCATACCTACAGCCCAACTGACAAGACACTTATGTGGAAGTATGACCTTTGAGAAATGTTATCAGAAAGCCATTGGTTTATTCAAAATTATGCAAATATAGGATCTTATATTTGTCTATTTTCCACATTTCACTCTTAATACTTGTGTATTATGATAAATTATGCTAATCATAACATGAATTTGATGATGCTGGATAAAAGAGACCTATAATGTTTCATTGATGATATAAGTGTATCTTAAAAATCCTCCTTGTACTCATTTGATAAGAACATTGTTTAAATTACTCAACTATTTCCACTTTGATTCAATTCTATATTGTTGTTGTTAGGTGCTGTCGAGGCCATTCTGACTCGTAGTGACACTATGTACAACAGAAAGAAACAATGACCAGTCCTGAGCTATCTTCACAATTATTGCTATGTTTGAGCCCATTGTTGCAGTGTCAGTCCATGTCGTTGAAGGTCTTCTTCTCTTTCACTGACCCTCTACTTTACCAAGCATGATGCCCTTCTCCAGGGACGGGTCCCTCCTGATAACATGTCCAAAGTACATGAGACGAAGTCTCACCATCCTTGCTTCTAAGGAGCATTCTAGCTGTACTTACTTTGAGACAGATTTGTTTGTTCTCCTGGCAGTCCATGGTATATTCAGTATTCTTTACCAACACCATAATTCGAAGGCATCAATTCTTCTTCAGTCTTTCTTATTCATTGTCCAGCTTCCACAAGCATATGAAGCGACTTAAAATACCATGGCTTGGGTCAGGTGCACCTTAGTTCTCAAAGTGATATTCTTGCTTTTTAACACTTTAAAGAGATCTTTGGCAGCAGATTTGTCCAAAGCAATATGCTGTCTGATTTCCTGACTGCTGCTTCCATGGGCACTGACTATAAATCCAAGTAAAATGTAAACCTTGACAACTTCAATCTTTTCTCCAGTTATCATGATGTTGCTTATTGGTCCAGTTGTGAGGATTTTTGTGTTCTTTTTTTTATATTTTTATTGTATTTTAGATGAAGGTTTACAGAACAAATAGTTTCTCATTAAACAGTTAGTACACATATTGTTTTATGGCAATGGAGGATTTTTGTTTTCTTTATATTGAGGTGTATCCATATTGAAGGCTATAGTCTCTGATCTTCATCAGTAAGTGCTTCAAGTCCTCTTTGCTTTCAGTAAGCAAGGTTGTGTCATCTGCATAACACAGGTTGTTAATGAGTCTTCCTCCAATCCTGATGCCCTGTTCTTCTTCATATAGACCAGCTTCTCAGATTACTTGCTCAGCGTGCAGACTGAACAATTACTGTGAAAGGATACAACCCTGACACACACCTTTCCTTATTTTCAACCATGTAGTATCCCCTTGTTCTGTTCAAATGACTGCCTCTTGGTCCATGTAGAGGTTCTTCATGAGTACAATTAAGTGTTTAGGAATTCCCATTCTTTGCAATGTTATCCATAATTGGTTATGATCTAAATAGTCTAATGCCTTTGCACAGTCAATAAAACACAGGTAAACATCTTTCTGGCAATCTCTGCTTTTGGTCAAGCTCCATCTAACATCAGCAATGATATCCCTTGTTCCAAGTCCTCTTCTGAATCTGGCTTGAATTTCTCGTAGTTCCCTGTGGATATACTGCTGCAACTATTCCTGAATTATCTTCAGCAAAATTTTGCTTGTGTGTGATATTAATGATATTATTCAATAATTTCTGCATTCTGTTGGATTATCTTTCTTTGGAATGGACACAAATATTGATCTCCTCAGTTGGCTGGTCAGGTAACTATCGTCCAAATTTCTTGGCACAGACGAGTGAGTACCTCCAATGCTGTATCTGTTTGTTGAAACATCTGAATTGGTATTCCATTGATTTCTGCAGCCTTTTTTTTTTTGCCAATGCCTTCAATGCAGCTTAGACCTCTTCTGTCAATACCACTGGTTCTTGATCATATGCTACCTCCTGAAATGGTTGAAAGTCACCCTATTCTTTTTGGTACCATGACTCGGTGTATTCCTTCCATCTTCCTTTGCTGCTTCCTGCATCGTTCAATATTTTGCCCAGAGAAACCTTCAATACTACAACTCGAGGCTTGCACTTTTTCTTCAGTTCTCTCAGCTCAAGAAATGCTAAGTGTGTTCTTCCCTTTTGGTTTTCTAAATCCAGGTCTCTGCACATTTCATTATAGTATTTTACTTTGTCTTCTTGGGCTGCCCTTTGAAATCTTCTGTACAGCTCTTTTATCATTTCTTCCATTCACTTTAGCTGCTCTATGTTCAAGAACAAGTTTCAGAGTCTCTTCCGACATCCATTTCGGTCTTTTCTTTCTTTCCTGTCATGCAATTGTGTATACTATGTTTTAAATAACACAAATTCCAAAGAGTATATATAAGGAGCCAGGTGGCGCAGTGGTTAAAGTGCTAGGCTGATAACCTAAAAGTCGGTGGTTCGAACTCACCAGCTGCTCCAAGGCAGAAAGATGTGGCAGTCTGCTTTCATAAAGATTAAAGCCTTGGAAATCCTATGGGTCTGTTCTACTCTGTGCTATAAGGTTCCTATGAGTCGGAATCCACTCAGCAGCAACGGGTTTGGTTTGTTTGTTTTTGGGTGGGTGTGTGTGGGGGGGTGGGTGTGGGTGTGGGTGTGGGTGTGTGTGGGTGTGTGTGTGTATATAAAGCAGCAGTCCAGAAATAAATGTATTGCATTGGGCAAATCTGCTGCCAAAGACCTTTTTAAAGTTTTGAAAAGCAACGATATCACTTTGGGGACTAAGGTGCACCTGACTCAAGTCATGGTGCTTTCAATCTCCTCATATGCATGCAAAAGCTGGATAAGAAAGACCAAAGAAGAATTGATGCCTTTGAATTATGATGTTGGTGAAGAATACTGAATATACCATGGATTTCCAGAAGAACAAACAAATTCATCCTAGAAGAAGAACAGCCAGAATGCTCCTTGGAAGCAAGGATGGTGAGAGTTTGTCTCCCGTATTTTGGACAGTTTTCAGGAGGGACCAGTCCCTGGAGAAGACACCATACTTCGTAAAGTGGAGGGTCATCAAAAAACAGGAAGACCCTCAGTGAGATGGACTGACACAATTCCTGCAACAATGGGCTCAAGCACAGCAAATATTGTGAGGATGGCACAGGACCGGGCAAGGTTTCTTTCTGTTGTACATAGCCTTGCTATGAGTCAGAATCGACTCAATGGCACCTAACAACTAACAATATACATACATACATACATATATATAGAGAGAGAGAGTGAGAAAGAGTTGTTAATTGTCATCTAGTTGATTCCAACTCATGGTGACCCCATGAGTACAAAGTAGAACTGCTCCATAAGGTTTTCAAGTCTGTGACCTTCCAGAAGCAGATCATTAGGCCTATCTTCTGAAGTGACTCTGGGTGGTTTCAAACCACCAACCTTTCAGCTAGTAGTCGAGCACTGAACATCTGTGTCACCGAGGGATTCTATCTGTCTCTCTCCCTATACGCAAACACACATACACACACACATGTGTACATATATGCATAGATAATACATAAAAGTTTCCAATTCTAAACATAATTTTGAAAAAAATCAAATAGCCTAAGTTGTAGAATAAACACTTTTCTGTAAGAACAATTTCTTCTAAAATTAGTAATTCCCTGATAATATCAATTTCATATATGTTGGGATAAAAATAGCTTAAAATAATCTAAGAATACTCAGAGCGAAATAAAATATTCTATTAACTCAGCATTTAAAATCACTGTTAGGATGTATTTTAGTCATACAACTTTGTAACCTCAAAAATGACATTCTTTACGCACACACACACACAGTTTTTCCTGATAGTTATGTCTTAAAGAGTTACACCTGTACCAAAATAGTAAATTTACATTAAAATATATGTATATACGAGAGTCAAGCAGTTTCCAAGACCAATTACTCATTAAGAGGCTTTGACTAACCCGCAAGTACTCTAACTCATCATTGTAACAGCAGAGGAAACTACTTGCTAAACCACAGTCCCCTCAAAGCTACACAATGAACAATGTAGCGACCACAGCTCCCAAGACACAGAACATGGGCAAAAACTTATCTAAATGGAGATACCTTCAGTCTTTGAAACCAGTTTATCCTGCCATTTAGCTGTAGTGACAAGGATGACAACTACTGCCACAGCCTCATCACTTCTGCTTCATTTACTGCAAAGGTTTTCACCTCTGCTGCGTATTAGGGTCACCATGAGGCTAAAACATTTGCAATGCCCAGGCCTCTCACCCAAGATGACTGTTCTGGGCTAGGCCTGGGGCACTGTTGTTTCTTAAAAGTTCTCCGGGTGATTCTAGTAAACAGCCAGGGTTGTGAATCAATTATTTACTTCCACAGTTGATGTCCAGGTTTCCCTGCCTTCTATCTTGTCCTCTGTGACATCCTCTATCAATGCTGCTAGAATGATCTTTCTTTAATGCCTACAGAGTTAAATTCAAACTTCTGAGCAAAGTGTGAAAGACTCAACATGACCTGCTCTTATCTACCTGAGCAGCTCTCTCTTCCCTACTGTCTCCCCAGTACCTCTGCAAAGCACTTGTTTACAACATGCCAGGACCTCAGCCTCTGGGCCTGAACACTTAGTCATCTATTGCTCTGGAATGTTCTTCACTGTTTATCTGCCTGGAGAACTGCACCTCCTCTATGGGCCTTTCCTAACATCCTTTCCCCTAACTCTCCTTCAGCATTACCAAAGCACCCCGCATATATTATTATTATTTGACTAAAAATATTGAACTCTATTTTAGAAGATATGTCTCTCACCTTCATCAGACTTTTTCAGAGCAGAGATTACATCACATTTGCCTCTGTATCCCCACATTTAAGACACCGCCAAGAATATTCTGGCATTCTATACTTGGTGAATAAATTAATGAATAACATTTATACTGTTTTCACTAATTAAGACAGAACCAGAGGAGACTCACATTAGGATGACTGAAAAAGTTATGTTTACACTAAAAACAGAGAAGAGAAAGTTTTAGTATTTATTATTTAGTAATAACAATGACTATTACTCTAAAGTCCAGACTTTCAACTGGGTTACTAAATTTTCAAAAGTACTCTCTTATCATCAGACTCCCCAAACCATACTTATTCAGAATCATAGCCAAAGTATACTCACCTTAGGCTCTGGTAAGGGAAGGAAGCCCATTTAATGCCCACCACAAGTTGGCCTAATTTGGCTGCTCCCATCCTGTGACATCTAACCCACAACTCTGGTGAACATGCTTACTTTGTATTTGCTTTCTGATCTGGAAGGGGTGGGAATATGTCCTTTTTTCTTGAAGGTTGTAAAGTGCTTGCACTGAGGACATGGCTTGGTGCTGGAATCAATACGGCCAAGTTCCAAGAAGTACTTATATTTGATGGAGTCTTCATGCGTTAAGTTATAGATAACGGTTGTTTCTTCCAGGAATTCAAAACACTCTGTGATAGGGCATTTGATTTCTACTTGGCCAAGTTGTACCTGCATGAAAGGGCAGACGGGAGAGCAAAAAAAAAGGTCATTGTCTTTATTACATTTCTTATTTATTTTTATTTTTTGCATACAATATGGCTTATTTTATGATTACAGTAAAGGATTATTTGGTCATTTTTCAAGATTCCTAAGATGTAATGAATGGTAATCACTTTGATACCATAATGATTAATCACTATATAATGTTTTCAAAATAATTTATAGAGGATTTAAACCTTCTCTGATCATTATATTTGTGAACTTAAATGGACCTAAGTCACAAGCTCACCAGAGAAGCAAATTATCATCTCATCCTTCTGAAAAACGCAGGTTGAGATAGCATTCAGACAACCTGCCAACTACAGGAAGAGTTAAAATAAAAACATATTTCAGATTTTTCAGTCTTACAACAGAGTACCTCAGCACTAAACTTAGGGCACATTTTATTACTTTAAAAGGACAAAAGTGATTTTTATAAACTACATATGTAAAGTATCTAGAAGTTTGAAAATCACTGCCAAGAAACAACCAGTTTCTAACACCTTCTATGATAAGAACATATAGTAGTTCTCCTGAATTACTTGAAAAAGTAAGGAAGTTAGACCAACCACAATGGTGTAAAAAAAAGAAAAATTCCTATCATAACGTATCACTACTACTGAGGTAATTTACAAAATGAATTTCTTCAAAGGACCACAGAGCTAGATTGGGAGTACAGGGGGGAGGACATATCAGAATGCTACATTTTGATTTAGTATGGGATTCTAGATACGGCCAGCATTAACGATTACAGTGAAAAGCACAACTGTGAACACACAACTGAATTTTAAAAGACGAAGAAAACAAAATAATTTGAAAAAATTGTATCTAGAATATTTTCCATAAGTAGTTAACAATAACTCTTTATATCCATGATATCATATTTTTTTGTCCATCCTAATGTAACAAAGACAGGCACTGAAAAGCCCAAATGACAACAATGACAAATCGTTTCTTTTTCACTTGACTGAGTCTAACCTTTTTGAGAAGACAAAACACTTGTATTTTAATAAGAAAAACACACTGTTAAAGACTGAGGTAGGAATGGGAAAACAGGTACTCAGGCAGGGAAAAGAAAAAACATTATCATGAAGAACAATAAAAGAATAAACTAAGCTCACAGGAACTTTGCTATTAACTTTGCTATTTACAGGCACAAACCTGAAAAACGTAGTTAAGAAGCTACATGCTGAAGGATGCATAGGAGTGACATGTTTAACACCAGAGAAGGACATGAGCTAAACTAATAATGAAATGAAAGAGTCTGGCTTTGCGTAAACCTCCCTATTAGTATCTATCTGTTGAAAGTGCAAACTGTTACATTATTTTATGCTGCTATAGTACAAATTCCACCACTCATCTGTCAGTTTGTGGGACTACAGCAGCTTTCGTGTTGCTGTGATGCTGGAAGCTATGCCAGCAATATTTCAAATATCACAGGGTCATTCATGGTGGACAGGTTTCATCGGAGCTTCCAGACTAAGACAGACTAGAAAGAAGGACCAGTCAGTTTACTTCTAAAAAAACTGGCCAGTGAAATCCTTATGACTAGCAGGGGAACACTGTCTGACAGAGTGCCAGAATATGAGCTCCTCAGGTTGTAAGGCACTCAAAATACAACTGAGGAAGAGCTGCCTCCTCAAAGTAGAGTCAACCTTAATGATGTGGACGGAGTCAAGCTTTCGGGACATTCATGTGCTGATGTAACACAACTCAAAATGATAAGAAACAGGTGCAAACAACCATTAGCAATCGTAATGTGGAATATATGAAGTATGAATCTAGGAAAATTGTAAGTTGTCAAAAATGAAATGGAACATATAAATATCAATATCCTAGGCATTAGTAAGCTGAAATGGACTGGTACTGGCCGTTTTGAATTGAACAATTATATGGTCTACTTTGCCAGGAGTAACAAATTGAAGAGGAATGGCATCACATTTATCATCAAAAAGAACATTTTAAGATCTATCCTAAAGTACAACGCTGTCAGTGATAGGATAATACCCATAGGCCTACAAGGATGACTAGTTAAGATGACTACTACACAAATTTACACGCCAATCATTAATGCTGAAGATGAGAAACTTAGGACATTGGTCAACTTCTGCAGTCTGAAACTGATCAAATATGCAACCAACATGCATTGATAATTACTGGAAACTGGAATGTGAAAGTCTGAAATGAAGAAGGAGGAACAGTAGTTGGAACATATGGTCTTGGTAACAGAAACGATGCTGGAGATCACATGACAGAATTTTGCAAGACCAATGACTTATTCCTAGCAAATACCTTTTTTCAACAACATAAACGACGACTATACATGTGGACCTCACCAGATGGAAAACACAGGAATCAAATAGACTACATCTGTGGAAAGAGATGATGGAGAAGCTCAACATCATCAGTCAGAACAACGCCAGAGGCTGACTGCAGAACAGATCATCAACTGCTCATATGCAAGTTCAAGGTGAAGCGCTGAAGTAAATTAAATAAGTCCATAAGAGCCATAGTACGACCTGGAGCATATCCCATCTGAATTTAGAGACCATCTCAACAACAGATTTGATGGACTGAACACTAATGACCAAAGACCAGATGAGATGTGGGATGACATCAAGGACATCAGACATGAAGAAAGCAAAAGCTCATTAAAAAGACAAAAAAGAATGAAAAGACCAAAATGTATGTCAGAAGAGACTCTGAAATTTGCCCTGGAATGCAGAGAAGCTAAAATGAAAAGAAGAAATAATGAAGTGAAAGAGTGGAACAGAAGATATCAAAGGTCGGCTCGCGAAGACAAAGTAAAATATTGTAATGAAATGTGCAAAGACCTGGAGTTAGAAAACCAAAAGGGAAGAATATGTCAGCATCTGTCAAGCTGAAAGAACTGAAGTAAAAATTCAAGCCTCTAGTTGCAATATTGAAAGATTCTGTGGGGAAAATATTGAACGATCCAAGAAGCATCAAAGGAAGATGAAAGTAATACACAGTCACAGTACCAAAAAGAATTGGTTGATATGCATCCATTTCAGAAGGAAGCATATGATCAAGAACCAATGGACTGAAGGAAGAAGTCCAAGCTGCACGAAAGGCACTGGCAAAAAACAAGCCTCCAGGAGTTGATGGAATACCAATTAAGATGTTTCAATAAACAGATGCAATGCTGGAAGTACTCACTCGTCTATGCCAAGAAATTTGGAAGACAGCTTCCTGGCCAACCGACTGGAAAAGGTCCATATTTCTGCTCATTTCAAAGAAAGGTGCTCCAACAGAATGCAGAAATTATTATTTTTTATTTTTTCCCATATAAAAATTTATACATACATTGTTATGTGACTCTAATTGCTCTCCCCATACTGTGACAACACCCTCCTCCTTTCCAGCTGATTCCCCATGTCCATTCAATCACCTCCTAACCCACTCTGCCTTCCCATCTCACCTCCAGACAGAAGCTGCCAGTTTAGTCTCTTGTATCTACTTGAGCTAAGAGGCACACTCCTCACGACTATCACTTTATGTCCCACAGTCCAGTACAATCCCTGTCTGAAGAGTTGGCCTTGGAAACTGTTTTAGTTCTGGGCTGACAGAGAATCCAGGGGCCATGCTTTCCGGGGTTCCTCCAGTCTCAGTCAGACTGTTAAGTCTGGTCTTCTTA
>NW_004444034.1:2047203-2061119 GCF_000243295.1 Trichechus manatus latirostris
TCTGTCTCTTGGACTAATACTTTCCTTGTGTCTTTGGTGTTCTTCATTCTCCTTTACTCCAGGTGGTTGGGACCAATTGATGCTTCTTAGATGGCCGCTCGCAAGCTTTTAATACCCCAGATGCCACTCACAAAAGTCGGATACAGAACTTTTTCTTAATAAGCTTTGTTATGCCAATTGACCTAGATGTCCCCTGAAAGCATGCTCCACAGACATCTACCCCTGCTGCTCTGTCCCTCAAAGTGTTTGATTGTATTCAGGAAACTTCTTAGCTTTGGTTTAGTCCAGTTGTGCTGACTTCCCTTGTAGTGTGTGTTGCCCTTCCCTTCACCTAAGGTAATTCTTATCTACTTTCTAGTTAGTAAATAACTCTCACCCTCCCTCCCCACCCTTCTAACCATCAAAGAATGTTTTCTTCTGTGTTTAAACCTTTTCTTGAGTTCTTATAATAGTGGTCTTATATAATATTTGTCCTTTCGTGACTGACTAAATTCACTCAGCATAATGACCTCCAGCTTCCTCCATGTTATAAGATGTTTCACCGCTTCATCGTTTTTCTTTATCATTGGATAGTATTCTACTGTGTGGATATACCTTAATTTGTTTATCCATTCATCTGTTGATGGGCACCTAGGTTGTTTCCATCTTTTTGTTATTGTGAAAAGTGCTGCAATGAACATGGATGTGCATATATCTATTCGTGTGACGTCTCTTATTTCTCTAGGATATATATTCTAACAAGTGGGATAAAAATGCAGAAATTACTGAACAATATCATTAATATCACACGCAAGTAAAATTTTGCTGAAGATAATTCAAAAACGGCTGCACACACTCATGTTCATTGCAGCACTGTTCACAATAGCAAAAAGATGAGAACAACCCAGATGCCCATCACTGGACAAATGGATAAACAAATTATGGTGTATTCACAGAATGGAATACTACGCAACAATAAAGAACAATGAACCCAAGAAACATCTCATAACATGGATGAATCTGGAAGGCATTATGCTGAGTGAAATCAGTCAGACACAAAAGGACAAATATTGTATGAGATCACTATTATAAGAACTCAAGAAAAGGTTTAAACACAGAAGAAAACATTCTTTGACAGTTACGAGGGTGGGGAGGGAGGGAGAGGAGAATTCACTAACTAGATAGTAGACAAGAATTATCTTAGGCGAAGGGAAGGACAACACACAATACAGGGGAAGTCAGCACAATCAGACTAAACTAAAAGCTAAGAAGTTTCCTGAACACAACCAAACACTTTGAGGGACAGTGTAAGCAGGGGTGGAAGTCTGGGGACCATGGTTTCAGAGGACATCTACATCAACTGGCATAACAAAGTCTATTAAGAAAATGTTCTGCATCCCACTTTGGTGAGTGGCATCTGGGTATTAAAAGCTAGCGAGCAGCCATCTAAGACGCATCAATTGGTCCTCACCTGGAGCAAAGAAGAATGAAGAACACCAAAGATACAAGGAAAATATTAGCCCAAGAGACAAAAAGGGCCACATAAACCAGAAACTCCACCAGCCTAAGACCAGAAGAACTAGATGGTGCCTGGCTACCAGTAATGACTGCCCTGACTGGGAACACAACAGAGTCCCTGATGGAGCAGGAGAAAAGTGGGGTATAGGACTCAAATTCTAGTAAAAAGATCAGACTTAATGGTCTGACTGACACTGGAGGAATCCCAGAACACATGGCCTCCGGACTATCTGGTAACCCAGAATTAAAACCATTCCTGAAGCCAACTCTTCAGACAAAGATTAGACTGGACTATAAGATATAAAATGATACTCGTGAAGAGTGTGCTTCTTAGTTCAAGTAGATACACAAGACTAAATGGGCAGCCCCTGCCTAGAGGTGACATTAGGAGGCAGAAAGGGATAGGAGCTGGTTGAATGGATACAGGAAATCCAGGGTGGAATGGAGGAGTGTGTTGTCACATTATAGGGATACTCTCACCTAAAGCACAATAAAAAAATTTTTTAAAAATGGCTGCAGCAGTATATCAATAGGGAACGGCCAGAAATTCTAGGCAGAGTCAGAAGAAGACGTGGAACAAGGGATATCATGGCTGACATCAGATAGATCTTGGCTGAAAGCAGAAAATACCAGAAAGATGTTTAACCTGTGTTTTATTCAGCATGTAAATGCATTTGACTGTGTGTATCATAACAAATTATGAGTAACATTGAGAACAATGGGAATTCCTGAACACTTAATTGTGCTCATGAGGAATGTATACATAGACCAAGAGGCAGTCGTTCAAACGGAACAAGGGGATATTGCGTGGTGTAAAATAAGAAAGGTGTGTGTCAGGGTTGTATCCTTTCACTACACTTATTTAATCTGTATGCTGAGCAAATAATCCAAGAAGCTGGACTATATGAAGAAGACTGGGGCATCAGGATGGGAGGAAGACTCATTAATAATTTGTGATATGCAGATGACACAGCTTTGCTTGCTGAAAGCAAACAAGACGGGAAGCACTTATTGATGAAGATCAAAAACTACAGCCTTCAGTATGGATTACACCTCAACATAAAGAAAACAAAAATCCTCAAAACTAGACCAGTAAGCAATATCATGATAAACAGAGAAATGATTGATGCTGTCAAGGATTTCATTTTACTTGGATCCACAATCAATGCCCATGGCAACAGTAGTTAAGAAATCGAATGCCATATTGCATTGGGCAAATCTGCTGCAACAGTCCTCTTTACAGTGTTAAAAAGCAAAGATGCCACCATAAGGACTAAGGTGCACCTGAACCAAGCTGTGCTGTTTTCAATTGGCTTGTATGCACGCGAAAGCTGGTCAATAAATAAGGAAGACCGAAGAAGAATTGATGTCTTGGAATTATGGTGTTGGCCGAAAAATATACCATGGACTTCCAGAAGAAAGAACAAATCTGTCTTGAAGAAGTACAGTGAGAATGCTTCTTAGAAGCAAGGATGGTGAGAACTTCATCTCACATACTTCGGATATGTTATCAGGTCAGGAGGGACCATTCCCTGGAGAAGGACATCATGCTTGGTAAAGTAGAGGGTCATGGAAAAAGAGGAAGACCCTCAATGAGATGGACCGACACAGTGGCTGCAACAACGGGCTCAAACACAACAATGATTGTGAGGATGGTACAGGACTGGTCAGTGTTTCTTTCTGTTGTACTTAGGGTCACCAGGAGTTGGAACCAACTTCACGTCACCTAACAACAACAAAATTGTACAAAATATGATCCAGAGTTTTTCAAATATTTGCCCATTTGTCTTCAACCTTTGTTGATGAGTCTGCTTACTGTTACAGATTTTATTATTTATCATTGTTACAGTGTTATCATAATATTGTTATAACTCAAATTATATTTTATAAACATTATTTTAAGTTACAGCCCAAATCCTCAGAAGATTTTTAAACAGTTACTCTCAAAACCTGTGTAACATAGGAACTGGCTTAGTGAAGTATATAACTTTAAACAATTTAAAAATTAATACTTGTTTGATATTTTAACATTCTGTCCATGTTTATCAAGTCTGATTCTGAGTCAGGTACTGGGTTAGGCACTGAAGCCTCACAAGTGTCTATTAGTAATGGGGCAATCATGATACAATGTGGTGAGCACTCCTGACAGAGCAAGTACAAGATGCAAGCAGAGAATATGAGGCTCAATAACCTCAGACTTGAGAGCCTCAGAAGAGGCTTCTTAGAAGAAGTGAAGTTTCAACTGAGATCTTAAGATTAGTAGGACTTTGTCAAACAACGCTGAAGGATTCCAAGCGGACAGACTATACAATGTGGGCAAAGGCCAAGAGGTAAGACTGCTCTAGAGCAAAGATATCTATATTTTTCCCGTATCCCAAATGGATCAACTTGAATACATCCCTAAGGTCCATACATCCTAACTTGAAGATCCTAGCCTTTAGAAGGACTACAAGATGAGCAGTAAGACTGGACCACAAGTTTGAGTATAGAAAGATGCGTTATACAGAACATGAACATGAGGGTAAACCATGGAGCCGTCTTAGGAGTCTGGCCTTTTTTTAACCAAAGAAAATGGAAAACTATCCAGTTTTCAGCATGTGAATGACAATTTACTTCTATTCCATGCAAAAGAAGCTCACTTCGGACACCGTAAGTGGCTCTATTAGAGAGCAGTACGTGTTAGTGATTAGAGTCTGAACTTCTGACTCCCAGGTCTGTGTTAGAATCTAGCCTTCCTCACCTAGGTGTTAATTTATTTTAACTATATAAATAATAACAACAGAGGCAGCAATCTCACATCCACCTGGGAATAGTCAGGTCTTATGAAGAATGGAATGTAGTTTAAGGAATGGAATAATCCAAGACAGCTCTAGAGAGCAGGTTATCTTGTTACTCCCTCAGCAGTGGGTGTTCATTACTCCACCACATTGGGATATTACCCAACATTCAACCAACACTTTGACTAGTGTTACTCAACTCTGCGTGCAAACCTATTCTGTCTCCGTAGGACACATCAATTTCCTCTTGTTTTCATGCTTTCTGCATTGACTATTCCAGGCATTCTTTCTAAAAGCTCTGATATCCCCTCCTCCATTACATTCTGAGCCAATGACTTCATATTTTATTGGAAAAAAAAACAAAAACAGAACAGAAGCAATGAGATGCATATTCCCTCATCTTCCCACTCCTAACTCTACCAACATCTGTCTGTCTGTCTTCCTTGCTTTAATAGTATAGGACCTGAATCTAGCACTTCCAAGACAACTGCATAATAGTCTCTTGAAGTGTCTGTTGAGAATTCAAGTTTCCTAGACCATCCAAAACTTACAAAATTTGATGCTTTGGTGGTAGGCCAGTAACTGGCAATTTAGAACAATTACTCATACAATCCTTTCAGTTACTCATACATCTTCATACTCATAATATCCTCTTTTCATAACATAATGCATTACTCATGGCCTATGCAATCTCTTGGCCTCTGTCGTATATATTTTTTTCAGAATAATTTCCTCAAAAGATCGCTAGCAAATAATAATCATGATTAAGCAAAGTATGTTTATTCAACAAGATATATATTTCATCAATTCAGGAATATACTTTTTTTTTAAAAGACCAGACTTAATGGTCAGACTGAGACTGGAGGAACTCCGGAAAGCATGGCCCCCAGACTCTCTGTCAACCCAGAACTAAAACCATTCCCAAGGCCAACTCTTCAGACAAAGATTAGACTATGGGACATAAAATGATACTCGTGAAAAGTGTGCTTCTTATCTCAAGTAGATACATGAGACTAAATGGGCAGCTCCTGTCCGGAAGTGACATGAGAAGGCAGAGAGGGTCAGGAGCTGGTTGAATGGACATGGAAAATCAGGGGTGGAAAGGAGGAGTGTGTTGTCACAGTATAGGGAGAACAACTAGGGTCACATAACAATAAATTTTCGTATGAGAGACTAACTTGAATTGTAAACTTTCACTTAAAGTACAACAATAAAATAATAATAATAAAAAAAGAAAATACTTTTTAAAAACATTTTAATATCTCAGAAGTTGAAACTGTTTTTAAGCCTTGTGCTATACTTTAATTTGCAGGGGTTTTACTTTCTTGTTAGCACATAAATTAATAGCACACTCTATAAATGATCATGTCTTAGATTTCAATGAAATGTGATTTTTATGGGTTAGACCCTGTGATGGACTTTGGAGAGATGAAAGGAGAAACACAAGGTTTCTCCTGGGGTAAATGGATGATAAATAAGTAAATAAATAAATAAACAAGACAGATTATAACTGGTGTTATAAAGAAACTAAATAACAGATGAGAACTTGAGCTGAGAACTGAGAGAAGGGCTGTCATGCAGAGAAACTGGGAAGAGACTGCAGGCAGAAGAAAGAAACAAGGACAATGGCTCCAGCGTAGAAGATGCCTGATGTGCCTATGTTCAATGTATAGAAGTGACTAAACAATATATGAAATATGAGATGAAGTTAGAGAGGCCAGTAGGAGCCAACTCACACTGAGCCTAGTAGGACATGATAAGGAGTTTGGATTGTATTCTAATTTCAGTACGAATTACTGACTGGGGTTATGCCCTAACTGACATTTTTAAAAAATCATTCAGAGTCTTCCTGGAGAATGGATTGTAGAGGAACAAAAGCGGAGTAGAGGAGCACAGTGGCACTCTGGATTGCCACTGTTCTTCCTGTTGGCGGCATCTGGCTGTTGCAGTTTTCCAAGCAACAGATGAAAGAGGACTGAACTAGGTAGCAAGAGGTGGCCTGATATGAACCAATGAGACTTGGTAATGGACTAGATATGGGGGGTAAATTAAAGATGATTCTAGATTTTTTACTTAAATAACCTGATAATTGGTAAGTGCTATTTACTGAGAAGTTTCTAATAAAATACAGTTTACATGGATATGTTGTGACATTTGCTGGAAACGATTTGCTACAAAGTTTTTACAGTAATAAGAATAGAGACAATTCATTCATTTAAAAACAAACAAATATACTGAGTTCCCACAGTATGGCAGGTAATAAAAAGATCCAGGATATAAACATGATTCCTGCCTTGAAGGAATTCGAGAATACAGCAATACATTAATATTGATAGCCTCTTCTATCAACCTGGGATTTGATGAGACTAACTAATATTTATTCAAGAAAGTGTTTTTATATTTTTTATTACTGATAGTTTTAAACATATGCAAAAGTTAGCAGATTTGTATTATAAACTCTTAACAACCCACTCTCTGGCTTCAACAATTATCAATTCATGGTCAATCTTGTTTCTTTTATGCATATATCACTCTACCATATTATTCTGAAGCAAATAGCAGACATCATGTCATTTTATTCATATATATTTCAGCATGGTTCTTAAAAAAAAAAGTCTTTTTAAAAAATATAACCATGATGCCATATCATATTTCCCGAAATAACAACAAAATACCAAATTAACATTTAAAAAAATGTCATCTAACTTCTGTTTATAGAATTATATGTACTTATATTTAAAACAATGGTGTTTTAAATTCCTGTTGTGTTCAATGCTAATGGCATCATTTATATCACAGAGAAATATACTCTCCGACTCTTCTGAACAAAAACATGTCCATTCTTGTAAGACGAAATTACTTAACTCTAAGACAATCTCCAAGGGTGTCAGTAAGAGACACTATTATCCACTTAACGCTCAAGCTACATGGTTAATTTGCCACCTGGGAGAACTGAATTCAAAAGCAATTTAGTGACTCAGGCAAGGGTGAGTTCTGGAAAAGCGCAGATTAATTAATTAAATCCTTAAAAGAGAAGGACAGAGAAAGTACAAACCTTGGGCCTCAAAACTCAGTTTATCAAATGTATGGTTTTTCACTTTGATCTTGGTTTTAAGTGTTGAGTGTTTAGTGTTTAAGTGTTTAAATTTAAGTAGTTTACAGGGTGTCTTGGCCTTTTGCTCACTCAATACTAAGAGATTTCAGATTTCCTCTCTTCTGAAAATGGAACATGTTAATACGGCAAAGAAGAGAATAACACAACAAAAGCAACAGCTATAATCATGAAATGTACACAGCATATACTACATGCCAAGCACTGTTCTAAAGATTTTCTTTATGTTAACTCCGTTTGAAGCACCATAGTGACAGATTCATTATCAGGTTCACAGATTCTACTACATTACTCATCAGTGATTATAGGAAAGTGGCTGCTGTACTGATACATATCATATGTTTTTCTGTTTACTCAGAAAATACTACAGAAACCTGTACTAACTACATGCCTTTGAATTTTTTTTAAATGATGAAAAACATCAAGCCTAAAATTCCAGACATTCTCTTAATCCTGAATATAAAGAAAACCACACCTAGGCACATCATGTAAAAGTGCTGAATACCAAACACCTAGAGAATATCTTAGAACCAACCAGAGGAAAAAGACACATTCCTTTCAGAAGAGCACCAATAAAACATATGGATGACTTCTCAACGTAAACAGTGGACAGCAGAAGATAATAAAATGTTATTCTCAGAGTGCTGGAAGAACAAGTATAGCTTCCAACATGGAATTATATACTTAGTAAAAGTATTCTTCAAAGTGAAGGCAAAGTGATGACATTTTCAGATAAAAAGATACAAAGCTAATTCACCACCAAGAGGTACACTAAAAGAAACAATAAAGGGTGTAATTTAGATAGAAAGAAAGCAATTCTAGATGGCAGTTCAGGGATGTCAGAAGGAAGAAAGAGCAATGAAATGGGATGTGAGTCCATTTAAATAAATATGAATGATATACAATAATAACGATAATGTTTAATATCTATTAAATGTACAACAATTATACAAAAGGATAGGTAGGGAATAAAGTGTGCTAGTATCTGAGCTGCCATCAAATAGATAAAGTGCTAGTTTATATTGTTGTTAGCTACTGTTCAGTTGGCTTTAATAAATCAAGGGTGCATGCTGCAATCTCTGTAGGATAACCACTAGAAGCATAACAAAACCCTGTAAGCTTATAGAAGGAAAAATAGAACAATAAAAATATAAAACTTATCCAAATGAAGGCAAGAAGAGAGAGAAAAAGGAATATGTAGAAAAAGTGCAACAAATACGAAACAAATAGTTAAGCTGGTAGATTTAAAATCAAATCTATATGTAATTATATTTCATGTAAATGTACTAAAAACTTCAATTAAAAAAAAACACTGTCCAACTGGTTATAAAAATATTACCCAACTATATGCAGCTTATAAAAGACACACTTTAAATATAAAGATATGGAGATATTGATAAAAAGAATTTAAGTATCTATGGACACACAAGTAAATTTGTGTAACAAAATTCATATCAGACAAAGTAGATTTTAAGACTGAAAGCATTATGAGAGAAAAAGAGTGAAATTTCCTAATTATAAGGGAGTGAATCCACAGGAAGAACAATTCTAAATTGGTATGTACTTAATACTCCAAAACATAGAAGGCAAAAATTAATACAACTGTAAGGAAAAACAGACAACTCCACAATCATAATGTCAACTTTTTACACTGAAAATAAGAAATCTGTAAGCATATAGAAGATCTGAATACAAAATATTTTAAATTGACTAAATTGACACATATGGAGCACTGTACCCATGAGCTCCACGTGAGTGGATCCCAAATCACACATTCCTTTCAAACGCATGATGCTTATGGACCAAAATTGATCATAGGTTGGGCCAAAAAGCAAGTCTCAAGAAACTGAAAAGGATTAATGTTTTTTTTTGTTTGTTTGTTTTAAAGGATAGAATGTTTGCTAACCACAGTGGAATTAAGCTATAAATCAATAATAAGGTAACTAAAATAAGTACAAATTTTTAAATATTTTGAAATTATACAACATGAATCTTAATTAGCCATGGAAATACGTAATTATTTTGAACTAAAGGACAACAAACTAAAATTTGTGGCAAGAGTTAAAGTCATGTTTAGAAAAAAATTTATAGCCTTAAGTGACTATATTAGAAAATAAGAAAGGCTGAAACACAAATGATCTAAGCATCAGTATAAAGAAGGGCGAAAAAGATCAGCAGGCCAAACCATTCAAAGATAGTAAAAGAAAGGAAGTAATAATGATAAAACCAGAAATTGGTAAGACAGGAGCCAATCACTCAATAGAAAGGATCACCGAAGTCATACATTGAAAAGACATATGAAATTGACAAACTCTTGGCAAGATCGATCAAGGAGGGAGGGGGAGAGAAAGCTTAAAAAAAAAAAAAGGTATTACTACTGATCATATAGTGATTAGAATTCTAACAAGAGTATATTTTAAACAACTTTATACTAATAAATTTGACAACTTAGATGATATGATTTGGACATATTCTTAGAAAAACTCAACTTAGTAAAATTGACACAAGGAAACAGAAAATTTGAATACTTCAATATATTTTAAAGAAATTGAATCCATAATTATAAACATTCCCACACAGAAAACCTCAGCCCCAGGTCCCTAGCTGGTGAATTCTACTGAACATTTAAGGATGAAATAACACCAGTATTACACAGCCAAGTTTAGAGAATAGGAGACCAAAAAAACGGGGTGGTGCTGGATCACTGCACAAATTGTTTATGAAGCCCACATAACCCTAATACCAAAACCTGATAAGAGCACTGCAAGAAAGAGAAACCACTGGCCAATCTCCTTCATAACCACAGATGTAAAAATCTTAAAATATTAGCAAACAAAACTGAACAATGCATTAAAAAATGATAATATATCATGATCAGGTTGGTTTTATGCCAGGAATGCAGGGTTGTGTAACATACAAAATTTAATTACTGTAACTCACACATTAAAAAAATACAGTACTGTGCCCCTTTAAAAAATCACCTATATGAGACCATAACGGTCAACAATTACTTTAAAACAAAGATAAGAATGTAAGGAGGCAGGGAAACTAGATTAATGGAATTGAACAACCATATCAGAAATAAGGAGAATGTTCATGCATTGTGAAGAACGTAATCAATGTCACTGAACAACTTGTGTAGAGACTGTTGAATAGGAACTAAACTGCTGTGTAAACCTTCACCGAAAGCACAGTAAAATACTTTAAAAAATAAAGAGAAAAATCATAGCATTATCTCAATATATAAAAAAGATAAAAAGGCAGGAAAAGTATTTGATAAACTTAACATTCATTCATGATAAAAAATATTAGCAAAAGTAGAGGCAGGGCCAAGATGGTGGAGTAGTCAGACAGCTTCCTGTATCCTTCTAACAACAAAGATCTGGAAAAACAAGTAATTTGGTTGTCTATGAATATCTAGGACCCCTGAACAAGGAAGGCAAAGTTGAGGAATCAGACTGAGTGGTGGGGGGGAGAGGGAGACGTTTCTGAAGAAGCGGGAAGTGCCAGACCAGACTTGGCTGGAGCCACAGCTCTTCAGCCTCAACCGGCACCGAGGTACGCAGTGAAACAGGCAAACAGCTCTGCGGGCGCACTGGCGAGGCAGTTTCCACATCGAGAGAGATCCCACAGCAGAGATTCTGCTTGGACACTCCAAACCAGTGAAAAGCAGCTCCCGAGTGGCTAAAGGTAAGTACATGCATGTGGCCTTTTGCGGGGATTTAAAAAAAAAAAAAAACCCATTTAGGAAAAACCTCTCCTCCTCTTACCTCCTGCCTCCCCGCTCTGCACTGGTCCAGTCTTCCAAAGTCTCTGAGTCCCCTGGGCCGGAAGTACATCCCAAAGGGTGCCCTGACCCATTCTCCTGGCCTTAGAGAGGGAACAAATAAGCTACTGGCTCCCCTAAGCCAGGAATTCAGGGTTGGCACACCTCCTTTGCCAGGCACAGGCATAAGGGGTCCGCAGACTCTGAGTGCCTTCCACCCCTGTATAGACTTGTGCAGACCCATCTCAACAGCGTAAGCCCTCACTACCACAGTGCAACAGGGTAAACACCTGAAGTCTAAATTCAACTGTTTCAGCTGTGAAGTGGCAGATTTGTGACACCTGACAGAGCCCTGCCCTTTAAGCAGGCACCTTTACCAATCTGCACCAAGGGCTTGAGGACTGGTGGCTCCACCTACACCACCTACTCACCTGCTACAGGGGTCCAAGAATAAGTGGTGTCCCCAAGTCTTTACAGCCAACAGAGTAGGGTGCTCAGAGTCCGGCTGCAAAACTCACCTACCTACTCGCTACAGGGAATAGAGACACGCTTTCCTTTCAGACACTCAGGGGTAGCCGTCAGCCCCCTGCCTTGCTCAGCGCGTGACCCCCTACTGCAGCCAGATACCTGTGCCTACACTAATCACCCATGTCTCTCTATGGCTGTAGGTGACAGCCTGCACCACACACTTGGTGACCGACTGACTGGACACCTGAGCTGCACCCATACAGGAAAATTTAACAGACTCCTGTGTGCACATACTTAGTTACAGAACTAACTACCTGGTGACAGGACATTAGAGCTTCAAAGGCGCCAATAATCAAACCAGTGCACATGAGCAGCCTACTTGGGCATATCAAAACAAAACAAAACAAGAAGCTAGGACACACCGAACAAATATAAAATAAAATTATAATAACTTATTGATGGCTCAGAGATAATAGTCAATATCAAATCACATAAAGAGGCAGTCCATGATGGCTTCAGCAAGCTCCCAAAATAAAGAATCAATAAATTCTCTGGAGGAAGAGAATTTCTTGGAATTACCAGAGGCATAATATAAAAGATTAATATACAGAACTCTTCTAGAAATTAGAAAAGGAATTCTCAAAATGCAGAAATGGCCAAAGAACACACAAAGTAGCAGTGGAACTTAAAAAAGTTATTCAAGAACATAATGACAAATTTAATAGGCTGCAAGAATCCATAAACAGACAGCAATCAGAAATCCAGAAGACTAACAATAAAATTTCAGAATTAGACAACGCAAGAGAAAGTCATAGGAGCAGAATTGAGGCAGTAGAAGTTAGAATTAGTGACTCTGAAGATAAAGCACTTGACGCCAACTTATTTGAGGAAAAATCAGATAAAAGAATTAAAAAGAATGAAGAAACTCTAAGAGTTATGTGGGACTCCATCAAGAGAAATAACCTACGGGTGATTGGAGTACCAGAACAGGGGGGATAACAGAAAATACAGAGAAAATTGTTGAAGATTTGTTGACAGAAAACTTCCCTGATATCATGAAAGATGAGAAGATATCTATCCAAGATGCTCATCAAACCACATATAAGGTAGATCGCAAAAAAGAGTCACCAAGACATATTATAATTAAACTTACCAAAACCAAAGACAAAGAGAGAATTTTAAGAGCGGCTAGGCAGAAACGCAAAGTCATCTACAAAGGAGAGTCAATTAGAATAAGCTCCGACAACTCAGCAGAAACCATGTAGGCAAGAAGGCAATGGGATGACATATATAAAGCCTTGAAAGAAAACAACTGCCAGCAAAGAATTATATATCCAGCAAAACTGTCTCTCAAATATGATGGCAAAATTAGGGCATTTCCAGATAAACAGAAGTTTAGGGAATTTGCAAAAAGCAAACAAAAATTACAAGAAATAGTAAAAGGAGTCCTCTGGTTAGATAATCAATAACATCAGATAACAATGCAAGACTAGAATACAGGACAGAGCAATCAGATATTGACTCAGATAGGGAAGTTGAAAATACATCAAAGTTACAACACTGAAAATAGGGAAACAGATATCAATAAGTAAAAAAGGACAACATTAAAACAAAAAAGAGGGACTTAAAAAATGCAGACATAGATTTTTCATATGGAGGGTAAGTCAAGGCGATATAAAGAAATAAAAGACTGGTATAAACTTAGAAAAATAGGGGTAAATAATAAGGTAACCACAAAGGAATCTAACAATCCTACAAATCAAAATAAAAAAGTAGAAAAATATAAAGACTCAGCAAACACAAAATCAACAAAAATGAAAAAGATGAAAAATATACATAAAGAAAAACAACTCAGCACAGAAAATTAAGGGGAACAAAGAAACTGCGAACAACGAACAAAAAGAGACATCAGGATGACAGCACTAAACCCATACCTATCAATAATTAAAATGCTGAATGTAAATGGACTTAATGCACCAATAAAGAGACAGAGAGTGGCAGATTGGATAAAAAAGCATGATCCGTCTATATGCTGCCTACAAGAGACGCACCTTAAAGACACAAACAGGCTAAAACTCAAAGAACGGAAAAAACATATCAAGCAAACAACACTCAAAAAAGAGGAGGAGCGGCAATATTAATCTCTGACAAAATAGACTTTAAAGTAAAATCCACCACAAAGGATAAGGAAGGGCACTATATAATGATTAAAGGATCAATACACCAGGAGGACATAACTATAATAAATATTTACCCAACGACAGGGCTCCAAAATACATAAAACAAACTCTAACAG
>NW_004444034.1:2064423-2088406 GCF_000243295.1 Trichechus manatus latirostris
ACTAACTAGATAGTAGATAAGAATCATCTTAGGTGAAGGGAAGGACAACACACACTACAAGGGAAGTCAGCACAACTGGACTAAACCAAAGCTAAGAAGTTTCCTGAATACAATCAACACTTTAAGGGACAGAGCAGCAGGGGTAGGTGTCTGGGGACCATGCTTTCAGGGGACATCTAGGTCAATTGGCATAACAAAGCTTATTAAGAAAATGTTGCACATCCTACTTCGGTGAGTGGCATCTGGGGTCTTAAAGGCTTGCAAGCGACCATCTAAGATGCATCAATTGGTCCCAACCACCTGGAGTAGAGGAGAATGAAGAACACCAAAGACACAAGGAAAGTAGTAGCCCAAGAGACAGAAAGGGCCACATAAACCAGAGACTTCATCAGCCTGAGACCAGAAGAACTAGATGGTGCCGGGCTACCACCAATGACTGCCCTGACAGGGAACACAGCAGAGAATCCCTGATGGAGCAGGAGAAAGGTGGGGTGCTGAACTCAAATTCTAGTTAAGAAGACCAGACTTAATGGTCTGACTGAGACTGGAGGAACCCTGGAAAGCATGACCCTGGATTCTCTATCAGCCCAGAACTAAAACAATTTCTGAGGCCACCTCTTCAGACAGGGATTGGACTGGGCTGTGGGACATAAAGTGATACTCGTGAGGAGTGTGCCTCTTAGTTCAAGTAGATACAAGAGACTAAACTGGCAGCTTCTGTCCAGAGGTGAGACGGGAAGGTAGAGGGTTAGGAGCTGGCTGAATGGACATGGGAAATCAGGGGCAGAATGGAGGTGTGTGCTATCGCAGAATAGGGTGAGCAATTAGGGTCACATAACAATGTATGTATAAAATTTTGTATGGGAGACTAATTTGAAATGTAAACTTCATTTAAACTACAACAATAAAAAATATATATCTATTAGCAAAAGTAGATGAAATCCTTAATCTGATAAGGGGTACTGACAAGAAAACCCATAGCAAACATCATATTCAATGGTGAAATATTGAAAGATTTCTTCTTGTTATTAGAAATGAGCAAGTATGCCCACTCCACTTTTATTCAATATTGAGTTGAGGTCCTAGACAATGCAAGACCAAAAAAAAAAGAAATAAAAATAAAAGAATTGTAAATGATGAAATAAAATCTGTCATTACTTGTAAATTACATGATTGTATATGCAGAATATCCAAAATAATCTACAGAAAAACTGTTAGGTTTAAGAAGTTAATTTAGCAAGTGTGCTGAATAGAAGGTCAATATGCAAAATTAAATGTACTTTTATAACCTGTAACAAGCAGTTAGAAAATAATATTTAAGAAATATCATTTACAATAACATCAAAAAACATCAAATGCAAGTAAGTCCAACAAAAGATGTGTAGTACCTCTACATGGAAATCTCTGAAATATTTTTTTGGAAATGTAAAGAAGTAAATAAATGAAGGGACAAACCATGTTCTTGAATTGGGAGATACAAAAAGACGTAAATTCAGCCCAAACTGGTCTACAGATTCAAGACAATTTCAATAAAATCTCCAGTTATTTTCTTTCTTCCTTTCTTTTGCGGAAGAGGTGGACTGGAAATTACAAGCTGATTCTAAAATACATATGGATACGTGAAGGGCAAAAATAATTACGATATTCTTGACCTAGAAGAACAAAGTAGTAAGACTTGTTCTACCAGATAGAAGACTAATTATAAAGCTACAATATTTATAATAATGTGGCGTTGGCATAAGGAAAGATAACAGAACAATGAAACAGAAAAAAGTCCAGAACAGAACCACTTACATAAGGACACTAGATGTACCGACAATATAGAGCAGTAGGAACCATAGTGTTTTCAACAAATGGTGCTGAGTCAATTACATATGCATTTACATATGCTCTGGATCCTACAGTGTTGACTCTTACCACACAACAGGTGGACTGTAGCTATAAATATGAAAACAATGAAGCTTTAAAGAAGATAAATGAGAATATCTTCATGATCTTGGAGAAGGGAACAATTTCTTATACATGACACTAAAAGCACTCACCTTAAAAGGACTGATAAACTGTACTAAATAAAAACTAAACCTTCTATTCACCAATAGATACTAAAAGTTAAAACACAAACAAGAGAGAAGATATTTATTTGCAATATATAAATGACAATTTTTGTATATACAGAATATATAAAGAACTCCCCCAAAGCAATAAGAAAAAGGCTGACAAGCAACCCAATAAAAAAATGTCAACGGACTTAACAGGCTCCTCATAAATGAGGATGTTCATCCAAATGATCAATACACATATGAAAGTGTGTTCAACTTCATGAGTCATAAGGGAAACATACATTAAAACTACAATGACATGTTATTTGTTGAAAGAATTGAGTTTTTACAGCACTTAAAGATTCACCAAAACGAAGTTTAAATAGTTGAAACAGGAACCACAATTAAGTCAGTATTACATTTTATACAGCTATGCCAAATGTATTTTTCTACAATCGTCCCTTTACATTACTTAAACTTCTTTCCTCTCTCCTCATTATCCAAACCTTCATGCTTCCGCATCCACTTTAGTAAATTAAAAAAAAAATTAATTTAGTTTTTTAAATAAGGTCATAAATTCTCATAGTTCAAAAACAAAAAAGCACAAAGTTGATATACAGTTAGCAAGTCTTTCTCTTATCCTTGTACTTTTTTTCTCTATTCACCCCACCAAATGGTTACTATTAGTTTCCTTCCAGAAATTTTTTTAAGCATATGCAAGCAAATGTGAATATACATTTTGTCCCTTTTTTACTCAAAGGTTAGCAAATGATACTCCCCTTGCTTTGTTTCTCTGACAATATATTTGGGAGATATTTCCATATCACCATATTAAGAGCTTCCCTGTCATTTGTTTTGTTTTTAGCAACTGCCTAGTATTCCACGGTACTATAACCAGTCTTATTCCCCTACTGATAAACATTTAGAGTGTTTCTAGTATTTTGCTATGGTAAATAATGCTACAATGAATAACCTTATATGTAAATTATTCATATGTGTGCAAGCATGTCAGTAAGATAAACTACCTTAAAATTGCTGAATCAAAGAAACCACACTTGCATTTCTAATGGACAGTCTCAAATTGCTCTCTTCTGGCATTTAATCAGATTTTAAATCTCACAGTGAAGATGGCAATAGTGAGACAAAAAAGAATAATTTGTGAATGCTTATGACAAAGTTTAATCCAATAGGGATTTAAATGTTTCTTCCTTAATTACTGAAATTATAAATCCAGCCCTATCTTTTCTCCTTCAAAGGAACACTGAGATGTATTATTAGAAGGCAGGCAAACAATAATTTTTTTTAGGATTCAATAACTTATCTTGATTCTTTGAGAAGATAACTTGTAAATTCTCATCAATCCCTAAACAATATTAGTAGAAAAGAGTTCTCAATGCAAATTACTGAATAACTATTTAGACTGAAAGATAAATATGTAATACATGCTCAGATAAACAGAATAAGTACATATATGCATTCATTTAACTAAGATAAAATTTACCTTTTGAAAGACAGAATTTTTAGAACAAACTAGGTATTGGGTTACAATTTAAGTGATCGAAAAGAAATATTTTGAGTCTATTTTGTTTAAATGTTATCCACTCTTTTTTGCATCTAATTTCTTACCAACAGAAAACAAAGACTATGCACAAGTCATTTATTAAAAGAACCCTGGAATCAGATCCAGGATTCTAGTGCTGTTCATGTGTCTGTGTCGTCCTTAAGTTCCAGGAACATACATAACCAAGTCTCTTGGAGATGTACTAATTTACCTTCAGGGTCCCGTCTAGCTCTAAAATTATATAATTCTAAGATGTGCTTTAACATACTTACAAAGACACTCAAGTTGCATTTAAACTATAAAGCTTCATTTGTTGTTGTTTTTGTTAGGTGTCAAGTCGATTCTGACTCATAGCAACCCTATGTACAACAGAATGACACACTGCCCAGTCCTGCACCATCCTCACAAAGGTTGCTATATTTGAGCTTACTGTTGCAGCCACGGTCTCAATTCATCTCACTGAGGGTCTTCCTCTTTTTCACTGACCTTCTACCTTACCAAGCATGATGTCCTTCTCCAGGGTTTAGTCCATCCTGATAACATGTCCAAAGTATGTGAGACAAAGTCTCACTATCCTTGCTTCCAAGGAGCACTCTGGCTGCACGTCTTCCAAGACAGATGTGTTTGTTCTTCTGGCAGTCCATGGTATATACAATATTCTTCAACAACATCATAATTCAAAGGCATCAACTCTTCTTCTGTCTAAAGCTTTATTTAGCTCTAGCTAAAACAGCTGTAGAGTGTAGCAGTTAGGAGAGAAGGCTCCAGAATCAAATTGGATCTCCCCTAATTACCTTAACCTCTCCCTTCTTCAGCAGCTGCATCTGTAAAATTGGGATTGGAATACACCAAACAATTTGGAAATTTAATGGAAAATTAATTCATGGATAATACTTAGAACATTACCTGGCTGATAGGGAATATTCAATAAAAGTTTGCTAATGTTCGTCATCTTTGATATTTAGAAACCAGTATTTCATAAAATTAATTTTAGAAGTTAAAAATTCTAACAGTTATTACTTATTTGAGAATGTTTAAAATTCTGCAATCATTCATAATTCAGTATTCTTATTTATAATTCATTATTTTCCCTCCAAAATCATATATTTAAAGGAATATAAGTAAAAGTACAAATTACATGAAATATACTGTATTCAATAAGTAGGGCTAAATGCTGAGGTATATAAGAAAATAGTTTACGTATCTTTACATCAAATGTGCCCCATTTTCTTATAAATTTAACCGAAAATGAAAATACACAGTTATGGAAATATACAGTTCACAGAAGTATACATGAAATGGCACAGAAAATATTTTTGGTTGAGCTAGTACCACAGCATAGTAATTAGCACTACTACAGCGAGAGGGTCGCTATGAGTCAGAATCAACTTGACGGCAATGGGTTTGGGTTTTTTTTTGGTTTCATAGTGAGAGAGGGAAGCCTTAAAAAATACTTTATGTAGATGTTCAATTTCGGTAAAAAGGGACAAGTGAAAAATTCAAATACTAGTTTAAGAAACAACTTGACGCTTTAAAAATTTTTTACAAAGCCCATAAGAAACTTTTTCAATCTCTCCCTCTCAACTGGTTTCTTCCCATCAGCCTTCAAAATAGCTTAAATCACTCTATCCTAAAAATGCCAAAAGCAAACAAAAACAAAAACCATTGGTGATTTAGTTATAGAAAACAATTGTGCCTTTCCACAAATTATACTAACTCCGCTTAGCAACTATTTGAAAAGTAAAATGATAAAACAACAGTTTGCAAATAAGAGATGATTTTGTAAGGATTTATGACTAGGCAGAGAAGTGCCATTAACTAAAGTGTGGGCACATTACAATAACAAATTAAGGGAAAATTACTGCAAAACAGACATGTTAACCCACAAGAGTAATCTAGTAGCTCCCTCATGGTGCAGTGGTTAAGTGCTCAGCTACTAACCAAAAGGTCAGTAGTTCAGACCCACCAGCCACTCAGCAGGAGAGAGATGTGGCAGTCTGCTTCCAAGAACATTTACAGCCTTGGAAACTGTATGGCTCAGTTCTACTCTGTCTACAGGGTTGCTATGAGTCAGAAATAACTTCATGGCAATGGGTTTGGTTTTTTGGTTTGGTATACAAGAACATGTTTTATATTCTCTCTTGGGTCATACATGTGTTTACCCATTCTTCTTGGTTATACATTGTCAAATACTTGAAGATATACTGTCATATCCCTTTAGTTTTTTTGTCAAGGTAAACATTTCCATTAACTGTCTCCCCACGTTTGTAGTCTTTCCGTCTTCCTAGCTTTGTTGGTTTGTAGACGCATGACATCCGGAAACCAAAACCAGCATCCAGGTGTGTGGTCTGGCCACCGGGTAAACAGAATTAGCCTCATCCTCATCCAAGATTGATTCTATTCAATTAAACCAAACCAAACCAAACCCACTGCCACGGAGTTGATTCTGACTCATAGCAACCCTACAGGACAGAGTAGAACTGCCCCATAGGATTTCCAAGGGGCAGCTGGTAGACTCGAACTGCCAATCTTTTGGTTAGCAGCCGAGCTCTTAACGACTGCATCACCAGGGCTCCTCTATTCAATCAGTCAAACTTTTTTCTTTAGTTCTTGATTTTTTTCAAAAATAAATATATGCTTATTGTAACAAGTAAAACAAGTCAATATAAAGATATTGTAGCAGACAGACTCTAGGGTGGCTTCTGTAATCCGTACCCCGTGTTATCCATGTCCTTGTGTTATTCCCTCTTCTTGAGTTTTGGGGGACCTGTAACTTGCTTCTAACCAACAGACTACAGCTAAAGTGACAGGATGTATGTGATCATGTTCCATGACACTGTAGCGTCTGTCTTTCTGAGAGACTCTCTCTCTTGTTGGCTTTGAGGAAGCAAGTAGTCAGGTTGTGAAGGGCATATGGCTAGAAATTGAGGGTGGCTTCCTGCCAACAACTAGCAAGAAACTGCAGCCCTCAATCCTTCAGCCTGTGAAGGGCTGAATCCTGCCAACAACCACATGATCTTAGAAGTAAATTCTTCCCCAGTCAAGTCTCAGGTATCTTGTTTGCAACTCTGTGAAACCCTGAAGCCGAGGACCCAGCCATGGCTGGACTCTTGGCTCTCAGAAACTGTGAGTTGATAAATGTGTGCTATTTAAGATGTCAATTTTGTGGTAATGTTATTACACCATAATTAATAAATAATACAGATGTGTAAAGGCAAAGGTAACCATCCCTCATCTCTGCTGGTCTCATCATCTCACTCCTACCCATCTAGCCTGATCAGGTTTTGGCATTATAATTTTTATAAAATAAACTGGGGAGGCTCCACGTTTTCTTTAACCTAGACTAGCTTCAATAACATAGGAATTACTTGAGCTTTCAAGGGAGATGAAATTCCATTGTGAACCCATCTGGTTTGCCTCTGCTTTTAATCACCTTTCTAATGTCTTCTGTGGTACCTGGTTCATTCAACTTTTCTACTCATTGGGTTAATTTCAGTAATTTATAATTCTTAGGAAAAAATCTATTTCTTAGGTTTACACCTCTGTTGCAATTAAGTTTCTCTTACTTTTGCTCTTTCATGTTTTTATCTCTGTTCTCATTCCTAATCTTGTCTATTTTTACTTTCTTTAACCCTTAAATTCAGGCTCATAATGGGATTTATCTTTTATTTTACATTTTAAAATAATCAACCTGGTTGCCCAGTGGTTAAAGAGCTCAGCTGCTAACCAAAAGGCTGGCAGTTTGAATCCACCAGCTGCTCCCTGGAAACCCTATGAGGCAGTTCTACTGTGTCCTATGGGGTTGCTATGAGTCAGAATCAACTGGACGGCAACAGGTTTGGTATTTTTTTCTGTTTTCCTTTCTTTTGGTTTTTACTATTAGCATTTCATTTGGTTCACTTATTTTTCTGATTTCTTAATATGAGTCCTTAGTCCCTTTGTTTTCTTCTCTTATTCTCTACTAATGGACACAGTTTTTACTATGTTCCAAAAATTTTGGCAGGAAATGTTCCCTCTTTATTTTCCAAGAAGTTTCTCATCTCAGTTTTCACTTCCTCTTTAAGTATCTCTTAATTTCCATGCAGTTCAAACTCTTTCTTTCAAACTCTTTTTGGTAACTTATTTATTGCAATGTTAGGAGACCTGGTGGCATAGTGGTTAAATGCTCAACTGCTAACTGAAAGTTTGCCATGGAAGAAAGAATGTGGCAGTCTCCTTCCGTAAAGATTTACAGCCTTGGAAACCCTATGGGGCAGTTACACTCTGTCCTATTGGGTTTGGTTTTTTTTGTTTTGTTTTGCTTATTGCACCTTTACTTGATTATGAATACAGTAAGTGGCCTGTAAAATCTTAACTTTAAATATATTAAGAATTTATTTCTGGTCAGTTACATGATTTTTTCAAGATTGTTTCTTGGTTATTAAATTTTTTTTACTCTAATCGAGATGTAAAACTCTATATGTTGTTGCTGTTAGCTGCCATTGAGTTGGCCCTCAATTCATGGTGATCTCATGCACAATAAAACAAAATGCTGCCCAGTCCTGTGCCATCTCCCTGATTGGTTGCAGACTGGACTGTTGTGATTGATAGCCTTATCAGGTTTCTTAACTGATTTTTGGGAGTAGACCACTAGACCATAAAAACGGTCCATCTTAGTCTGGAAACTCCACTGAAAGCTGTTCAGCCATCAGAGCAACACAATCACTCCCTACAATCATACTTGTAAACCTGGAAGTAGTCCAAGTTTGACACTGACAGATGAGTGGTGGCTGCCTATAAGGTACATTGGCTGGGAATTGAAGCCAGGTACCACTAGATGAAAATTCTATATAGATCTCTATTAAATCAGACCTTTGATGGTTTAAGTCAGTTGCTCTGTGGCCTTATTATTTGTCTATTTGATTGGATTTTGAAAGAAGAGTATTGAAATTGTCGACTATAACTTTTTTTCAAATTATCTTTGTACTTCTAGTAATTTCTGGTTTACATATTTAACTGCAGTGTTGCTTGGTACATACTGGCTAGTGATTCTTTCATACATAGTCTTCTCCCTACTTGAGGTTTTTATCCTTAAATTCCACCTCCACCATATCAGAAATTAATACTGGTACTTCTCCTCCCTTTTTGTTGGCATTTGCCTCCTATGGCTTTGCTCATTTCTTCTCACCTCAACTTCTTTTTTAATCACTTTGCTATAAATGATTGTATGGATTAGTTTCACTTCCATACTATAAATACAGTAAAACCTGCAAAAGTTGGAACGTGTGTAAGGTGGAAACCTGTCAGAGAAGGAAAACTCAAATATTTTCCACTAAAATGAGCAATAGAAAAGTGGTTAAGACTATACCCTGTCAAAGGCGGAAAACCTGTGAGACCCAGAAAAACAAGGCAGTTCCACTGAGTTCCGGTTCTCACACTTCTCACTGTGTGTATTCACTGTGCCTACCCTGGGTAAGGCACTCCACTAGCCACTGAGGGAAGCTGAAAGATGAATAATACTGCTACCCTCAAGCAGTGTCCAGTAGATCAGGGTAGATAGATGTTGGCATAAATAAGCACAGCACGAGCAGAGAAGCACAAAGGAAAAGTGGTTCTGACTACTGATGGAAGAGGAGACAAGTTAGTTAAACCATGGAGAATGAGTAGGATCTTAATGAGTAGATAACTATGTCTTATGTTATTAAATAGAAAAAATATAAAAATAATATAAATATATATAGACACATATATACACACAGTAATATTAGATGAGAAAATATAACTGTATTTATATAATAACTATTCAAGGTATGTCTGACAAAACACATGAGCCAAGAATGAAGGAGAACACGCCACTAAAAATTTCTTTTTCAGGTTGTAAAATTATTTTTCTTTTCTTACTTAATGTTCTAGTATTTTTGTTAAAATTTTGATTGCGTAATATATTTTTACGGGGCATGGTGTCTGCAGAACAATAGGATATTGACAGATCCAGAATTGATAGCAAAGCCAATAAATCAATCTTTGGATTGGTCTTCAAAACAAGACAGGAAACAGAGTTATGGGTATAGGAGTCTAGTTATCAAAACTGAATTATACACTTTGAGTTTCTTTCAGAAGACTTTGGGTAGTCTAAGTTTATATTCTAGATAACTGCACTACTGAATTCTGCACTTTGGACTAACCCTCTTTGCTGTGTAATGGAAAACAGCTATGTCCTAAGTAAAATAAACTCTGCAAGAACCCCACCTCACACAGTGCTGTCATCATCTCAGCTAATTCACAGACAGCAATGTTCTTTTTATGGAGCTGATGTCAAAATAGTTATAAAACAAAAACCTTTCTTTTGAAAATTGTCTTAAAAAATCCAAGCCCATTTGTTTTTCAGTGATCATAAACAGTAAGCTTTAGTGTTAGTGATTTAAGAAAAAGAAACATAGAACAATACAATCACTCCCTACAATCATACTTGTAAACCTACAGGTAGTCCAAGTTTGACATTTTTAAAAACTACATGTTCTATATTTTTATTCACAACCATTTAAATATTTTTTTCCTACAGGTTTTAGCAAGTATCAACACTTTCCTAGATGTTAAACCAGGTTAACATAGTTATCTGATTTAAAAACAGCAATTTCAACACAGTCATTCAGGCCAAAACAAAGTATCTTTGTGCCCCATCCACCCAGTTCTAGGAACAGTCTGCTCATTACCTGGAGTTTTTAGATTCAGTAAAGAAAAGAAAAAAATCCCTCCTGTGGCTTCTATTCATTATTTCCAGATATAAAATACTGTTTAGTGTAGAGTGACCAAATTTTCCTTTTATATCTCCCAGGAGCAAAGTTAATGTGTATTTATTTGAAAATGAAAAGAGAAAAGAATACATATGTTTGTTTAAAAAAAAAAAAACTGTTTTAATGTTTGAGTTTTAATATTTTCAAAGTAGGGAGAAATCTTATTCTAGAAATAGAGCAATTCTTTCTGATGATGATAACGATAGCAATAGTTAACATTTATTGACTGTTTACTATACGTCAGGTATTGTTCTAAGCACTTTCATCAATTACCTTACTTATTCCTGATAAAGACCCTATTAGGATCCTGAAGGAGTCCCTGTGTGGCATAAATGATTAAGCGCTATGCCTATGAACCAAAAGGTTGACGATTCTAATCCACCAGAGGTATCTTGGAAGAAAGGCCTGGTGATCTACTTCTTAAAGGTCACAACCTTGAAAACCCTATGAAGCACAGTTCTACTCTGCAGCACATGCAGAGTAGCCACTCACTGGCAACTGGTAAGGATCCCCAAGTACAGAAGAAGTAATTTGCCCAAGGTGAGACAGAAAGCAAGTACTAAAGCTTTAATTCAAACCTAGTCACTGCCAGAGCCTGGACACATAGCCATTTTGCCACTACAGATGCCAACCCAGACTTAGCAAAACTAGTCACTTGGAATAATAATGAGGTGTCACTAGTGGGTACTGAAAATTCTTAAATACTTCAACAAAAGTAGTCAATGCCCTTCTGAACATGGCACTCTGATAAGCATAAATAGTGTTTCATCTCTCTCCTCTAGGGTCAGTCCTGTAGACAAGTAGAAGGTCTCCAAGCTCGTCTGGTCATCACTAAGCAGCAGCCCTTTTCTGGGACCCTGACGACTACCCCCTCCTTACTTGTGAACCAGGTAATCAACAGCCTCACTTTCTACTTGACAGGGTAAAATTCAATGTGGTCAGGTGATAACTATCTTCAACTTTTTGTTCCCCACCCATAAGGGATGTGCATGCCTTTCCATCCTTTCTTCCTTCCTCCCTTGGTAGAAAGTGGATCGCTTAAGTTTCTCAAGACAAATATTTCCACTTGTCTTTTCAGGGATCTCACCTCTCTTTGGTAACTTCACACACTCAAGCATATAAACATGCTACAATTTCTCCCACCATAAAAGCAAAACATAAAAACTCATTAGGACCCTATGTGCCTTAGTCGCTATCCCTTATTCTCCTTCCATTTTAGCCAAGCTAATTCAAAGATTAATGTTCTTGTCTCCACGTCCACTTTTAAAACTCATGGCAATCTGTCTCACCCTCTCCACTTTAAGTCACTCTCTAAAAAATTACCAAAGATCTTCTGGTTGCCCTTTTCAATTCCTACCTTACTTGCCTCCTCTGTAGCATTTGACACTGGTGACCTATGTTTCTTTCTTGACCCATAGGCCATCACATTCTCTTAGTTTTCTCCCTTCTTGGATACTTCCTTCTGTTCCCTTTGTGGATTCTTCTGTGCCTATCCCTTAAAGATTCCTGTTTCTCCAGGGTTTCATTTATAACCGATTATTCTCACTGAGTAATATTTCTGAAGATTATTCCTCTACCCCCACAGATTCAGCTCCACAAATTTCATGCAGAAGCTTTCCACATGTAAGCTCCCACCGATATCTTTGAACTGAGCTGTTGATGCCTACATGCAATCCCTACTCTGTCTCCAAATATCTCAAACTCATCAATCTAAAACCAACCTCATCACCTCCCATCATTCCCAGACAGCCCACTTGCCCCCATATTCCTTACCAGTGAATGGCAGAGAAGCCAGAAGAAGTATCATCCTCTCCAGACTTCTCTTCTGCATCATTGCTCCCACATTCAATCAACAAATCCTGAAGATTCTAATTTTCACTTTCATCTTTTGATCTCTACTGCCACTTAGTCCAGGCTTTGGAGTACTCTTTCTATAACACAGATCTGATCATGATGCTACACTCATTATAATACTTAATAATTCCCTTATGCTCATGATAAAGTGCAAACTCTCTAGTATGTGAAGTACAGTCCTTTTCTGTACTCCCTATTGCTATTCTCCCCATCACAGGCTATGCCCAGTCATACTCTGTCTCACCTCTGGGCTACTACACATGCTATGCCTTCTGTCTGGGATAATCTCCACATCTTTTTCTTGCCTAATTCTTTCAGGTATCACCTTAGATGTCAAATCCTTTTGGAAGCCATTCATAATCCCTTAAAACTGCATCTCTCATATATCTTGCTCACCACCTGGCACAGAATAGGTATTTAATAAACATGTGCTGAAATTAAAAAAAAAGGTTAACCTAGCTATTGTGAGGTTTTCTAGGTAATGATGAAACGTGGGTCTCCAGCCACAGGAGACTAAGGATCAAGCAGGGAGCAGAGGCACAGTATCTGATAATGGAGAGCACCAGGCCCTGACTCCAAGTGCAACATCAATTGCAGGGCAGGAATTTTTTTTTTTTTTTTTTTTTTTTGTCTAATGTATAATGTGACCTTGGGGCTAAAATAATGAATGTCCTGTTCTGGACTATTTTAAGGAGCTGCAGGGTGGGGGACGCTGGCAGCAACAGCCAAACTGGCCTTGATCACTAGTTCTAAGAAGATAAAAATAATTAGCTGTAATTACCAGGCCAGAGCTTCTTAAAGGCCAGAACCTGGTCTCCCTGAAGAGGAATGACCAAACCCCTGGCTGGCCACAAGCTCAGCTGTTACGCCCAGGATGCCAACTGAAGGGAAAAAAAGGGGATGTAGGGAAGGAAGCACTTCTGCCCTCTCTCTACTAGTCTGCCCATTCTTCCTGGTTCAACTCCACCAAAATGGAGT
Organism: Trichechus manatus latirostris; assembly: GCF_000243295.1. Taxonomy (NCBI): domain Eukaryota; kingdom Metazoa; phylum Chordata; class Mammalia; order Sirenia; family Trichechidae; genus Trichechus; species Trichechus manatus. The sequence continues at coordinate 2,077,629 of NW_004444034.1, forward strand.
TTTTTCCTAAGAACACCGATTATTTCTTTTTAATGTATTAGCTACCAAAACTATTACTGGCTGATCAAAATCTCACTGGACCACTACTGTCGATAAGGGAACGAAATACATTCTATGTGACTTTGAATAATCTCACCATTCTTAGGGATAACAGAAACAATATATTTCTTGTTTTTCCTACACAAACCAAATAGTTCTGGCTTGGGCCTCACCTGCTAGAACTAACAGGAAAACAAATCTCAGTCATATTAGAGGTATGGAGTATAGGAAAGTGTTTGACTATAGTCTTATTTATTAAAGGACACACAGTTTGTCTTCCTAATCAAATTTTCAGCCATGCAGATAAAGTTGGGGTACTTGTGTGTCTGCAATAAACACAGTCTGATAAGTGACTTTTATAAAGGAAATTTGGGAAACTGAAAAAGGAGAAACAATGCTTCATTTCATCCTATATCGATGTTCTTGTGTGTTTCCTTCTAGAATATATTTATTGTCATGGATTGAATTGTGTTCCCCAAAAATATCTGTCACCTTGGCTAGGCCATGATTCCCAGTATTGTGTGATTGTCCATCATTTGTCATCTGATGTGATTTTCCTATGTGTCGTAAATCCTACCTCTACGTTAATGAGGCAGAATTAGAGGCAGTTACGTTAAGGAGTCAGGACTCAATCTACAAGATTAGGCTGTGTTTTAAGACAATTTCTTTTGAGATATAAAAGAGAGAAGTGAGCAGAGAGACAGGTGGACCTCATAGCACCAAAAAATTAGTGCGAGGAGAAGAGTATGTCCTTTGGACCTGGGGTCCCTGTGCTGAGAAGCTCCTAGTCTGGGGAAGATTGATGACAAGGACCTTCCTCCAGAGCCAACAGAGAGAGAGAGCCTTCCACTGGAGCTGACGTCCTGAATTTGGACTTCTAGCCTACTGGACTGTAGTGTGAAAGAATAAACTTCTGTTTGTTGAGGCCATCCACTGGTGGTATTTCTGTTATAGCAGTACTAGATAACTAGGACATTTACTGTATAGGTACTGTAAGTTCAATTTGGTATCTTGCTATTCCACGTAACATAACATGAGCATTTTTCATGTCATTAAAATCTGTAATGATCGTTTCTGAATGTTGTACAGTATTTCAGAGTAGAGGAGCATAGTTAACCTCCAAGTGGAGGCTGTTTCCATTTTAATGCTATTACAACTAATGTGGTGATGAACAACTTTGTACATAAAGCTCCTTCTGTATTTCACATTATTTCCCTAGGAAAGATTTCCAGAATTGGGATTCTAGGCTAAAATACATGCACACTGTAACACTCTTAACACATATTGCCAACCTGTTTTTCAAAAGCAATATTTTTTTACACTCCATGATAGTAGCCACTTTACTATACCTATCATTAGGAGCCTGGTGGCACACTGGTTAAGAGCTCGGCTACTAACCAAAAGGTCAGCAGTTCAAATCCACCAGTTGCTCCTTGGAAACGCTATGGGGCGGTTCTACTCTGTCCCATACGGTCACTATGAGTCTGAATCGACTCAACGGCAATAGGTTTGTTTATCATTATAAAACAAATAAAAACTGCAAAACTTTTGCCTTTAATTTGATGATGGCAACGGTATTTAAATGTGTGTACTTTTTATTTACTTTTACTAAATGTAAGCTTTAACATATATCAGCATGTTTATATGCTGTTTTCTCTTTTTCTGTGAATTTTCTAGCCATGTGCTGACCTGTAATAGTTTGATGCTCCATACATATTATGCAGTATTCATGGAGATTATATAATATTCTGTGTGAGGTAAGAATAGTTCCCAGCAAGGCAAGCCAAAGCAGCAAGACTTTTTCCAGAATCCTGCACTGAACAGATGTTTACTTGGCAGCCTCTTGCAATAGTTAACATCAGAGAGCAGGGCAATTAAAAAACAAAAAAAAAAGATCTCGCATCCATGAATCATGGTTCTGTAAATGTCCCAAACCATCTGGATGACTGGCTCCAATCCTCCATTTTTAGAAAGACCTCACGATAGTACTAAAAGACAAGGGGATTTCTGAACACCGAATGTTTTTGTATTTTGTTTTTCTGTCTCTTAAATCACTTTTCTCTCTTTCTTCTAATAACAGATATTAACTTAATTGTCTCAAGCCCTCCTTCCCTGGATTATATACTTCTCATAGGCACATTGTTGTCATTAGATGCTGTTGAGTCGGTTCCAACATATAGCGACCCTATGTACAACAGAATGAAACACTGTTTGGTCCTGCGCCATCCTCACAATCATTCTTATGTTTGAGTCAATTATTGCAGCCACTGTGTCAATCCATTTCGTGGAGGGTCTTCCTCTTTTTCGCTGACCCTCCACCTATTAGGCACAAACCACCTTTTATTTTGTGCTATCCTAGAGAGCACCAGGCCACTGCTCTGCATACAGTAAGCACTCAGTGTTTGTGGAAATAAACTGAAATAGAATAATCAATGTCTTGACAGAAGTTTGTTCCCAAGCCAAGATGGTGTCTCTTAACAGCAGTGGTAGCTGTTTATCATTACAATAAAGAGCTCTGTCCAAAGTCCTCCTGGTTGTGGGAAGTCTAGGACAGGAAACTCACACCAGCAGCCCTCATACGAAGAGGAACAAAAAGTGAACAATACTTTGCCGCTAAGGCAGGCAGAATGCCTTGCTATCACTTAGGATTCCTTGACCGGGTTTATCGTGCGATTCCCCATAAAGCTGACTGAGCTATTTGACAAATTCTGACTTTAATTTGATAAGCAAAACTGGGAACACTTTATTATTTTAATGAGTGTTATTTTAACAGAAGATTTCTTGTTTTCCTCATAAACAGACGATGACAGGTGATTTTCAAAGGCAAAGGAAAGAGAAGGGTATAAATGAGAGTCATACCTGAAGCAGCAACCTAGAAAGATTTTCATTTTAATATCTTGATATTACTTGATTACATACTTGATTATATATTTTCAAAATACTGAACTAATAAGATCTATCCCACATTTTAGGAAACATGTAAATTGCCTGCCATTCCACACCAGATCTTTTTCAAAAATCAAAAATAACACTAAGTCCCTGTTATTTGAAAAGAATTTACTAAAGTTTTTTTTTTTTTTTCCTTTAAGAGTATAGGGCATAATCTGTCCCTCAAGTTATTTCTTTCCAGCTTTCTATTTTGAAACGTTTCAAGTCTAGAGAAAAGGTGAAAGAATAATCAATACTCATGTTTCCTTCACCTAATATTCTGCCACATTTGCTTTTCTTTCTCTCTCTCTCTCTCTCTCGCACATAACACACAATGTTATTATTATTATTATTTTGCTTAGCCATTTAAATAGGGTATTATCTTACTTGTAGCCCTGGTGGAGCAGTGGTTAAGACCTTGGCTGGTAAGCAAAAGGTCAGCAGTTCGAATCCAACAGTCACTCCTTAGAAACCCTATGGGGCCGTTCTGCTCTGTCCTATAGGGTCGCTATGAGTCAGAATCGACTCGACAGCAATGGATTTCTTTTGGTTTTGGTTTATTATCCTAGTTAATCACAATATAATTATCTCATCAGGAAACTTAACACAGATAAAATATTTCTACCTAATATAAACTCCTTATTCATATTTGCCCAAGCGTACCAAAAATGTTTTTTATACCTAATTTTTTAAAAACTATTAAGGATTCAATCAAAGATGACACAGCCCCCATTTGGATGTCATTTCTCTTTCATCTGCTTTACTCTTCCAGCTTTAAAAAAATAATAATTTTATGTCAATAACATTTTGAGAAATTCAGGCTAGTTGTTTTGTACAACGTCCCATAATCTGGATTTGTCCATTACTTCCCCATAATCAAATTTAAGTGAAATATTTTGGTGATGTTGTGTACTTCCCATTGCATCAGATCAGGACGCACATACTTTCAGTTTATTCCATCATGATGATGATAAGTTTGATAACTTGGTTGTGGTGACACCTGCCAGATCTCTCTATTGTAAAGGTACTTTTTCTCTTTGTAATTAATATAAAAACTGTAGCTGATGCTTGACCATGTAACTTTATTTTGTTCACCTACAACACTTTACTCAACGATTTTACCATTCATTGATGATCCTTCTCTGAATCAGACATTGTATTGAGGAATTGCAAAATAGTGGTTTTTCTAGTTCTATTATTCCTTCTATATTTATTACCTAGCATTCCATTATATAGAAGAGAATTTTTCACTCCACTGTTTTTTTTTAAAGTATTACAATGGACTCAGGATTTCTTCTTTTATTCATTTTTACTCAATCCACTACTATCTCAAATTGTCCCAAATTAGGCCATTGGGGGCCTCTTTAAGTCAGCACTTTCATCCATTTTCCAGGTCTGCATTAGTCCTGAACATGTCCTTGTCCCACACCTGGAATCAACCAATTTGCCAAAGAATACTGTTTCATTTAGTGGAGAATGGTACTTAGAAACCAAGATTCAAGCTTTAGACGCACTTATTTCTACTGAGGATCACTGCTGTCAACCTCCGTATTTCAGTATGGTGCCTTCTGCCATCACACTGGGTCTGGAGCATCCCTGCTAACTTTCTAGTCTTCATTATTCAGGAAGAGGGGTAATCACCCAGATGTGCAGTGTTGGGAGAGGTGAGGAGGTGGGATTCCTCTTCTTTATTCAGATTTTCAACTGAATACTACTACTATTATTATCACAACTCATCACCATATTCCAAATATTGTGGTACCTCCTATCTCAACGATTTTCTGAGTTTCTCTGGTGCAAAATAACCTCTTTCTTGTTGGCATTTCTTCAGTTTAATCAACTAAACTTTAAAAAGCTCCACTAAATCAGTTATCCCTCCATTCATTTTTCTCCTTCTAAAAATAAGTCTGGATTTCTGGTCCACTGTTTTCTTTTCCCTTGTTTTCACTGTCCTTATGGGTTAAAACCTAAGTTCTGTGAATGCTAATGTATTTGTAAAGCCTTCAACAAAAACAAACAACATGCTATGCTTTCAATGAAAATTCTTGCGCTCAAGGAGATCTATCCCTGAAGTTACACAATGAGCTCATTCTGTTGTATCAAAATGATGCATGAATTAAGCAGAATTCTGGAAACAACAACGAAAAAAGAAACCTGTAAATAATTCCAATTTTTACTCAATACCAGTGGCCCCTGGATTTTCAGCAAGTCACTTGATCTTATGAAAATAAAAATAACTAATTTTCCTCAAATGTAAGGTAGAAGGTTAAACTAAGAAACTATTAAAAATAATGCACAAAGTATAGATAAACCAGTAGCATTTATTGGTTCTGCACTAATTAATGCAAATGCCAAAGAAAGGAGCACTCTTACTATGTCTATGTAAACATAAAGCTTTTCTTAAATACTTCCATAAACTCTTGAATAACCAGTATTAGAAATGGCTATTAGTTACACTTATAACAACTCTAATTCAATTAATTGTGTATTATTAGAAGGTTACGTGGAACCAAAAATATTTTTAATGCATCAAAAATTGGACTACAAGAAATAGGTATTAATCTCTTTTGTAAAGTGAATAAATACTTTGATATAACACTGGCTTTGTAATTCTATATGCTTAATTTTAACCTTTCAACACCGAATGCGTTAATTTATTTATAATGCTGTGCTTTTGCCAAAATAACTATTGAACACAATTTGAATGGAAGGATTAAAGTGACTGGTGCCCACACTGTAAAAATATACACTCAGTTAAGATTTAATAATAACTTCCAAAAAAAAGTCAATGGCATTTAAATATACATAATTAAGAAAGGAATTTAATCCCTACTTTAATCACAGGATTACATACTTGAGTTTAAAGGCCTATAAAACACATGATCCAAGTACCAAGTGGAGAGAAATGTGTACACTTCCCATAATAACACTGCCTACCCAGAAATCTTTTTTTTCCCCTAGATAGGTTATTCTTGTAATGTTATGTATTCATACACTTGTTTCCTATAGCTAATTTATAATTTTGCAGAACAATGTTAAAGCAGCTCATGATAAGAGGAACAAATACAATAAAGCTGCACAATAGGGGTAAAAGAACATTTGACAGTTAATGAAGGAGCTAATATTGCTCAGAACAACGATGCCAATAATCCCCCAATTTAACTTTGTGATATTTTGGTTAGCAGCCAATTGCTTAACCATTGTGCCATCAGAGCTCCTTATACGTCAGTTACCTTATAATTATCTAGTAGGTAAATAGTAGTAGAGATTTGATCAAACAGTAGAGATTTGATCCTAGATCTGCTAGACTAAAAATCCTGTGCTCTTCCTGTTTGTCACTTAATGAGATGACACACTGAACGTTTAAAATATAATGTATGTACACAGGACATTCCTGCTATATCTCTTCTCTCGGCCTTCACATAGCTTTCTTTTACTATACTATTTAATATGAATTAGATATGGTAGATCAGTAAGGACTTTACAATGAATAAACCCAAATTAAAAGATAACCAAGCTGTCAGGTTTTTTTTTCAGCCCAAGCGTAGTCTGGTCTCAGCACTTTTTGTACCTGGTGGTCTTTCTCCTTAGAAGGCTCCTGCCCTGGAAGTTTACATGGCTAATTCCCTTGCTTCATTCAGGTCTCTTCTAAACCATCCCCTCACTCATGACGCCTTCCATGATCACTCTCTCAAAAATAGCACATGGACATACATATAGGCACCTACTTTACCTATCTCTACCCTTCCTCTTACCTTGGTTTTGTTCTTCTGATAATAATCCCCATTATCACCACTGTCCTATCATATGTATTTGCTTATCATCCATTTGTTTTCACTATAATCTAAGCTCCCAAATCAGGGACTTATTTTGGTTAACTGCTGTATCCCCAGGACCATGAACACTTTATGTTACATAGTAATTGCTCAATAAATAGATGCTGAATCAATGAAAATTAAATGTCAATTATTTCAAATTTATTTTTTCAGTCTTTTTACTTCTTATGGACTTAAGAAGTCTTTTAGAAGGGCTAACTTTTAAGAAACATACACTTAATATTCTATACCTGAAAAACTACCCATGACAAAGACTGTGTTGTTCAAAGATATTTTACTAGAAGCTCTGAAAGGATATATTTAATTTTAGGAGTTGTGAAAGGGAGATTTGAAAAGGAAGTAGCACATAGTCATCAAAATGTAATGTACCTGTATAAGAAAGGCAAAGATGCTCACAGATTTGCCTATAGAGCCAAAAATGAAACTTACAATTACAATTGCAATGTAAAAACACACTGTAGAGATGATGCAGAACATTGAAAATGTCATATTCATTGTAGTTATCTCATATTTACCAGTGAATGTTAATTTAGGAAAACTCCCCCAAATCCTTTCATGTAAGCTACCCAAAATGAAAAAAAAACCTCATTCTGTTATGCTTACCAGGATAACTCTTAGTAATGCTTTCTATTTTAGTATTATATGTGCTGTATTTTAAATATTTGGCAACATCTAGAATGCCTCACTTCCTTTTATAACTTTGTAGTTTCTTACTGCTCCCTCTTTAGTATGTTTCTCTTTTGAAGAAATAGATACCTAGAACTGACTACTTTCTATTTAATCTAGGCCTTTAATTAGATTCAATATTTATTTGTTCAGTGAGTTTACTTTTAAAAGGAGAAAGTAGCTTTTGACTGAAAAATGACACCTGGCCAGCGCCTCCTGATGCAACCCCTTCAATTCATTAAAATGCTTATGAAGACAGAGGAAAGAGACAAGAATTCAGCACCAAAACTAGAGCTGACAGTTAATATCCTACCAGATACTGGGAATAATTTCTTTAAACACGGCTGATGGAAGTGGATAGAGGACGAAGAGTAAAGAAAGAAAAATGAAAAGCCATGGCAAATGGAAAATGAGACAGGAAAACACCACAAAAGAAATAGGAGTTGATTCCCATTAAGCAATCATTTTTTCAATTAAAGGCAACATTTTCAGACCCTAAAACTTCCTTGCTCTCTGATACAACTTTTGGATCTAAGTCAATGAAAGGTGCAGCTATACTAATGTGGTAGATGCTTTAAGATATTATCTAAGTGGTTTTTGAGTAATTAGGTAAAGAAAACTGTTAACAAGGCTAAAATAATCAGTTCAAGAAACTGAAAATCAGGCAGTGAGATGAGCACGGGGCTCTGGAATCAGAGCACGCTGAAACCCGACTCGACATTTAACTCTTCTCCAGAAAGTGATCCTTTAACTTCTGAGTCTTTAGTTCCTCGTTTTCTAGGTGAATATAATAATGCCTAAGCTGTCAGGCTCCTGTGTGGATAACTGCAGATGAAGGCACCTAACATACTATAGATACTCAATAAAAGGCAGCCATTATTATTACCTGTATCATTGGAGCCCTGGTGGTGCAGTGGTTAAGAGACTGGCTACTAACTAAAAGGCTGGCAGTTCAAATCCACCAGCTGCTCCTTGAAAACCCTATGGGGCAGTTCTACTCTGTCCTATAGGGTCGTTATGAGTTGGAATTTACTGGACGGCAATGGTTTGTTCTTGTTTTTTTTTAATCATTGAAAGTGACAGCCGGATTACACTCACCTTTTGCTTTTAGTCTCTAGCTTTCTACTGTCTCTGAAGATCAAAATTTGTGTAGTCAGCCCTAGACAGAATTATAAAATAAAATTTAAAAAATACTCTTTGATGTTCTTCTTCCTTTCCTTTTAGTGTCCCCATCTCTTTTCTTGAATGTTTTGCTTCCTTATACCACCAAAACTAACTAACCTGTTGATGTCGAGTCGATTTATACCACCAGCATGCTGCCTTCAAAATCACTACTTTTCAAAGTGATTTAACAAATCTAAAGATTCTGCGCTAATGGGTCTGGTATGCCAATGACTTAATGTGTTAACCTTCCCACATTATAACTGAATTTCATCCCTGTCTTTCTGGAGACAAATTTAATTGAAATTATAAGCCTAACAGCAGAATTTGAGGGACTGTGGACTTTGGAGGTGGTGGATCTTAGATCATTCCTCAGACCTCTCCTTTGCTGAACCCAGACACAGCAGCACCAGACAGACCACCTGGCACTAAAGGCATTCAAGCCCCAGAGTCCCTAGTTCAACCTGTGAAGTAAAGGGAGGGGCTAGGAGTAAAGAAGCAAAACACACTCTTTTCTGTAAATTGTACTTAGGGCATTAAATAGCCTGAGTCTAAGAGCCAGTGTATACTTAAACAAAGCAGTCACTTTTTTTCTTAAATTCCAAAAGGTCCACTATTTTTTAAAATATATATAACAAACTATTTTTTTTTTTAGTAAAAGCTCTATTAAAGCATTTTTTTGAACAAAATTTTCTATAGATTCTACACAAAATCATTTGCATCAGAAAAACAGAAACTGGTGCAGGCATTCAAATCTGCAAAACACAATGCTTCACTGAGCTACCTTATGAACTGCTGATTTAGAAGACAATTACAGTAATACAGACATGTCTTGTCTTATTATAACTTCTTACATCAAATCAGTTTATTCATTATAGCTAATTAGCACACTGCAACAAGAAGGCTCAATGAAACTAAAGTTGCACATATTTGATCACTAATACACCAAGAATAAAATAAGCAAAAACATGGTAAATCATTATGCTCTGGTAGTTCCCATCTTAAGAGGAAATAATTTGTAGTTGTACTAAACAACTTTCGGTCTGCTACTTAACAACACCACCCTCATTCTTTTAGAGCAAACACTCATGGAGAATAATTTAAGAAAATGTTGCTGATTTCTATTATGAGAAATGGATAAGGTACAGAGAACACACATCTAAGCTCTGACGGTGGGGGGCAACTTCAGTCTTTCTTCCCTCTTTTCTCTGCAAAAGCCAAACCTACCGGTAATAAAGACCTGTCTGACCCTCACAGTTAGCAAAAAAAAGAATGCTGAGCTGTTTTTACATCAGCAAAAGTAGGTGGAGGAAGACAGGGACGAGCCAAGATACTATTTATTGACACTAGCCTAAAATATCTGGGTCAATATGGGAATCTAAACGTTTTTAAAGATTCTATAATACAACGTGGCTATGGTCAACTGGAAATAAAACTATAAGGAGTTAAACAGTTTTTGCAGAAATTTAACCTAATGAATGTGCACAGAGATGGAATGCAGCTTGTCAGTAGTTTATCTCTGGTACTAGTTAGGAAAGCAAAGGCATCGATATTTGCCTCTTTCAGAGACAATCGGACAAAAGAAGTAAGAGAGTCTATATCTAATTATGGTGCAAACAGAGTAGCCAGCCACTATGCACCAAAGTCATACAGTGTCATGATGCATTATTACATGAATATACCTCTCCACAGCAAAATTTCCCTTTTTGCCTCTTTCTTTTTCTTCCTAAAGATACAGTATCATTTGAAAGGGAATCATTCCTGCTTTTGAGAAAGTGAGAAAAATCTATTCTTGCAAGTTCATGTATCTGAAGGGACTTCTCAGATGTTTTTGAGGAAATCACAAGGGCCCCTGCAACACAAATAAATGTACCCTCTTCATCTCTCTTCATCCCTTTCTTGAAATGGCTTGTGGGTGTGGATGCGAAGAGGACTAGTTACACAACAGCCTTGGTTTTCCTATCCTGTATCTTTACCTAAATTCTAGCAACAGACCCATAAATATGAGTAGAGGAAAAATGGTACAAGGTCAAAGAACAAATACCCCTACCATGTACATTTCTGACACTTCTGCTTAAGGAAACATACTCTACCTACTTTCTTGTTCTATATGAACTACGCATTGCCATTGAGTTGATTCCGACTCAT
>NW_004444034.1:2088560-2140856 GCF_000243295.1 Trichechus manatus latirostris
CAGAGGGTTTTCGATGGCTGATTTTTCTGAAGTAGATCCCCAGGTCTCTCTTCCGAGGTGCCTCTGGGTGGACCCGAACCAACCTTTTGGTACATTAACCATCTGGACTACCCAGGGACTCCAAAACAAAAACATATAGTGAGGTACAAAAACATACCTAAGGAGGCATTATTTTCAATTAATAAATTATGAAAAAAAGCTTTTAAATGATAACACTCAATGCTAATGTCAGCATGGAGAAACAGATCCTTTCAGGTATTGCTAGTGGCATATTAAATTGTAAACCTTCCTGGAAAGTAATATGGCAACTTATTTTCAACATGGTGAACTGAGCCAGAAGAAATCTCTCCACAAGCCACAAACACATAAAAATACTGAATAAAATAAAATGTTTTTTATACCTAATTAAGCTTGAAACCAAGAGAAGGAAATCTCTAGGACCCATAAAAAAGAGAGAACTCCAAGGCAGGGACCAGATAGAGGCTATAGCTGAAGCCATGGAGAGGAAACAATCTCGTCACAAGGAGATTGTCAACTGAGCTAAACCCATAAAGCCACAGAGGGCTGCTCCATTTGCAGTACTAAACAACATCCCACCAAGAGCAAGAGGCTTCTTCCCATCAGTCCTGGCCACGGGTAGATAACGGGTCATTCCAAGAACTGAAAACCAAGGCTTGAACTGTGCTCACAGTTGTGATGTCCAGACTCACACTACACCTGTGATTTTCGGGCTCCTAGCAAAATATGGATATGATGACTGATCTGGGACTGGTTAATGCTTCACTTGTTTGTAAATATAGTTCTCTAACCTGGAGCACAGCCCTGGTGATGCAGTGGTTAGGAGTTTGGCTGTTAACCTGAAGGCTGGCAGTTCAAATCCATCAGCCGCTCCTTGGAAACTCTACGGGGCAGTTCTACTCTGTCCAATGGGGAAGCTATGAGTTGGAACTGACCCAACGGCAACAGATTTGGTTTTGGATTTTTAACCTGGAGCACAAGGGATGGTTGTAGAAAAACAATGTAAAGACGAATTGGCATGTTATAATGAGAAAGCTCAATAGAAACTAAAGTAGAACATGTTTGATCACTACTAAGCTAAGAATAAACAAAAACATGCTGAATCATTACCATGTAATCAATATAAAGACTATTTTCTAAAGTAAAGATGAATATAACTGTAAAAAGGTGCAAGCCAGGGTTAAGAAAAAGGAATCACACATACAAGAAGCATTAGTTACACAAACAAGAGATTTTTGTACCCCACACAATGGAGACAACAGAACAAATAAGCGACTTTAAAATAAGTATATTTAAAATGTTCAAATTGATAAAGGGAAGAATAAAAACTATTAGATAATAGGGCTGTATAGAAAAAAGAGAGATGGAAAGAAGCAGAGATTCTAGATAAAAAATATAGTCGTTAAAATAATTCAACTGACAACTTGACTTTGGGCTAGACAGAACTTAAGACAACAGAATCAGTGAACGGGGAGCTAAATCCCAGAAAATTATCTAGAATTTTATTTATACATAAATGCTGAATAGAAATATTAAATATATGCATATATTCAAAAATTCTATTTATCCTAACAGAACAAATATAAAATATGAATAAATCTATATATAAAAATGTTCATGATAGAGTTCAATTTTAATAATATAATCAAAATCTGGAAATAATTTTAATGTCCTCTGACAGGAGACTATTATGTAGTTATATATGCATTTACTGGAACAGTATACTTTCATGAAAATCAACTGTAAAGTCTACGAGGTAGACTCCAAGTGTCTGTCAGTTTGTTACATCGTGGTGGCTCGCGTGTTGCTGTGATGTGGAAGCTATGCCACTGGTATTTCAAATACTGGCAGGGTTATTAAGAACATAGTAAAATTTAACATCTTTTAGTGGTATGTAATCTGTCATGGAACTGCCAGAAATTCAAGCCAGATTCAGAAGAGGACGTGGAACGAAGGATATCATTGCTGACGTCAGAAGGATCTTGGCTGAAAGCAGAGAATACCAGAAAGATGTTTACTTGTGTTTTATTGACTATGCAAAGGCATTCAACTGTGTGGATCGTAACAAATTATGGATAACACTGTGAAGAATGGGAATTCCATTATACCATTATACCAGTGACTACATTAGGGAAGTGAAGTTATACACTTTTAGCTTTTCTGCAGCCTTGTAGTTAGTAGTGGAGTATTACTAATTACTGGCATTAGAAAATTCCTCTAATTGAAATTTCTCAACTCTCCCGTCAGTTATAAACGTAAATTGTGCCCATGAGGAACCTGCACACAGACCAGGAAGCAGTTGTTTGAACTGAACAAGGGGATACTGCATGGTTTAAAGTCAGGAAAGGAGTGCATCATGGTTGTATCCTTTCACCATACTTACTCAATTTGTATGCTGAACAAATGATCCAAGAAGCTGGGCTATATGAAGAAGAATGTGGCATTAAGACTGGAGGAGACTCATTAACAACCTATGATATGCAGCTGACACAACCTTGCATGCTGAAAGTGAAGAGGACTTGAAGCACTTACTGATGAAGATCAAAGACTATAGCCTTTAGTATGGATTACACTTCAACAGAAAGAAAACAAAAATCCTCGCAACTGGACCAATAAGCAATATCACGATAAATGGCGAAAAGATTGAAGTTGTCAAGGATTTCATTTTACTTGGATCCACAATCAACGCCCATGGAAGCAGCAGTCAAGAAATTCAACAATGTACTGCATTCGGCAGATCTGCAAAAAAACAAAACCTCTTTCAAGTGTTAAAAAGCAAAGATGTCACTTTGGGGACTAAGGTGTGCCTGACCCAAGCCATGGTATTTTCAATCACCTCATATGCAAGCGAAAGAATACTGAATATACCATGGACTACCAGAAGAACTTGGAAGAAGTACACCCAGACTGCTCCTTAGAAGCAAGACTTTGTCTCACATACTTTGGACATGTTATCAGGAGGGATAAGTCCCTGGAGAAAGACATCGTCTTTGGTAAAGTGGAGGGTCAGAGAAAAAGAGGAAGACCTTCAGTGAGATGGATTGACACAGTGGCTGTAACAGTGGGCTCAAGCATAACAACAATCATGAGGATGATGCAGGATAAGGCAGCGTTTTGTTCTGTTGTACACAGGGTCGCTATGAGTCAGAACCAATTTCATGGCACCTAACAACAACTTGAAGTAAAACCAGAAAATGCATAAGAAATAAATCTAAGTGAAAAAAAAAAAGCAGGATGTAAATGTTGATGCAATAATTTTAAGTGTATAGCATGTGTAGGAAAAAAAAAAAACTACAAGTAAAACAGCATTATACCAGTGACTGCATTAGGGAAGTGAAGTTATACACTTTTAGCTTTTCTGCAGCCTTGTAGTTAGTAGTGGAGTATTACTAATTACCTGCATTAGAAAATTCCTCTAATTGAAATTTCTCAACTCTCATGTCAGTTATAAACGTAAATTTTGGGATCTCAAGTGAAAAGTTCAGAACCTCTTATTCTTTATTAACTACAACATAAGCATCTCCAACAAAAAGCAATTCTCTACTTTTTTGCTCCATTTTCATTCACACTTTTACTTATTGTCAGTAGGGACAAAGCCATCTTAGACAAAGCAGAAGCTCCTGAGAAGTGCTCCTGGGACTCCTGAGGGTCATTTGCAGGAGTTGCCAGAAATGGTGCAGACTTGGACGGCACTCTTCTGGGCCTGGTAGAGTGCCTCAAAAAATACTGACTGGATTAATAACCCATCACGTGGCCCTTATAAGGGGACACATTTTCTTAACTATTTCTCAAGGCTGTACGGCACAGTATAAATGATCTTTACCTGAATTTTGGATAACCGTCCCAAAAAATGTGATATAAGTCAAACCTGGATATCCTATATAAATAATTTTCCATAATTCCTAATTATGCTATAATGCCTTCTATTTTATAGAAAAACACATTTAATTAAAAATCTATACTTGAAAGCTTTCTACTGTATATAGATTAAAGAGAATAATAGAGAAAATAATCACATAAATTCATATGCAAAATGTAACATGGTATATGAATTTGTAGCAATACAGCTTAAAATTTCTTGCCCCAAGATTACTGCAACATGGTATGTGATTAAATGTTTCTTCAAGATTACAAAGCTTTGAATTTAAGAAAAAACAATCTTTCAAAAGATCTTCAAAGGTGTCTTTGAAGGGCTGCTATAGGAAGCTTAGCTGATGACCACTTGATGGCAATCCAGAAATATACACTTATCACTAAAGATTTTTCTGCAGAGATCAAGTTTATCATTCTGTTGCCTGCAAAACAATCTTTCTGCTTTCTAATCATCATTATGGATTTTCACTTAAGGCCCTTATGTTATGCAAGAAATATCTGTCTTTAAATTGCAGAGTCAACATTTTGCGTGGAATTCTTTGTCCTTTGATGTCTCAATATGCTGATATTCCAGTGTCAAGAAGGTTCAAACACTTGGCCTGAGTGGCACCAAACCTGAGGCTGAGCTCACAAAGTCAGTTCCTCTCACTGCAGCTATATGTGTCCTTAGAAAATGCTTTTCTTTTTTTTTGGTCAACCACTGGAAAAAACCTGAATACTTTGTTAGACTATGAAGTAGTGAGACTCACTTTCTAAGAAACAAATCAGAATTAACATTTAAACATGAGTTGAGGTCCTTGTCCTTTACATATATATTTACGCAGTTATAATTTTACCTCCCCTAGCCCTGGTGGCAGAGGGCCTAAAGAGCTCAGCTGCGAACCAAACAGTCGGCAGTTCGAATCCACCAGCCGCTTCTTGGAAATCCTATGAGGAGAGCTCTATCTGTCCTATAGGGTCACTATGAGTAGGAATCCACTAGATGGCAATGGGTTATTATGGGTTTTCCACAAAAGGCTTGCAGTCAACACAACAGAAGACGATTAAAAAGACTTAGACCTTGACAGAACCTCACTGAGAGCCTTATTCTTTTCCAGTGATGCTACATGACTTCTGTACCTGCCTCCAGGGATAATTTACTAGCCCAGGCAAGAAAATCATTCCTGTTATCTTGAATTTGTTGGACGTTTATTCTCCCTAGGGCTAAGATTTTCACTGCTCTGCTTATCTCCCTTCACCTTCCACACCATCTCTTTTACCATGTGACTCATCAGCCACAGGAAAACTAGCCTGGCTGGAAGCTGATGGGTGGTTTGAGGGTAAGGGCAGAGGTAAAGGCACTTTACAGAGGGCTAGGATGCAGGAAAGAGGAAGCTGCTGCCTAATGAAGGCTGTTCCGTGCCAGCCGCCTCCCTACTCTAAGGTCCACAATCAGGCTGTACCTCAGTGACAGGGTTATGGCTGGATGTGAGCCCTAAGTCAACAAAGAAAGAATATGATCGGCTTGCCTTGTTTCTTTTAATAATTTGTTTTGGATCTATTATTTATACATTTATCTAAAATTTTCTTACTCATTTTTTTTTTCAAAACTACCTATGAGATCACTAAATTTTAAACAACAAAACCATTAAGGAAAAGATCAGAATAAAAATTTTAATTTAAAAACATGTATTTAAGTGAAGAGTTTTGCACAGCTCAACATCATTTGGCTGCTGAGCAGTTAAACATCAATGTTCACATCAGTTAGTTCTGAATTCTCAAACACCTTCCCTAACTTCTCTGCAATTCAATTTCTTCTTAAAAAACCATTTACCTCTCAAGGAGATTTCAAGGATTAAAGGACATAGTGTAAGTGAAATCACATGGTATAAGATCTAACACTTAACAGATACTCACACACACTTAATAAGTGTTTGGCTTTTCCTTTGCTACAACTACCTTTTGATGATGGTGATGACGATGCTGTCTCACAATTGTTGAGTATTTATTACATACTACTTACTGTATCCAATTATGACAGGAGAACTCTGAGGCTTAGGAAAGTTAAATAACTTTTCCAAGGTTGCAAGGCAACAAGCAGCAGTGCTGGAATTTCAATCCATATCAGTCTGACCCCAGAGCCAGGGCCGTTTTTCACTGTGATATGCTTACTCTCTTATCGATTATTATGGAACCATGCAGCCTCTCGATTCTGCTCCTTACAGACTTGAACTTGAATAAAACTATCATGTATAACAATGTATTTTTGATTGTTTTTCAAAAAGGTATAAATCTTGGATTGCCAATCACAGCTATGTATTCAAGTACTCAAAGAGAGACTTTGATGACCGATACAGAAAAAATATTTAAATATGAGAGAAGAAAAAAATGAAAGTATGAGAATTCAGTTTCATTTCAATCAATGCATTCTAGACCAAATGCCAAGGCTAATCACTAAACCATAGGTCTCAGTCATCTTTACATGTCTGAACATGAATATACGAATATTTTGAGTGTCAAGGAGCTTACTACTTC
This sequence comes from Trichechus manatus latirostris, assembly GCF_000243295.1. Taxonomy (NCBI): domain Eukaryota; kingdom Metazoa; phylum Chordata; class Mammalia; order Sirenia; family Trichechidae; genus Trichechus; species Trichechus manatus. The sequence goes on from NW_004444034.1 coordinate 2,094,966, forward strand.
CCCTAAGGTAGGCCTTTTGATCTTTGACTACCACTATTATTAAATCAATCTTCCTAAATATACAACCAAATTTCATCATTTTCTCCTCATCTTACAACAAGGTTTCTGATTCCACACTATCCTGGTTGTTCTGACTTATCTGTCTGCCTTGTACTGTGGACCCAAAATATTACAATAGACCAGGGGGGCTCTGACTAACACAGTCAGCAAGACTTTCTCTTTTATCTAGATATAATAGAACCAAACAGAATCCACAGTATATATTATAGAACCAAACAGAATCCACAGTATATATTATGTGTTTAGTTAAAAAAAATAACATAACAGGAAAAATGCCACTCTAAGAAGGGATAGGAAGTTTCAGAAGCCAGCACAAAAAATTATTGTGGATGCTGGCAGAAAGTAGAGAGGAGGAGGGAGGGCTAAGCAAGACTTCAACAGGAAACAGCAAGACCAGAGTCAAGCAGACAATGAAAAGCAAATAGAGGAAAATAGGATGGCAGCAGTAGGAACAGATAACAAGGTCAAAAGAAATAATAAGCTTTAGGATGAAAGTCAAGGAAGGTGTCCAGATTGGAAATAGATGAGGAAGTGAAACCAAAACAAACTATGGAGAAGCAAGCAATTCTGGTAAGTCCAGTGGGGAGGTGGCCAAAAGAGCATTTAGATATTGAGTTGGAAGCAGAAGTAGGACAGTAATTCAAAGAGACTTGGGTCAGTTAGAAACCATGAAGCTTGTGATGAGGAAGATTAGAAAGCTTGAGGTCATGGTTTACTTAATACACAAATAAGCACATTGTTCCAGTGCCTGGAAAGTGGCAGCTACGTTCCTTAGCAGCCAACAAGCTTCCTCACACTCAATAGCAACAGACCAGACAGACACTTCATTCAGTAGCTCACAACTAGACAAAGATGTACCGATAGGGATAATCAAAGTAGACCACTATGGGGATTATTACTCTTTTCAGTATTTTACTCTCCAACAATGCCAAAATAATTAAATGCATACCATCTATCAGGATGTTGGAGTTTGTAAAAAATTTTATTTTCATATTGAGAATACTGCAGCACTTAAAATATACCTGCAAAAAATTATTTTAGTACACCCTGCCTAGATGGAAACAGTAAGTCTAGATGTCTGCCTCAGAATTCTTCCTCATCTGTCAGGATAATTGATGGGAGTAACATTTGTTCTTCAGCTGCTGTGCATTTTTCACTTATCGTTGCTTTGAATCATACCACTCAGCATTAAAAAATAATCATTTTGTTTCCCTCTCTCAGCACAAATAATCCAAAATCCATGCAATGATGCATGGAGGATTCCATTACAATGTATTCATATCACACAAGGAAGAAATTCTATACTTCGTTCAAAACGGTAAACTTAAAGGGGACAAGCAAGACTAGCATGTAAGTACTGGATTAATAAGCAATGAGCTCTAAGTTAACAACTGTGCTTTAAATTTTAACTTTATACTTTAACACTTAAAAAAAAAAAAAAAACCTACTGACATTGAAACGATTCCAACTCATAGCGACCCTTTCAGAGAGTAGAACTGCCCCACAGGGTTTCCAAGGAGTGGCTAATGGATTCAAACTGCCAACCTTTTGATTAGCAGCTGATCTCTTTAACCACTGCACCATCAGGGCTCCATTTTAACACTAAAAAGACATATTTATGAGAATCATCAGGAAGACACCTACTCAATTATCGCTAAAATGTCCTATGTCATATTCTAATTACTAGTTGACAAAACATTACATCTTCATCTATCAGGTTATTGATAGGTGGTAGCATTTAATAATAACACAGGCAGCCATTCGAACAGAACAAGGGGATATTGCATGGTTTAAAACTAGGAAAGATGTACATCAAGGTTGTATCCTCTCACCATACTTATTCAATCTGTATGCTGAGCAAATAATTTCAGAAACCAGGCTAGATGAAAAAGAATGTGGCATCAGGATTGGAGGAAGACTGATTACCAACTTGTGATGTACAGATAATATAACCTTGCTTACTGAAAGTGAAGAGGACTTGAGGCACTTATTGATGAAGATCAAAGACTACAGGCTTCAATATGTATACCACCACAATATAGAGAAAGCAAAACTCCTCACAACTAGACCAAAAATTTTAACATCATGAAAAATGGAGAAAATATAGAAGTTGTCAGGGATTCCATTTTGCTTGGATCCACAATCAACACCCAGGAAATCAGCAGTCAAGAAATCAAAGAACACATTGCACTGGGCAAATCTGCTGCAAAAGACCTCTTTAAAGTGTTAAAAAGCAAAGATGTCATATTAAGGACTAAAGTGCTCTTGCCCCAAGCCATGGTATTTTCAATTGCCTCATATGCATGCAAAAGATGGACAAAGAATAAGGAAGATGGAAGAAGAACTGATGCCTTTGAATTACAGTATTGGTGAAGAATATTGAATATACCATGAACTGCCAAAAGAATGAACAAATTTGTCTTGGAAGAAGTACAGTCAGAATGTTCCTGACACGAGGATGATGAGACTTCATCTCACATACTTTGGACATGTTATCAGGAAGGACCAGTCCTTGGAGAAGGACATCATGCTTGGTATCTTAGTTACCTAGTACTGCTGTAACAGAAATACCACAAGTGGATGACTTTAACAAAGAGAAATTTATTCTCTCATAGTCTAGGAGGCTAGAAGTCCAGAATTCAGGGTGCTGGCTCCAGGGAAAAGCTTTCTCTCTCTGTGGACCTTGGGGGAAGGTCCTTGTCATCAATCTTCACCCGTTCTAGGAGCTTCTCAGCACAGGGACCCTGGGTCCAAAGGATGTGTACTCCTGGCTCTACTTTCTCGGTATGAGGTCCCTGTGTCTCTCTGCTCACTTCTCTCTTTTGTATCTCAAAACAGACTGACTCAAAATACAATCTAATCTTGTAGATTGAGTCCTGTCTCATTAACATGAGGATTTACAACACATAGGAAAAATCACATCAGGTGAGAAAATGGTGGACAATCACACAATACTGGGAATCATGGCCTAGCCAAGTTGACACACATTTGTGGTGGACACAATTCAATCCATAACACTTGGTAAAGTAGAGGGTCAGCGAAAAAAAACAAAGACCCTCAGTGAGATGAACTGACACAATGGCTGCAACAAATGGCTCAAACATAACAACAATTGTGAGGATGGCACACGACCAGGTAGTGTTTTGTTCTGTTGTACATAGGGTTGCTATGAGTCGGAACCAACTCAACGGCACCTAACAACAGCAACAACAGCATTAATATGGGGTTCTCTGTATCTCAGCCTTCACTAGATCCTGCATTCTACAGTTCTCAAATTAAATTCAACAAATCTAAAAGCACAACTGCATTTACCACTGACCTCAAAGGCACAGCCTCTAAAAATAAATGGTAGCAGAGGTGGAATTTGGGGGGAGAATAAGCACAGAGAAAGACAACAAGAAAAAATCATACTAAGAATACTAGAAAATCTTCAAAGAAACTCACCTAAAATACTGAATTTAGCATTCTCTAATATAACTATTGGAAACCCTGGTGGCATAGTGGTTAAGAGCTATGAGTGCTAACCAAAAGGTCAGCAGTTTGAATCCACCAGGTGCTCCTTGGAAACTGTATGGGGCAGTTCTACTCTGTCCTATAGGGTCGCTATGAGTTGGAATCAACTCGATGGCAATGGGTTACTATAACTAAGAGTTATATTTTCCTTTCTTTCATCTCCCTTATGAGAAAAAAAATCTCATAAGTTAGCAATAGGTGAATATTAATAAGAAAATCAAAGAACACTTTGAAAATTAATATTCTGCAAGTGCCAAATCAATAAGTAAAAGGTAATCTCTTAGTTGATGACTGGAAATTTGAGACACTCTTTTCCAAGGTCATTTCAGACTGTTTTAATTGTGTGCAATTTCATGCATTATACTTATATACTTTTGAAATACTTTGTGGCATTAAAAATAAAAGGAAAAACAAAAAATGTTTGAGATGTATATTACCTTATGAACCTGAGGATTTAAGTTTATTATTATTATTATTATTTTAATCTTTACTATAGTAATCCGTTCAGAACTATCCTCTCCTATTAATAGAGCACACTGCTGGATTACAAAGCAGGATTCAACCCGGAATATGGAACACTTCCTTAAAATGTACTGGATCACTAAATTATTACTATTTCCATCCCCTTTAAAATATGCAGGCATGTAGATACTCCCATATCTCAATCAATACCTTTAGGTGATATATATTCTGAAGTGTCTATTTCTCTAAAATGCATACAATATTTGATTAATGTAGGAATCATAATTTTCTAAAGAAATAATGAAAAATAAGATAAAAGGTTGTGTTTTTTTTAAGAAATAATAAAAAGCTGCCTTTACACCATTTTAAATTCACATAAAAATGACAGTGAACTAATTATAATTGTTGTCTGATATCTGTAATACCTCCCTTTCCCCCCGCATTTATACCGTCTGTGTCAGTGTTTCTCAAACTAGAATCCAATATACAGTGACTATCACTACACTTGTGGAAATTTTTTAAAGCCAATTTTAAAGACAAAACTTTTGCTCAAGTGATTATTTATATCCTATGCCATTTACATAGAATACTTTAGTTTCTAGCTTCTTAAATAAATTACAACACCTATTTAAGATCAAGACAAGGACTCATGCAGCAAGTTTTTTTTTTTAACTACTAATTTCCAACAGCTAAACAGAAAGGAGGAGCCCTGGTGGCACAGTGGTTAAAGTGCTTGGCTGCTAATCAAAAGGTCAGCGGTTCAAACCCACCAGCCGCACTGTAGAAGACAAATGAGGCAGTCTGCTTCTGTGAAGATTTACAGCCTTGGAAAACCTATGGAGCAGTTATACTCTTTCCCATAGGGTCACTAGGAGTTGGAATCAACTCAACAGCAGTGGGTTTGGTTTTTGGTTTAGAAAGGGAAAGGAACAAAGATGTAAATGAAGAAAAGCAAATATTAAACAATGATACCCATCGTATGACCTATGGCAGAACACTTATCTGCACTGATTTAGTTTCAGCAAAAAACATTCATTACACTAAACTGATCTTGTTAATTTGTAGAAAAGTTATTAGTTGTATAATTAGTTTGTATCTATTTTATAAATTTGTTCCAGTTTCGTAGCTGTGCAACTCTATAAAAGGTATAAGCATAAGGTATATGAAAACTATATCAAAATGTGTATATGACACTGTTAAGTCAACACCAGGGAGCACATGACAATTTTTTCCTTTAAAAGTGGTCTACATATCTCAGTTTTAAGAAATATTGCTCTATATTTCTCAAAACAGTCTTCACCATTTCATCTGATGCTCAGAGCAGCCCTGTGCTTAAAAATCCCCATTTTCAAGATTAGGCAAAGGTGGCACAGTTAGGCTATCTGGCCTGTCTTTAGGCTGTGTCAGTACTGCAGTTCATGAACCCAAACAAAGCACAGTGCTTTTCTATAATACCACACCGTGAGCTTAAAAATAACATACCAGTGAGCTTAGTCAACAATTTTAAACCTTGCGGGGGGGTGAGTGGGATAGCAAAGGAAAAACATTTGTATTTCTAAAAGAAACGGGAGAGGTAAGAGAAGAGATACACTTAGAGGTATTCACAAGGCAGAAAGCATGTAGTGAAACTGGAGAAGAGAACTGGCCATGTCAGCTGAGGAAGCAATGAATCCCTGCCAACTCGAAGTGCCAACTTCCCTGTGCACCTGCAGTTAGCCACTGATATCACGAGCAGGCTAAAAATGGAATGGCGCTCCTACAAGAGGAAATTTAAAATGAACTAACCCAAGACCAACCATTCTCAGGGCTTAACTAGAAGACTTAAAACCAGACCTAACAAGAGCCAGCAAGCCTTGCTTGTCCTTACTGTAATATCCAGTATGTTTTTCCTTGTACATTCATAAGAGCTTCTAAGCTACCTTGAGGCTTGAAGTGGTGTTTGATGTCAAATATTGGTATAAATCAACTGCATGTTCTAGACTGTGAAGGTATAAACACATGTATTTATATTTGAAAACAGTAAGTGGGTAGCAAAAGGTCCTTCTGAAGGAGTCAGTTCAACATGTATTTATTCAACAATTATATGTTAACAGTTTTTGTTCTTGACCAAAAGATAAATACAGACTCCCTGCCCACTAGAAGTTTATAACCTTACAAGAGATGTGGAAAAAATAAAAACAATGTGTATGGGAAAATAGTGGAGAAACTCTGAATTTAGGGATATTGGGCAAAGTAAAGATCTAGGTAACTCCTTCTTTATCAATAATTATTACACATACTAGGGAATATTTTTCAGCCATAAACAGAAATGAAATTCTGATACATGCTGTGACATGGATGAATCTTGAAAACATTACGCTAAGTGAAATAGGTCCAACACAAAAGGATAAATATGACCTCACTTATACAAGGATCTTTTTTTCTTTTTTCTCCCCAGGCAAAATGATTGTGAGTGTGGTGCAGGGGCCAAGCAGTGTTTCGTTTTGTTGTACACAGGGTCGCTATGAGGCGGAACCAACTTGACGGCATCTAACAACAACTACGCAAGTATCTAGAATAGGCAAATGCTTAGACACAAAAGTAGATCAGTTCCAAGGGCTGGGAGGAATGTGTAACTACTGCTTAATGGATACTGAGGTTCTATTTTGGGTGACAAAAGTTTTGGAGGTAGATGGTGAAGGTGGTTGCACAAGATTGTGAATGCAATTAATGTCACTGAACAGTACACTTAAAAATGGTTAGAGCAGCAAGTTTTGCATTATATATATTTTACTACCATAAAAAAATTTAAAAAGCAATACGAAGATGTGTAAGGCAGTTAATATAAATATTATGATTTAAAAATTTGTGGTTTGTATTATTTGTCAGCTGTTAAAATTTGTAATTTGTGATTTCTTTTGTCTTTCTAAGCATTTACTTTGTACTTAATTTTATATTCATAACTTATTATTCTTTGTCTTAAAGAGTATTTCTACAATCAGACATTTCAGACTCCACAGAACTCGGATCTATCCTTGATTATAGATCTTGTCTTCAAGACAGCAAGATCAGTAGAATGGTAAGGGCAGTACTCAGACTGCAATGGATTAAAGAGAATTAAAACTCTTCATAAAAATAGTATCATAAAAACAACAGAAAAAAGAAACCACGAACTGGAAGAAGATATTTGAAATTCTATGAATCAATAAGACAGACAAGCAACCCAACAGACAAAGTGAAAAAAGAGCTAAAGACATGAAAAAGCACTTCAAGGAAAATATGAATAAACCATAAACACTGAAAAAATGATTAACATCATTAAAAATAAGGGAAATGCATATAAGCTATGAGTTGTTTTTTTTTTATACAATCAGTTGGCAAAACAATTAAAATATGATACTACAAAGTACTGTTTAGGATATGGAGCTATGAGAACTTCCATCAACCTCTGGGAAGTGTGGACTAGCACAACCACTTTGGAACACAATCTGGCAATACCAAGTCAAGTTAAAGATGCACATCACTGTGAAGCAGGAATACCTTTCCCAGGTATAAATCCTGGAAAATGCTTGTACATGTGCACTGTCTATAATGGAAATAACAAAATAACCAAAACTGAAACAATTCAAACGTTCACCAACAGTACAAAAGTAAATTGGGGTATATCCATACAAAGAAATACAAAATAGCAATGAAAAACTGCTGTCTCAGCCTTCAATACGGATAAATCACAGAAATTTAACTTTGAATGAAAAAAGCATGCAATAAAAGAATATGCAACGTATGTTTTCATTTATACAAAGGTAAGATTAAGTAAAACTAAACAATGTTGTTTAGGGATGCATACATTTGTGGTAAAACAATATTAATAAATGATTCAATAAAATCCAGGATACTGATTAGCTCTGGGGCAGAGAGTGCAGAATGTGTTTTGAATGGGCACTACAACAGCCTTCAAAAGTAGTATTGTTCTATTTCTTATATATAGTGGTGGGTACATGACTGTTCCCTTTATCACTGTTTGTAAAACTCTAACCATATGTTATATATACTCTTTTGTATGTATGATATTATAAAAAAGATTACAGAAAGGCAATAAAAGTATAAAAAAAAAATCCATTGTCGTGGAGTAGATTCCAACTCATAGCGACCCTATAGGACAGAGGAGGGTTCCCAAGGAGCAATCAGTGAATTCAAACTGTCAACCTTTTGGTTAGCAGCTGTAGCTCTTAACTACTGTGCCACCAGGGCTTCAAAACAAACCTGTTGCCAGAGAGTCAATTCCGGTCACAGCCACCCTATAAGACAGAGCAGAACTGCCCCAAAGGGTTTCCAAGGAGTGGCTGGTGGATTCGAACTGCTGACCTTTTGGCTGGCAGCCTGAGCTCTTAACCACTGTGCCACCGGGGCTCCAATAAAGGTATACTAACCTTAAAAAATTATAACTCGAGAAGGAGAAGGTACAAAGAACTAACAAGCCACAACCATCTCTTGACTCAAGGAGTTACAAACACAATTAAGAACTAGCAATAATCTTGATTCAAACTATTTCTTAATGGAATTATAAGGCTTCCTTAGTTAATATTTGAGTATTTATCATTGCATTTTTACACAATATCAGTAGTCTGGGCTTACAAATAACATTGTATATTCCTGGATCATCAAAAATACTTGTACTATATCCTTGACTGTCTCAATGCTGTCCATTTCAGACCATGAGCTCCCAATCCCTGATATTGCCAACAGCCAGCCACAGAACTATAAAATTCAGAGTCAAGTAACAGGTGTATAGTTTTTCAAGTATAATTCTTACCCCTAAAAAGATGGAAGTATAGCTGGAAATACAATACTACACAACAGCCTACTATAGCATTACTAGTATCGAAGAAATCTCAGGGTTCAGTTAAAAGTAGGTTGTAGAAACTTTTGTTACCTACCTAGGGTAAAGTCATGCTAGTAACTAACTTTGTTCTCCCAATGGGTAGCAGCAAATGCAAACAGATGTAGAGGAAAGAAGATTCACAGATCTGGAGTCAGAAGTCTGGGAAAGCTTGGTTATTTCACTTACAAATTTGTGGATTATGATATTAATGAGGCAATTGCAAATGTGAATATTGATTAGATATCTGATAACGACATTAAGAAATTATTTTTTAATTATTAAGGTATAATAATATATTGTGGTTATGTTAAAAAGAGTCCTTACTTTTAGAGACACACAATGAATCTCTTAGGCTGGGTTCTCAAGAGAAGCAAAGCCAGTAAAGTGTATAAATATATATACAGAGAGATTTCTATCAAGGAAATGGCTCACATAGTTGTAGAGCCTGGAATATCCCAAGTCTGTAGATCAGGATAGAGGCTTCTCCTGATTCAGGAAGCCACAGGGGCTGGCAAACCCAAGATCAGCAGGTCAGACAGTAGGGCTCTGGCTCACAGGCTACGGAGATCGACAAATCCCAAGATTGGAAGGCAAGACCACAGGTAAGCTGCTAGCTCAAGCCACAAGAACCAGCGATCAGACAAACAGGAGCCAGCTGCAGGATCCAGAGTGAGCAAAAGCCCACAAGCCTTGCCAGAATGTCTACTTATATACAATGCAGGCCATACACCCAAGGAAACTCCCATTCAACCGACTGTTTACTCACAGCGGCTCCCATTATGGAGGTGATCACATTATATCAAATTTTATCATGAAGTGATCACAACATCATATGACTGTCAAGCTACATCATAACTACCAAACCACTGAGAATCATGGCCCAGCCAAGTTGACACACAACCTTAACCATCACACTGAAGTACTAGCAGATTAATTTACATCAGGGATTTGCTTCAAAATAATAAAGGACAGAGTAAGTGAGGGGAGGTATAGCTACGACAAAACTGGCTACCAGTTGCTAACTGTTGTAGTTGGGTAATAGCTACATGGAGATTATAGTATTCTGTACATTTTTGTATGTTTGAAATTTTCCATGATAAGAGGATACATACATACATGCCTCTCTCTCTCTCACACACACACACAAACACAGCCTTATGTATTTTTCTCTAGGTTGACATTTTAAAATTACCTTTTCTTTTTACCTTGTGTTTTCCCTCCTCTTCCCATCATGACCCCCTCCCTGTCTCCAATCTTTTCTCCACACTTCAGGCAGAGTGATTTGTTTTCTTAAATGCAAAAACTTATACTTTAATGACTTTCAATGACTCCCCACTGCCTTCAAAATAAAGACCCAAACTCCTTGCCATGAATTACAGGGCTCTTTGTGATAGGTTCCCACTCACCTCTCCAGCTTCCCCTCCTGCTTCACAGTGAGTTACCTTCAATTCACCAGGAGAGCTATACTCTTGTAGTTGTGGTTCTCTCAGGCCTGGCAGACTCTTGACTCAGCCCCTTCTCTATCTGGCTAAATCCTATCTATTCTCTGGTCTCACCTGAGGCCTCACTTCCCTTTACAAAGTTGTCTCTGACTAATAGACTACCTGTCTCTCCTGTATGTTGCCAGCACCTGCACCCCTACTGTACTACCTACTACAGGTGCAAGACAAGTGCTCTTACTTTTGTGTCTACCTGACCAGACTGTAATGCCTTGACTTAAAAAGATGACAAATTCACGTTTGCTTCCCTAGGATCTGGAATAGTACCTGTAGCACCTAGGAAGTACTTGGTATTTGTGCATTTGGGGAATAAGCTTATTCTCTTATATTTCCTCAGTCTCTTCTTCAAAGAAATGAAAAATTAACCAAATGTTGGCCAATGGACGGGTAATGATAATAACGCTAATAATACTAATAGGAAGAAGAGGGAGGAGCATAGAAGACCTTACATTTATTACTGCTTACTACCTGCCAGCTATTGTTTAAGCACCCTATTTATAGTGATTCATTTAATCAGAAAAATCTAAGACACCTCAAAACTCCTGTTAAAAATACAGATTCCTGGGCCCCATCCCAGAATTACTGAATAAGAATGTCTTGGGGCAAAGCCCAGGAACTATTTTTTAATAGGTGCCTCGTGCATTTCTGATCTTAAGTAAGCTTTAGGAAAAGCTGGTCTAGCAATACAGAGAAAAAAAAAAGTTCATACGATATCATGTACATTTTCCATTTTGAAGTTTATTGTCATAAAATGTATATTATTCTATGATGCTTTATAAATTTGCCAGTAATCCTAGTGTGCCGTTGTTATTGTGTGCTGTCAAGTCAATTCCAACTCATAGTGATCCTACAGGACAGAGAAGAACTGCCCCATAGGGTTTCCAAGGCTGTAATCTTTATGGAAGCAGACTGCCACATCTTTCTCAAGCAGAGCGGCTGATGGGTTTGAACAGGTGACTTTTCAGCTAGTAGCAGAGCACTTAACTTCTGCACTGCCAGGGCTTCTAATCCTAGTGTAGGCAGGGCCAATGATATCGCTTTTCAGCCTATAAAATGGACAAATATTTTGTTAAACTGAAGAGTACAGGAGGCTTCTTGTCAATGTCTTTTTCTGATGTCTAACTATGACATCATCAAAGAAACAGAAATTGTTTTAGGTAGAAGATACCTGGTCATTTTATTAATAACTATGGTTAAATTATTAAACTTCCAATTACTTTAAAACTAGAATTTGTCAACAAGTTGTATTACAACAAAGATTTATGTCCTCCTGAATGATTATTCTTTACAAAGTTTTTGAATAGAAATCTACAATTTTGCCATTCAAAAGTTATTTTCGTAACTTCTAAAACCTAATCCAAATTGTAAACAACAAAAATTATGCCAATTTCAGCAGAAAAGCTAACCCCCTCAATATCCTAACTTTGATTATATAAACCAAAATGAGCTAAGAGAATCCAACATTTTGCTCTAGAAATCAGCAGAATAGCCATTAAATTACATCATATCTACATACCATTAAAAATGTTAAGTATCACAAAGCATCCTATCCCAAGTACATTTTTAAAATGAATGCTCTACGGCCTCTTAGTTTCTTGTTTTCTCCTGCTTGAGGCCACTGTGGGAACCCTGGCCTTAAATCTGAGAAGTCACTGTAGAGAAGTGACATGTCAGATCTTACATTTTAAAATGACGTGTCTGGCTTCACTCTTGAGATCATTCTATAATGGTGCAAGGGCATAAGAGAGGAGATTTAATTACTATCTTTTTGCTGGATTCTTGGTGAAATGTAATGATGGTTTTGTTCACAGTGGTAGCAGTGAAGATAGTAAGAAGTAGCTGGATTCTGGATATATTTTAAAGAGATAGCTAACAGTAGTACATGAAATATAGGATGTGGTGTGAAAGAAAAGAGAAGAATAAAAGTTGATTCTAAGATTTTGGTCTGAGGACATGGGAGAATGGGATGGCCAACAACTCAGTTAGGGAAAACTACGGGTGGAGGTAGGCTTAGTGGAATACATAAAAAGTTGAATCTTTGATGTGTAAAATCCACACGGAGATGGACTATGCAGATGGGTGAACAAGTCTGGAGTTCAGTAGAAAACAGCCTGATCTGGAAACTGGAGAATCCATAGTATGTTGATAATATTTACCAGAAATTAGATGAGATCACCAGAACAGTGAGGATAATTAGAGAAGCAGACCAAGACTGTTAACAGGTAGAACTAAAGGGAAGAAATAGAAAGGGAGAAATAAAGAAGCATAAAAGGAATATCCATCATGGAAGGAAGAAAATCAAGACAATTATGTCCTTGCATCCAAGTCAAGACAGCGTACCAAGGAGGAGGGTATGACCAATTGTGTCAAATCCTGCCAAAAAATCAACTAATATAAGAACAAAAACCAGACCATTGTATTAAACAATAAGAGAGTCAATGGTGAAATTTAGAAGAGCAGTTACAATGGACAGGTAGAGGCAAAGCTGGATTGAGGTGGCTTCAAGAGACAATGCAAAGAAAGGACATATAAAAGAGGGAGTATAGACAACTTTCGCAAATAATTGGACTATAAGGGGAACATAGAAAAGGAAGAATAGCTGCAATGTAATATATCTGACAAAGATCGGCAAACTATGGCTCATGGGCCAAATCTGAACAGCCTATGGACTAACAAGTTCCACATTTCTAAATGGTTTAAAATAAAAATAAAAACAAAAGAAAAATAATATGTTATGATGTGAAAATTATACCAAATTCAATTTCAGTGCTACAAATAAAGCTTTATTGGAACACAGCCATACTCCTTGTTTATGTATTGTCTACAGGTGCCTTTGCACTACAAAAGCAGAAATGAGTTGTGATACTATATATGCCATTCTAATCAATTCCTACTGCTACTATGAATAACAGTAACACCATTATACTTTGACAATATTTCAGGTGCCATGCATACTGCCATACCATGACAGTTTTTTTTTTTTTTTTAATTACCAATACATACTTCTTACGTTAAAACAAGAAAGGAGAGAAAATGAACTTCGAGTTACAAGCTTTGAAGGCACAGTGGAGCGCGTTTTTTTTTTTTATCAAATTATATGGCAAGGCATTCTGTTTATTATGCAATGGCACTATAGCTATGCTAAAAGAAAATATGTCAACATCACCAGCCTAAGCACTTATGCAAATATTCCCAACTCACAAGAAAGGAATAGTCAGAAAAATTAGAAAATTTAAAACAATATTCCATCACAGCAGAATTTCTTCACAAAATACAAGGATGAAAATGAGGCTACAACCAAAGTAAGTTTTCAAATGGCTCATTTGTTAGACAAGCAAAGAAAGCTGTTTACCAATGGTGAGTTATTATATATTTTTTCAAAAGTCAAAGAGATGCATCCAGAGAAAATAAACTTGTTTAAGATTATTAGCCTTTTGGCAAGAATAACTGCTTAAAGAGTTAAGGAATTTGGACACAACATCAATAGTCAATTAAAAACAAGGCAAATGATTTCAAATTGTTTTCCCTGACTCTTTATGCATCAACAGATGTACAGGTACTATTCAGTTGTTGTTTGAGGAGTTAATGCCAAGTTTAAAGTAACAGAAAAATTAGTTTCTATGAATAGCCTGTGTGGAATAACTATAGGCAAATATTTTTAAAGAAGTTAAGAAAACATGAATTCAATACAACCTGAAGTGGAATCTGCTAAGATGTGTTATTACCGACGGTGATAAAAATATGTAGGTAGTATAAAAAGGCTTAGTCTGAAAACCTAGTGAAAAATTTAAGGTGCTTAAAAGCTCACTGAATTATTTATCAGTAGGTACTCTGTAGAAAATATTCAAATCTACCATGTGTTATTGAACCAGTAGTCACCAATGAACTTCATCTGCTTTCATGGACATAACTATCACTTGTTGTTGTTGCTGTTAGGTGTCATCAAGTCGATTTCGACTCATAGCCACCCCGTGTGACAGAGTAGAACTGCCCCATAGGGTTTTCTTGGCTATAATCTTTACAGAAGCAGATAGCCAGGTCTTTTTCCCACAGAGCCACTGGGTGGGTTTCAAATGCTAAACTTTTGGTTAGTAGCTGAGCGCTTAATGGTTTGCACCACCAGGGCTCCATTAACTTTCACTAGTTCTGTTAATTTGTCAGAAATAGAAGCTGAATATTCTGATTTGTCTAACATGTAGCAGTTTGATGAGTTTGTAAAGCTTAATTGCAATTTTTTGAGTTCAAGTTCAGACTAAAATTTTTTTCTAAATGAGAACTGCCTTCAACCTACTAATGGCTTTGAAAATTAGTTTCTGATGCAGATTTTATGATGTTTCTTAATAAATTACCTAAAATCACCAGGAACTATAGCACTTACATGCAAAAGTTTTACTGCGGTAAAATCATTTTGACAAAAACTAATGTTTGAATCACAGGTAGTAGTATCAAGCTCCTTTATGCACTTCTCATACTGTCAAAAATTAACAAAAGAAGCAAGGTCTCCATTCCCACACAAATTTGCAGCAGATATATTTTCTGAGCTCAGACTTCAACAGCATTTTTTGAAAATTTACGTTTCAAAATGCATTTAAGTCAGTCACAAAAGACACACAGTATGATTTCATTTATAGGAAATATTCAGAATAGGCAAATCTATAGAGATAGAAAGTAGATTAGTGGTTTCTTAGGGATGGGGGAAGGGAGAGGAGGCAGGGACTAACTGCTAAGGGTATGGGACTTTTAGGGGGTACAAAAATGTTCTAAAATTAAGTGATGGCGATGGTTATACAACTCTGTAAATACACTAAATACTACACTGAATTGTACACTTTAAACAGATGAACTGTATGGTGTGTGAATTATATTTCAATAAAGCTGTTTTTAAAAATTCATTTAATTGTGCAGTTGAGGACAGCTTCTATCTAATCTTCAATTGAAAGTAATCAATTAGAATGTGATGACATTCTAAAAGGCAAATATCAAGAGAAGACTCTTAACGGAATCCTATAAAGTATTTCCAAATGATGAATATGCTTACATGCTAGAGGACTGATATCAGTATTTGGCAATACCTATCTATGTTAAAAGACAGTTTTCAAAGACAAATAAAAATCTTGATACAGATCAGCACTGATAGATGAACATTTGCAATCAACACTGATGACAGGGAACACAAACTGAATCCCAGTTAAGCAAAATGTTACTCTAAAAGAAAGAATTCTATTCTTCTCATTAGTTGACTTGTATTAAAAATCAAAAAAATATGCATTACTATTATATTTTGAATTTCATCAACAAAAAATACGTGAAATTTGTTTTCTGTCTTATAATGTAAGTACCTATGTCATATCCTTGATTTTGCCTCTTGGTTTGCAAAACCTAAAATATTTACTATCTGGTTCTTTAGAGAAAATATTTGCCAACCCGATATAGCAGAGAGTGGAGATAAATGCTGGAAAATTGCCTAGAGTAGGCAAGAGAAGGAAGCTACTGCACCAATGGAGGGATTGTTTAATTCAGACTTTTAAAAAATCTATTTGAAATCATTAGGTACAATTACTAGCATGGAAATAGGACATACAATAATCAAAGTTGATTAAAGCAAAGCCTGAGGACAATTGGGAGAAGAGGTCAATGATGGAAGCTATACAAATAATAGCTTCATAAAAACCCAGAGGACACTTGAGATCAGTGCTTGAAAATAGTATCAAAGTAACCGTGTTGTCTGATAATTGTCCTCCCCTCCCTCTCATTACAAAACTGCATCCTTCTCATTGTGAAAAAATGCCACCATGAAAATAACAAAACACGAGGTCACAAAAGAAGGTCAGGCATTTACAGAAATAGGGATCTTTAGCTTCATAAATACAAATAGTTTAGGATTAAGAATAATGCTAACCTGTCAGCAAAGAACAGAGGAGCCCTGGTGGCACAGTAGTTAAAACGCTTGGCTGCTATATGAAAGGTTGGCAGTTCGAACCCACCAGCCATTCTGCAGGAGAAAACATACGGCAATCTGTTTCCTTAAAGATTACAGCCTTGGAAACCCTATGGGACGGTTCTATTCTGTCCTATAGGGTTGCTATGAGTCGAAATAGACTTGACAGCAATGGGTTTGGGTGTTTTTTTTTTTTTTTTGGTCAGCAAAGACAAATATTCACACTTGGAAGTTAGAAATGTAATTTGAATTATGCTCCTTTAACATACGTGATCACTTCTACCTTTGTACAACAACCTATCTACAACACATTTTAAAAGGCAATGAACAAACTGAAGGCAGAGAGGAGCGACAGGTAAATTTCATTAAAAGCTTGATGAATAATTATGGACTGTTATCAACAACTTCCATCAGATCCCCACAGGTTTTGTTAATTCATTAAGGTTTATAGACCAAAGAGATCAAGTTTAAACCCAACTACCTCTACTGTGATATGCTACATTGTACTCTGTAGAAGTGTGCTGTCTGGTCAAAACTGCTAACTTACTTAGAAAACCTAGATTATAAGAGGACCATGATTACAGAATATAAAAGTCAGAAGAAATTTTGGAGACTGCAGTGTTCATACTCCTGATTTTACAAAGGCACCACTGGGTAGCTAAAATGAATTTAAACAATAAAAGGTATTTATTTTCCAAAAATTAAACAAATATCAAAACGATTAATGTAACAAATACATATGTAAACAACACCCATTATTAACAAATGTTAACATTTTATCTTCTGTTTCCTATTTTTTACATAAAAACAGAACATTACAAATAAATAATCTAATTCCTTGCCATTCCTCTCCTCCTCCCCAGAATTAGATACTCTTATAAATCTGGCTTATGTTTTTGATTTTATAAACTACATTATATACACATCTCTGTACAATATATTCTACAGGCTTTATGTGTTCTTTAAAATTTTGTTACTTTGAAATTGTTTAAATTCTAAAACTTTGTTATTTTTGTTTAATATTGTCTTTTTAACATACATTCTACATACACACACGTATAAATATAAGGAGCACCTGGCGGATTTGAACTGCTGAACTTCTTGGTTAGCAGACATAGCTCTTAACTACTATGCCACCAGGCTTTTTATATCTGTATCTACCTATCTATCTATATATATATAAGTGTTTAAGTGTAACTGAATATTACACTTTATGAATATACTAGAATTTACTTATCCATTTCCTGATGATAGAAACTTGTTTCCAACTTTTCACTATTACAAAAAATGCTGCAATGCGTATTCTTGTACATACTTCGTACACACATGTGCAGAAGTTATTCTAGGAACAAGCAATTTCTAAACATCACTTTTTCCTCATATCTTAACAAGCACTTGGTTTACTTTAGACTTTTTTTTAAAATCACGCTTTAGGTGAAAGTTTATAGTTCAAGTTAATTTTTCATACAAAAATTTATACACATATTATGTGACCCTAGTTGCAATCCCTATAATGTGACAGCACACTCTCCCTTTCCACTCTGGGTTTCCTGTGTCCATTCAACCAGCTACTGTCCCTTTCTGCCTTCTCATCCCGCGTCCGGACAGGAGCTGCCCATTTAGTCTCCTGTATCTACTTGAACTAAGAAGCACACTCTTCCCGGGTACTATTTTATGTTTTATAGCACTTTAGACTTCTTGATCTTGCCACTTTTAAGTGTAAAATACTATCTTGTTTTGTTGTTAATCTACAGTTTCCTCATTAATATAAGTATCCTAATAATGTGTATGGGCATTTTTCCTACATTTATTGGTCATTTATGTCTTTAAATTTTGCATTTTCTATTAGGTTGTTTGAATTTTTCTTATTGATTTGTACAGGTTTTTTACATATTCTGGATAATAATCCTTTACGTCTTACACATACTATAAAACTATTTTCTAGGATGTGGATACTCCTTTATCTCAGTTTACAGTAGAATTTTTCCCCATCAGATATTTTTCACTTTGATGAAATAAAACTTAACAGCCCTTAACTGTATTTCTCAGGTTCTGCCAAAGAAATCTCTTCCAATACAAGGGCTATACATACATCTGTAAATCTACTCTACTAATAGATTTAAATTTTGCTTTACATACATTAAAAAAACAAAAACAAAAAAAACCCTGTTGCCATCGAGTGGATTCCAACTCAGCGACCCTATAGGACAGAACAGAACTGCCCCACAGGGTTTCCAAGAAGCGACTGGTAGATTCGAACTGCTGACATTTTGGTTAGCAGCCTGAGCTCTTTTAACCACTGATTTGAACTTTATCCATATGTTGAGATGAATTATTTAATTTTCATATGGAAAGCCAGTCATCTTTGTACCATTTATTGAAATGTTCATTCCAATGTCATTGATTTATGATGCATTCTCTCTTATATCCCAAGTCTCCCTGTACATTAGGCCTCATTCTTAGCTCTTTTCTCCATTCCACTAATCTATTTGTCTATACCTATAAAAACACTTCTTGTTAGGTACTGGAGTCGGTCTGACTCACAGTGATCCTATGCACAACAGAATGAAGCACTGCCTGGTCCTGTGCCATCCTCGCAATCACTGTTATGCTTGAATCCATTGTTGTGGCCACCATGTCAATCCATCTCGTTAAGGGTCTTCCTCTTTTTCGCTGACCCTGTACTTTACCAAGCATGATGTTCTTCTCCAGGGACTGACCCCTCCTGATAACATGTCCGAAGTATGTGAGATGAAGTCTTGCCATCCTTGCTTCTAAGGGGCATTCTGGCTGTATTTCTTTCAAGACAGTGTAAAAACACTACACTACTTCAGTCAACTTATCTGTATATCATGTCTTGATATTTAGTAGAACAAATCTTAAATCTTCCCTCCTTGCTTATTTTTAAGAATTGTCTTTGTTATTCTTGGACCTTTATTCTTCAACCCATTATTTTTTGTTGTTGTTGAGATTGTACTGAATTTATAAATCAGGAAAACTGACAACTTTATGATATTGCATCTTCCCATTCAAGGATATAGGACTTATCACCCCATTAATCCAAGTCTTCTTTTAGTCAGTGATACATCATTTTCTTTCTAAAGCTCTTTCATGTCTTTAGATCTACTTCCAGAAACTCATCTGAATATAATTTTTTTTCTAATTGTTTCTGACGGTGAATAGTACATCAAGAATTCTGTGGGCTTCTACATCCAACAAATCTATAAAACTCTCTTATTAGTTCTAATAGTTTATCTCTGGATTCTCTTGGATATTCTATGTAGGTAATCACAATCTCAAAAAACGATTATTTATTCGCTTCCCTTCCAAATTGTATGTACCTCTTTCTTGTACTGCATTGGCTAGAAACTCCACTATACAGCTAAACAGTAACAGTGATAGCAAAAATCACTGTCTTTCTCTAACTGACTTTTTCTCAGTCTTCACCATTAAATTTGATATTGACTGTAAGTTTTTGGTACATATATAAGTCTAAGGATTTTTATTTTCCCTAAAAGTTGGTTTTCTTTTCAAATCATGACTGTGCACTGAATTTTGATGCTTTTTCTTTATGTATTGAAATTATTATATGGTTTCTCTCATTTAACCTATTAACATCATAATTAATATTAAATAGATTAATGTTAAATATAGCGGATTTGCATTCCCAAGATAAATTCTTCTTGATCATGATGTACAGGTAGTCCCCAACTTATGACGTAGTTCCGTTCTGATGACTCCATCCTAAGTTGGTTCTGACGTAAATTGAATACCACCTTTCTTTTTTTTGTGAAGTTTTCATTATTATTGCCTTTTATTATCAGTATCTTTATAAATCTGATCTTTGTCTTTGAGGGTTTGAAACATTACATATAAACATATGTGAGTAAACATATAAGAATGGTAACATCAGCAAATTACATGCTGCAACACTGTATGCAGTACATATTACTAACAGTAAGCTGTTAAAAAACACACACACACACACACAAAAAAAAAAAAAGGCTGTAAGTGCGGTTTGTCATAACTCAAGTATGCCATAAGTCAGAGACTACCTGTATTAGTTTTTGTTTTTGTTGCTGTTCTTGTTTTTAATGCATTACTGGATTTTATTTGCTCACACTTTATTTAGGATTTAAAAATTAATATTTGACAATTGTTTTGATTCTCATGGAATCACATTTCTGGGTTCACGGGATTGGGGTAACCTACAAAGGCCATCCAATCATAGGTGTCCTTTTCAACCTCGATGGAACTGGTTTCCTGGAGTCACCTTCAGGCTGAACAATAGCTTTTCGTAAGAGCAGCTTAGCAGAGATGTTTGACCTCAGGCATTGAGTTCCTTTGGAAAACTAACTAGCCAGCTTTGAGAAGCAGGAATTCCAGGATCTGACTACAGGCTGTTTCAGCATGTATGGCATGTTCTTGGTGACTGTTTCTGTAACCTGCCCTGTGCTTTGATGTTATCTTCTGAGAAATTAACATAACAATCTATATAACCTGCTTTCACTACCCCTTCTTCAGAGCACCTTCCCGACATGTTCCTGTGATGCTGCCTGATTCGAATCATACCTACTCACACTAAATACATTGTTACACTTACTTTTGGTGTTTCTCGAAGCCATTTAGCTTTTTGACATATTAATGACGGAAATCGGACTACAATATCCTTTTCCTTGTTATTTTTGTACTGTCCAAGTCTTCCTTTGTTTATTAAGTTTATACTAGCTTCATAATATAAACACTTTACACTATGCAAAGGTTTCACATACTCCAATCCATTTAAATGCTTTTTCCAAGAGTCATATGGTTATTATCTGGTAAAGATTATATGGTGATTAATGGGAAATATATAGAAATATTTTATTTTTCTTTAATACAAAGTACTCTATAAAGTGGTCCTTCTACAATGACAATCACACCTGCTTTTTCCTTTTCTCACCTTTCCATGCATTAGCCAAAGAAAGATGAAAGAGTTCCCTTCACAGTTCTTCAATCTTATTCAAAGATCACATTTGAGTAACACACACCCATTTCCATATTTCTCATCATCACCGGAACTAAGTAAAAAGTCATCAACTTTTTACATTTCTTTTCTTTATAAACCTATCAGTGTTGAACCAAAGATGATGTGGGAAATAAGTATTAGCAACAAGAAATTAAAGCCTTCAGGGGATATGTATGTAGGCAAAATATTTAACTTTCTCTCAGTAAGACTGAGCATAGCATCATATGTAAATATATTATTAATAAACAGTAGATCATCTTCAAGATGGCAATGGTTCTCTTTTATTATGTAAAATGTGTTATTTAAACAAAATGCAACGCAGGAACGCCTCTTCTCATGGTTGAGGATGAGGTTTAGATTATGGAATTTTCCCATAGTTTGAGGTATCAATGACCACATTTTCGTATACAAAATATCAAAGTATCTATAAAAGTAAGAACACTGAAAAATATCTTATATTTACCTCATAAGATATCTTCTATTTTTCTGAGGTACTTCTGATGAAAAAAGTTAAATTACCACAATCCAAAAGCTAAATCCCACTCACAGTTTTAGGAACTTTTTGCTTACATTCAATCCACTTTGAAATGAGTTGATTCGTGACAGAAAGATTAATATAGAAAAAAACAGTTAAAGTCCTTACAAAGAGACAAAATGAGATATCACAAATTTAATGAATCTTCAAAACATAAAATATAATGTTCAATTTTTTAACTACTTTAACCTTTTTCAAATTGTTTTATACATGTTTAAAACATCGAAATACTCCAAGATACTTCCCACTGTCTGTGATTGCTTACACCATCTAACTTGAAATTATTAAATTTAGTAAAACTACTGCTTCTTAGAGTTACATTTACCCAGTGGCAAGTGTTATATGAAGAGATAACTGAAAATTCTGTCATGAAACAAATGTACAGGGTTCATATTCTTCTAAAATCCAGGCAACCTGCATATCAAACAAATCTATTTTAAAGATAACTATTTGAGGTTTTCTCATAAATAATAATAAAAAAAAATCACATAGCTATTTTATTACCTCCAACAGAAATTACCAGTTTTATGGTCAGTAATAAAATATAAATGGTCCAATCCGCAACCAATCATAGGAATGGCACAGGACAGGGCAGCATTTCATTCGGTTGTGCATGGGGTCACCATGAGTCGTGGCGAGTTAACCAAAAAAACCAACTCATTGCTGTCCGGTCGATTCCAACGCATAGCAACCCTACAGGACAGAGTAGAACTGACCCATAGGGTTTCCAAGGAGCAGCTACTGGATTCAAACTGCTGACCTTTTGGTTAGAGGCTGAGCTCTTAACCACTGCATCACCAGGGCTCCTCTATGAACTAAATAAATGAAAATACAGAGGGGGCTGAGTTACTCAGCATAAAATCAACAAAGCAAATCTTAAAGTAGTTACTTCATCAACATACTCTAAGCTAAAAACAAAGAAAAGGACAACCATGATCAAAATAAAACAGCCTTCCTATGGTTAAGCCATGACCCCAGGAACTTTTCCGATTAAAGGCAGAGGAAGTGGAACTGATACCAGGAAAGAGCACAGTTATAAAAAACAAGAATTAGGAGTAGAGATAAATATGCATAATTAAATAGGAATTAACTGGGAAGATGACAATTACCTAAAACAGTTAAAAACAGTAAGGACAAGAAGTAAGTAGAATTACCAAAAAATTCAAATAATTTCTCAGAACTACAGCTGGCCAGTAAGACCTTTGTTACCTGTGGGAAAGGGAGGGTGGGAGTTTCTATGTGTTTTAAATAATGATGAAGGCAAACTGTTGAGCATCAAATTGAAGATCAAAAAAAAAAAAAAAAACTGCAAAAAAATTAGGTAGCAAAGGATAGTTCAACTTTTTTGATAAATTAATTCTGACGCTTAACCAATAACATAGCAACTACTGACACCTTTTCAAAAGATGATTCCATATTTTTCAGTCAATGACTTACATGGTGTCTCTGAAACCCAACAGTTCAAAACAAAACAAAACACAAATCCATCTCAGACAGGTAACTTCAGAGGGAATGAAGCTGAACAGAGGCCAATTCTATGCTGCTTGAAAGATAAAAACTGCAGCTAGAACGTGGGGTTATACAACTTTAGACCTCTCCACAGACAAAAGCTGCAAACTCAGAATGACATTCTGCTGTACAAAGGCCGAACACCTTTTAAAGACAAAACCCCAATAAATGACAGGATGAGACAGAACTACTTCCACTGCCTTTACATGAGTGCACACCACCATCATCTCTGCTCTAGACTACTGCTATTGACTCTTAACCCATCTCACTGATTTTGTTCTTGCCGTCTGCCACTGCAAACACAATTCAATCTCCATATATAAACCAGAAGGATTTTTTTCAAAACATTAACGATCATTTTAGATCTTAATTGAAAGCATCTAATGACTCCTCATCACAGTTGGAATAAACTATCAATTCCATACCATTCCTATAGGATCTGGCCCACGTCTACCCTTGAATCATCTCCGACCAGGCTCCCCTCTGCTCCCTGCACTGTTGTAGCCACAACACTGCTTTCTTCAGTTCTGGAAAAACACCATGTCAGTGCCAGCCCCTGGTTTGCATCTCTGGTCCCTCTACCTGTGGTGCTTTGCTCTGTCCTGAGATCTTCACTTTACTGATTCTTGCACTATTCAGCTCTCACCTCTCCACTCATATAGCCATACTGCCCATCTGAACCCTTCTTTCCAGTCATGGTCACCTGCACACACTCCCATTATTTCCACAGTTGTGTCTTTGAGTGTATATGTGCGCGTTCTCACTCCACCTCACTTTAAAAACTGCCCAACCCCAACTTCCTTCTCCTACTTTCCCCATGTGTCAACTGCTACTTTTGGAATAATAGCCAAGTCTCAGCCTTTTCTAGTTCCATAAACACAGCTTTCGCTTCATAAAACCACTCAAGTCAACAATCAGCATCACACCAGTTTAGTCATAAATATTCTCTGATCTTTTCTTGAAGAGCTTACCTCTCACCTATTGAATTTCTTAGCTTTCTAATAAGATGGAAAGATGGATCATGCACTACTGTATAGGGATACAATGTCTCTTTTCATAGTGATTAGCATAGGGCTAAGCAAGTATCTTTTTCTCAGGAAATATTTTTAATAGAATAAGAATACTCTAGGACTCCCTTTCCCCAAATATTAATTCCCTTAAACCAACTGACTACTAGAAAACAGATTTTCTATGGCTAGACTATAGTGAACGAAAAGAAAATCTTGGCCAGTGGAAGGAAAGATTTTTCTCTACAAAAATCTCTACAATTCACTAATTATCTATTGAACATATGCTTCAATTTATTTTTCCAGAGGTGATGATGAAATTAATAGTAATTCATCCATCTTGTCTCAGCTACAGTCTTACAATCACAGGCAGAGACTTTATGATTATGACTTGCAAAGTTAAGCGTAGTTTATGGCCACAGATCAACAAGTCGTTAACCAGCCTGTGAGGAGACTGTGTATGTGACTTTGACCTCATTAGCATCCTAAGCAACCAACAGGGCTCTAGACAATCCATCTTGATTATAACAAGCCAAAAGGATACTAGAACAGAACATCTAAAAGTTCCAGTGTTATTCTTTTCAGTATCTTAATTCTTATTTTATTATATTAATTACACAAAACCATTTTGGTATTACTAATAAAATTATTAATAATTGTGAAAGCCATGTGTTAGAAATGGCTTCATTATTTTTGAAAATCTTTGTTCAGCATTTAGTGATACAGGGTTTCTAAGGTCATGGGTTAAATTTATTTTGATACTTTACTTTAATGGCTGTCAGGATGGAAAAGGACATCTCACACAGACACAGAATCAAATGGAAAAAGTACATTGTTGCCTATATTTAATAAGCCATAATGTTTATTTTTTGTGTCATCCACCAGTTATGTAAATATTTTTGCTGAAACTCAGATAGTAGATTTATATCTTCCCTGATATCAATCAGCTCTTCTTACAACTAACCAGAAGGTGATGCGTTTTAAAAAATTTTAACAAATCGGTTAAAAATTCTCTGAAGCTCTTCATTTAAATGACTTCTAAGCAGGTTAGAAAACTCTGTTTTCAAGTTTTTAAAGTTTATAGATATACTAACGATGTTTAAGAGGAAGACATGACTAAACAAACAATATTCTTCAGAAATCTTAACTAAACAAAAATACGAGCAAAGTATTAGAAAAAAAAATTACTATCCTGTCAGTGTTTTCTTTCCAAGCATTCCTTCTAAGCTTTCCCTTTGTTCTAAGCATAAGGCAGCAATAACTTACAAGACAACACGTTAAAAACTAACAAAAGAAGGTAAACTGAAGGGTTACTTATCATGGTTGGCTCAATTACACCTGAAAATACATGAACTTAATTGGAAATGACTAAGATTTTTAAAAATCAGTATCAGCAAATGATTCTCTTTCCATACACAAAAAAGTAACCTTAGATTTTGACATACATGTTTTAATACAAAGCACCAACACATATGTGCACACAGAACACTTCTTTAATTTTAGGAGTCTATTACTTTTAAACAGTTTCCTTAATAAACAATCTTGAGGAGGAAAAATGTTAACCAAGAGAAAACAAAAAACACTGGAGTCAAGGTTAAAAGTAGGAATGAAATGAGAACTCTTAGGATTGTACCTATCATTTCCCACATCTCCGGCAGGACAACGAAAACCCTTTACTCTCTACAAACTGTGGAAAGAAATTCACTTTCTCCACCAAGGTCATGTGTTCATATAAAACAGGTATACTAAGATGTGGCCTTCTCAAAGTCACTTCTGATTTTACCCAATAGCTCTACTTATATATCTGGTAATAAACTAAACTATAGGCATTAAAGGAGCCCTGGTGGCCCAGCGGTTAAGAGCTCGGCTGCTAACCAAAAAGGTCAGCAGTTCAGATCCACCAGCCACTCCTTAGAAACCCTATGGGGAAGTTCTACTCTGTCTTACAGGGTTGCTTTGAGTCAGAATCAACTCAACGGCAACAGGTTTGGTTTTTGGTTTGGGAGATATTAGAAAAAAAGGTCATTATCAAAGAAAGCAAAACACTGATGAAATAGTATGAGCAATTATTTTATTTTATCTGATGTTTTAAATCATAAAGCTACCAGCGGAAAAAGCTATGGTGATATTTGACTTGCCAATGCAACTCAGAGCTAATAAGCATCATGAACACTGAGGCCAATAATTACGTGTAATGGTTAAGGTTATGTGTCAGCTTGGCTAGGCCATGATTCTCAGTGGTTTGGCAGATGGTAAGCAATCATCCTCCATTTTGTGATCTGACGTGAGCAGCCAATCAGTTGAAAGTCAGTCAGTTTCCATGGAGGTGTGGCCTGTATCGGATATATATGGATGTTCTGGGAAAACTCTGACTTCCAGTTCTTGGGACATGAGCCAGCAGCCTTCCATCTGACCTGCCAATTTTGGGTTTGTCAGTTCCTGCAACCATGTGAGTCAGGAGAAGCCTCCAGCCTGACACCTGACTGATTTGGGACTTGCCAGCCTCCACAAGTGCATAAGCCATTTCCTTGAAATAAATCTCCCTATATACATTTCATATACATATGATTAACTGATTTTGCTCCTCTAGAGAACCAAACCAAAGACACTTGGTACTGACAGTGGTTCTAGGGGAACAAAAGCACAGGGATGTTTTCTGAATTGGATCTCAAGTCTGGCTAGCTTTAAAGGTGCTGAAGACTCTGCCTCCAGTAGTAAAGAGGGCACTGCTATTCCATGGTGAGGGGTGGCAATAGAAATATGCAAAATATCACCACCAATGGACAAATATTTGTGAGAGACAAGGCTCTGGGTGACTCTGTATTTGAGACTTTTCTACAATTTTGTCAGAATCAGAAGTCTAAGGAAGCTGGTTGGTCGGTCTTGCTTTTGCTAGACAAAATGGTAAAAGAAAGAGACGAGCTCAGGGCTTCAGAATCACAGCTCAAGCGCCACCTAAAAGACCTAGAAGTTGCCACTTATGCCGTGAAAAAAAGCCTCATTTCTTGTAGTAACAGAACTGGTATTGCTGAAAACCAAACCCAGAGTCTTACCGTAAGAGTGGATGAATTACAATGACAAATGAATTCCAACTCTTGAGTGGCATCTAAAGTTAAAGTGAAGGTACTGACTGGGAAGAAACAGGGTCCTGAAACTTGGGATGGGGACGTACGGGCAGATAATCAGGAAGCTGGGGATACTGAACCCCTAAATTCTGTTGAATCCTGCCAACAGAACTGGCTCTTTTACTCCCATCTGATTACTCCATCTTTGTCTGCTAAGCAATCCTCCCCAGTAAAACCATTATCCTTTCTTCCCCTATATGATAAGATTAACCCAGCTGTGTCTGAAATCTTTTTCTGAGATATCGCCTGGGGTGGCATCTGAGGCATTGCCTGGGGCATTGCCTGAGGTAGATGCCTTGTAAGACAATGCTGAATGTACCCAAGACCCACGCCCACCATCCATTTTTGCTTCTAGACCTATAACGAGACTTCCAACGAACCCCAAGAGATGAAATACACAGTGTGACCCATGAGGAGGTATGCTACACTACACTCCAAAAGAACTGCTTGATTTTTTAAATATATACAAACAGAAACCTGAAGAATATGTGTGGGAACGGCTATTAAGGAAAGGAAAATGGTGCAAGGAACATAAAGTTGGATCAGCGTGAGTTTATTGATATGGGCCCACTAAGCACAAATTCTTCATTCAATGTTTCGGCTGGAGAGGTTAGAAAAGGATTTAATAGTTTATTTGGTTGGCTCACTGAAGCACAGATTACATGGTGGCCTACACTAAAGCAAGCTGAAATGCCAGACCTGCCTTGGTATATTGTAGAAGGTATCCAAAGGCTTAGGGAAATTGTCATGTTAGAGTTATTTATCAGGTTGGACCCAGAGACCCACCCATGGAGTGCCCAGAGGACACACCTTTCACTACAACGGTGAGGAATATATTTATGAAGGGAGCTCCGCATCCTTGGAGACTCCTGTGATTGCTATTTTATGTAAGTCAGATTTGACAGTGGGAACTGCCCTAACTGAATTAAGACACTTAACTACAGTGGGGCTGAATGGCCCCATGGTGGTAGGGGCCAAGTGGTGGCACTTAACTGACAAAAGACAAAGTGGTCATGGTTACCATAATGGACAGCAGAGTCAAAACAGTTATCAGAATAATCTAACTCCTACATATTTATGGCATTGGCTACTTAGTCATGATGTCCCTAGGAGTGAAACAGATGGGAAATCTACTAAATATTTACTTGATCTGTACAAGCAGAAGAATTCTAGGTCAAGTGAATGGCAGTCTAACTCGAATCTCCAGAATAGAGAGTTACAGCCCCTCAATCAATTCCCAGACTTGAGCGGGTTTACAGACCCACAACCCCTTGAATGAAAGGGAGGCAGGGTCCCCTTGAGGAAGGACCCCACTACAGTGCCAAAAATTTATACTGTTAATCTTTCTCCTAGTCTTCCCCAGAGGAATCTACAGCCTTTTATGAGAGTGACTGTTCATTGGGGAAAACGAAATCATCAGAGTTTTTGTGTATTATTGGACACTGGGTCTGAACTGACACTAATTCTAGAAGACCCAAAATGTCACTGTGGCCCACCTGTCAGAGTAGGGGTGTACGGAAGTCAGGTTATTAATGGAGTCTTAGATCAGGTCCATCTCACAATGGGCCCAGTGGATCCCCGAACCCATCCTGTAGTGATTTCCCCAGTTCCAGAATGCATAATTGGAAGAGACATACTCAGCAACTGGAAGAATCCCCACAATGGATCCCTGACATGTGGAGTAAGGGCCATTATGGTAGGGAAGGCCAAGTGGAAGTCATTACAACTGCCCATATCTAGAAAAATAGTAAGTCAAAAGCAATACTGGATTTCTGGAGGGATTGCAGAGATTACTGCCACCATCAAGAATCTAAAGGATGCAGGGGTGGTGATTCCTATCACATCCCCATTTAACTTGCCTATCTGGCCTGTGCAAAAAACAGATGGGTCTTAGAGAATTACAATGGATTATCATAAACTTAATGAGGTGATGACTTCAATTGCAGCTGCTGTTCCAGATAGTTTCATTGCTTGAGCACATTGATATATCTCTTGGTACCTGGTACACAGTTACTGATCTGGCTAATGCCTTTTTCTCTATAACTGTTTCAAAGGACCATCAAAAGCAGTTTGCCTTCAGCAGGCAAAGCCAGCAATATACCTTCACTGTTTTACCTCAGAGGCATTATCAATTCTCCAGTTCTAAGTCATAATTTTATCCACAGGGAACTTGATCACCTTTCCCTTCCGCAAAACGTCAAACTTGTCCAATTACATTGATGGAATTATGAGGACTGGATCTAGTAAGGAAGAAATATCAATGACTCTAGACTAACTGGTAAGACATTTGCATGCCAGAGGGTGGGAAATCAACCCGACAAAAATTAAAGTGCCTTCCACCTCAGTGAAATTTCTAGGGGTCCAGTGATGTGGGGCATGTCAAGATATTCCTCCTAAAATGAAGGATAAATTGTTGCATCTGGCCCTTCCTACAACTAAAAAGGAGGCACAACAACTAGTGGGCTTTTCTGAATTTTGGAGGCAACATAGCCCTCCTTTGAGTGTACTACTCTGGCCTACCTATTAAGTGACTCAAAAAGCTGCTAGTTTTGAGTGATGCCCAGAACAAGAGAAGGCTCTGCAACAGGTTCAGGCTGCTGTGCAAGCTGCTCTGCCACTTGAACCATATGATCCAGCTGATCCAAGGGTGCTTTAAGTGTCAGTGGCAGATAGAGATGCTGTCTGGAGTCCTCGGCAGGCCCCTATTGTTGAATCACAGTGTAGACCCTTGGGATTTTGGAACAAAGCCCTGCCATCTTCTGTGGAATAAATAGTCTCCTTCTGAGAAACAGCTTTTGGCTTGTTACTCGGCCTAAGTAGAGACTGAATGCTTAGCCGTGGGCCACCAAGTCAGCTGAACTGTAGCCTGAACTGCCCGTTATGAACTGGGTATTTTCTGACCCACAGAATCATAAAGTTGGACATTCATGGCAGCATTTCATCATTAAACGGAAGTGGTAGATACGAGATCAGGCTCGAGTAGGACCTGAAGACAAAGTAAGTTGCATAAGGAGGTGGCCCAAATGCCCACGGTCTCTGCTCCTGTCACATTACCTTCCATCTCCCAGTCTGCACCTATGGTCTTCTGGGGTGTTGCCTATGATCAGTAGACTCAGGAAGAGAAAACTCGTGCCTGGTTTACATATGGCTCTACACGATATGCAGGCATCACCCAAAAGTGGACAGCAGCAGCCCTACAGCCCCTTTCCGGGACGTTCCTGAAGGGCAGTGGTGAAGGGAAATCTTCCCAATGGGCAGAACTTCAAGCAGTGCACCTGGTCACTCACTTTGCTTGAAAGGAGAAATAGCCAGATGTGTGACTGTATACTGACTCATGAGCTGTGGCCAATGGTTTTGCTAGATGGTCAGGAACTTGCAAGGAACACGACTGGAAAACTGACTGCAAGAAGGTATGGCAATGAGGTCTGTGGATAGTGCTCTCTGAATAGGCCAAAAAGTGAAGATATTTGTGTCTCATATGAATGCTCACCAAACGGTGACCTCGGCAGAGGAGAAATTTAACAATCAAGTGGATAGGATGATATATTCTGTGGAAGGCAGTCATTCTCTTTCCCCAGTTACTCCTGTTATTGCCCAATGAGCTTATGAACAAAGTGGTCATGGTGGCAGGGATGGGGGTTACACATGGACTTAGTAACATGAACTTCCACTCACCATAGCCAACTTGGCTACAGCCACTACTAAGTGTCCAATATGCCAGCAGCAGAGACCAGCATTGAGTCCCATATGGTACCATTACTCAGGGTGATCAGACAGGAACTTGGCAGGTTGATTACACTGTACTGTTTCCATCATGGAAAGGACAGCATTTCGTTCTTACCGGGATAGACACTTACTCTGGGTTTGCCTTTCCTGTACACCATGCTTCTACCAAAACTAACATCCATGGACTTACTGAATGCCTGATCAACAGTCATGGTATCCTACACAGCATTGCCTTGGATCAAGAACTCACTTCACAGCAAATGAAGTACAATGGGCCCATGCTCATGGAATTCACTGTTCTAACCATGCCCTCCATCATCCTGAAGCAGCTGGCCTTGACAGAAATATGGAATGGCCTTATAAAGACACAATTACAGTGCCAGCTAGGTGGCAATACTTGTCAGGGTTGGGGGAATATTCTCTAGAAGGCTCTATATGCTCTAAACCAGCATCCAATTTATGGTGCTGATTCTCCCACAGCCAGGATTCATGGATCCAGGAATCAAAGGGTGAAAATGGGAATGGCACTACTAACTATTACCCCTAGTACCCATGCACAAGATTTTTGCCTCCTATCCCCACGACTCTATTCTCTGTGGGTCTAGAGGTCTTAGTTACAAAGGGAGGAATGCTCCCACCAGGAAACACAACTGATTTCACTAAGCTGGA
Organism: Trichechus manatus latirostris; assembly: GCF_000243295.1. NCBI lineage: Eukaryota > Metazoa > Chordata > Mammalia > Sirenia > Trichechidae > Trichechus > Trichechus manatus. The sequence continues at coordinate 2,126,878 of NW_004444034.1, forward strand.
AGTTAAGAACGCCAGCTGGCCACTTTGGGCTCCTCATGCCTCTGGATCAACAGGCAAAGAAGGGAATTACCGTATTGGCTAGTGTGGTTGATCCTGATTACTAAGGGAAAACCAGACTGATATTACATAATGGCGGTAAAGAAGAGTACGTCTGGAATACAGGAAATCCATTAGAACATCTCTTGGTACTACCATGCCCTGTGAATAAAGTCAATGGAAAACTACAGCAACCTAATTCTGACAAGACTGCTAATGGCCCAGACCCTTCAGGAATGAAGGTTTGGATCTCCTCACCAGGAAAAGAACCATGACCAGCTGAGGTACTTGCTGAGGGCAAAAGAGAACACAGAATGGATGGCAGAAGAAGGTAGTTCTAAATACCAGTTAGGACCACGTGACCAGTTGCAGAAATGAGGACTGTAATTATTACAGGTATTTCTTCCTTGTTTTATTATACATGTATGTATATAATATCTTTGTTTTCTTCCCTACCTTATTCCATCATTTATTACAAAATATAAGATGTAAATGGGACTAATGCCTTTTCAGTTGCACATGTGTTATTTGTATCATGTTAGATGCAAGCATGACTTTGTAATTGTCTTCATTTAGAGATTATGTACGGTTTAAGGAGATGTATAGGTGCTAAATTGATAACAGGTGGACTATGGTGGTTAACGTGATGTGTCAACTTGGCTAGGCCATGATTCTCAGTGGTTTGGCAGATATTATGTAATCATCCTCCATTTTGTGATCTGATGTGAGCAGCCAATCACTTGAAGGCCAATGAGCTGAAAAACAATTATTTGAAAGACATTCAGTTGAAAGACAATCAGTTTCCTTGTAGGTGTGGCCTGCATCCAATACATATGGATGTTCTGGGAAAGCTCTCTCATCATCCTTTGTGGTGGATGTATCACTTTTGTGTGGCCTTTCTAGCTATGGTTTTATAACTCCCACCCAAGTGATCGCGTGGGACTGTAGAAATACGGTTATTGTGGCCCACCAAGGGCATTGGTCAGTTTTGCCATCCCACTGGGCTTGGAAAGAGCCATCCCAGAGAGGTAGGAAAGAGAAGATCCCATCACCACCAAGGAAGGAGAGTCAAGAGCAGAGAGTGTCCTTTGGATCCAGGATTACTGTGCTGAGAAGTCCCTGGAACCAGGAGACTGAGAGAGAGAGCTGTAACACTGAGACAGCAAGAAGTGGTGGCAGAGAAACAGCAGCAGGAGAGAATAGCAGGAGAGGCCAGCAGGAGACAGTGTGGTGGGCTTCCCAGCCCACAGAGCTAGAAATCTGATTGCCTTTGTGCAGGAGGCTTGCTGGCAGAATGGGATGCCTCTAAGCACTTATCAGCAGAGCTAAAAGAACTTTGTAACACTTGTCTGAGCAGGGCAGAGGCCGAGGGCCAGGGAGAGGGCCCGCCTGCAAGCAAGGCTAGAAAGAGGCTGTCCTGATGGAAGAACTATATCTTGAGCATTCCTAAACCTGAACTGTAACCTGTTACTTCCCTAATAAGTCCCATACTCGTGAGTATTGCCTGTGAGTTCTGTGTGGCCATTGCAATGAATTATCAAACCCAACACAGAAGTAGAGAGTGCTGTGGGAGGGACAGCTGGTGTCAGAATTGGTAAAGATGGCGGAGAGAGGAGGCATGTCTGACCTCGGCTTCATAGGAATCAGCCTTGGACTGTTGATCTTGATTCTCCTTCCTCCTTGTAAAGTTAGAGGAAGTGAGACACCGCCTCAGCACCATTTTTACATCCTCTGACCTCTGGTTCTTGAGATGTGAGCCAGCAGCCCGCTGCCTGACCTACACATCTTGGGATCTGCCATCTCCCACAACCCCGTGAGCCAGCAGCCTTCATCCTGAGCTGCCGACTTTGGGTTTGTCACCCCCTGCAACCATGGTGTCAGGAGAAACCTGCAGCCTGACGCCTGACCTATGGGTTTGAGACTTGCCAGCCTCCACGACTGCATGAGCCATTTACTTGAGATAAATCTCTCAGGTAAATCTTATATATACGATTCACTGCTTTTGCTCCTCTAGAGAACCCAGCCGAAGTCATCAAGTAAGGAAATAAGACAAGAATCAATACCACTAAAAGGGAAGTAATTTGCTAGATAGCCTATAATTAGCCTCTGAATCTTACAGTAGAGAATATTATTGAGGCAAATAGCTTAGAAAGATTTAAAAAGGGATTAGTCATTCACCTAAGGAATAAGACCAGTATCTGGTTACCTGAGCCAGGAAAAAGAAGGGGGAAAAGAAAAAGCCACGTCATAAAAGCAATATATCCCCTCTGCTTCAAGATACAGTGATTCTCAACCAGGAAGAAATTTCTGAGTACAACCTATACACTTCTGGAAATTTAAATAGTTACCTATTCAAATAGAGTCCCTGGGTGGCACAAATGGTTAAGCGCTCAACAACTAGCCAAAAGGTTCGTGGTTCAAACCCACCCACAGGCTCCTTGGAAGACAGGCCCAGTGATTGCTTCGGAAAGGTCACAGCCTTGAAAACCTTATGCAGCAGTTCCACTCTGCACAGATGAGGACACTATGTGCCAGAATCCATTCAATGGCAACTAACAACAACAACATAAAATGGTTACAAATACAAGAAGAGACTAACCAAACAATGAAATCTCCCAAACAAACTAGAATGCCACAAACAATAAAAATCCAACAGTGGGTCAAGTTAACAAATGTAACTTGTTGGGTAGTTAATTCTAAGGTGTTATAAATGTAATATTATTAATACATAGACTATGCCAAGATTATAAAAAGTTCTGCTACATCAATTCTTTTTATTCATAAAGACAGTCTTGATTTTGTAAAATAGTATTTTTAACCACCAGTGAAGCTAAAGCTTTGATGTAAGGAAATTAGATGATACAGGATAATTTAAGTGGTGTTAATAACCAAAATAATTAGAAGCCAACCCTGATCTTGAGATATTTCAGTTACAATGGAATTATCTAAAATATTGAGTTTTAAAAGAGAACAGCCTTTATGTAAGCTTTATTTAAAACTAAGTGAATTTTTATTATTATTATTTATTATACAAGAATAAAGTACATGACACTAGAGAACTGGACTTTCTGTTAACACAGAACTAAAACCATTCCTGAAGCCAACGCTTCAGACAAAGATTAGACTGGAGTATAAAACATAAAATAATACTCCTGAAGAGTGTGCTTCTCAGTTCAAGTAGACACACGAGTCTAAACCAGCAGCTCCTGTCCAGAGGTGGGATGAGAAGGCAGAAAGGAATAGGAGCTGGTTGAATGGACACGGGAAACCCGGGGTGGAAAGGGGGAGTGTGCTGTCACATTAAAGGGACTGCAACTAGGAACCAGGGTCACATAACAATATATGTATAAATTTTTATATGAAAAACTAACTTGAGCTGTAAATTTCACCTAAAGTACAATAATAAAAAAAAAAAGAATAAAGTACAAAGAAACATAGCATCAAAGAACATTAATCAATAAAGAGGTCTCTGAGAGCATTCACAGAAGGACTGATACAGTCTGGAGACTTCAGAAAGGCTGAGATCTGAAGGATGAGGAGAAATTAACCCAGAAAAGCACACTATGGCTGGAGGCAAGAGCACTAGAGTGAGGGAAGAAGGGACAGAAGAGGAGAGCAGAGGCCCAACCTTATCAATAGTTTTATGAACAGAGCAACAGGAAGGTCTTAAGGGACTTTAAGCAAGATAATGAAATGCTGAGACTTTCATTTGGAAATGTCACTCTGGCTGTTCATTCCAACAATTTATACACTGATACCACCAATCTCTAGTGCATTAATTATTTATGGAATAAATAAATAAATCCACTTCACAAATACTTATTTCATGCCTACAATATACCAAGAACTTGGAAATTAATCATCAAAAAGATTAGTAAGGTCTCTATCTGCATTAAGCTTTACAGTCTAATGGGTGTACAGAGTAGGAAACTGGCAATTTAAATACAGTAAGAAGTATGTTACAGTAAGTACAGAGGATTACCAAAGAATATAAAAAGGATGCTTAATCCACATATGAGGGTCAAGAAGAATTTTCACAGGAAGAAATGTCTAAACTGAGACTAGAAGAATGAATGGGAGTGAAAGAGGCAAAGAGAGAGCTGGGGGAGCATGGAGAGAGACAGTTCCCCTAAGACAGAGCCTCATGTCACCATAAGCAAAGGCTTATTAAGAGAGTCATGGGAATTTCAAGGAACAGAAACACGTTTAATATGGCTGTAAGCTTAGAGGGTACTTGATGGGAAACAAAGGTTAGAAAGGCAAACAGGAGCCAGATCACTCAGGGACATGTAAACTATGTCAGAAAGTTTAGCTTCTATTCTAAGTGCAAGAGGCAGACCTCAAAAGGCCCATGCTGGGAAGTGCCAAGTTCAGTCATGCATTTTATGAGGAACCCTCTGGCTGCAGTGCAGAGGACAGACTAGAGATGGTCAAGACTGGAACTCTGGGACCAAGGAGGAAGCTGTTGATGGGATCCAGGAAAGAAATGGTGAAGCCTAGGCAAAGGAAATAACAGCAGAAATGAAGAAAAGGAGGGAAGAATAGAGAAATATTTTTAGGAGGTAGGACTGAAAGGCCTTGGTGATTAATTAAATGAAGAAGGTGAGGAAGAGGAAGAACCCAATGATGACGCTCAAGCCGATGACCTGAGTAAAACTCACGGAAACAGAGAACCCCAGAGGAGGAACAAGGCTCTGGGGGTATGTGAGGGAAGAAGAAAGAGGGACTTAGTTTTGAGAAGTTACATTTCAGGTGGCTGTGAGTGGGACATCCAAGTGGAAATGTCCAGGTAAGAGATGGGCATGTGGTACTGAAAGTAAGAAGAGTGATCTGGGTTAGAGACAAGCATTGGGAAGTCAATAGTAAGTAAGTGTTACTTGAAACCATGGGAATAGATGAGATGGCCCCACTAATAGTATATAAAGTGAGAAGCAAAAAGGACTTTGAATAGGAACGTAAGGACACCCCATCCATTAAGAGATGGTAAAATAAGTTAAAGCTGCAATAAAAACAAATAACAATTGGCAGAGAGTTACGCATATTCTCCTGGATGTGCTGCCATTAAAACTTAGCGGTGAGTCAAATTATCACTTTTCTAAACTGAATTCCTCTTTATTTTCTTACATGAAGATCAGAGGCTGAGTATGGTAAAAATCTTTCACTGGATCTAAGTCTGGGTGAGAGCCTTCTACTTACTCAAAACATGTAATTACTTTTCTCCTCCTTCTTGGATCGGAGGACTTCTGATTTTGTATAGTAAAGATATTAATTTAAAGGAAAAAGAAAATAAGCATACTTAGCTTAAAAATAAAATAATACTTTTTTAAGACTGTAAAAAGGCCATGGGTTTTAGAGCCTAGAAGACCTGGATTTAAATCCTACCTTGCCATTTTCTACTTATGTGACTTTGGGCAAGTTACTTAACCTCTTTAACCTTGAGTTTCTTCATGTAGCATAATACTACCTGCAGGGCAGGAATGGAGTTGTTGAAAACCTGCTCTTCCACATCCTCTTTTCCAGTTCTCTCTAGTACTCACTCAATCAGAAAGCCAATACCACTACTGCCAATTAAAACAGCATTGGTCAGTGGCATCACTAGGGTTGGTATCATCTAGCGCAGTAACTCATGGTGTCACTCCCCCACACAGGGTGGGTGGGGCTGGCTTCCCGCAACTCCTCCTCACTCCCATTAACCAAGGCAGAGACCCTCCTCTCTGCCTAACTGGCAGGTGGTGGGAGGGAGGACTGATGAGTTACTACACTGTGTGACAGGTGACACCAACAACCCTAGTAATGCCACTACTTTTGCAGCCTGTCCCCCAATGCCACTAACTCTGGGGTCACCTCCCTAGTGATAGCACTGGCATTGTCTACTCAACATTCCTTCAGGAACGTCTAACTGGCATTTCAAACTTAGCATGCACCTCTGATTCTCCCTAAACCTACTCCTACTACAGTAAAAACAAAAAACCAAACCCATTGCTGTCAAGTCAATTTCAACTCTTAGTGACCCTACAGGACAGAGCAGAACTGCCCCAGAGGGTTTCCAAGGAGTGGCTGGTGGATTTGAATTGCCAACCTTTTGGTTAGCAGCTGTATCTCTTAACCACTGCACCACCAGGGCTCCCCTTCTATAGTATCCCTCATCTTATTAAATGGCAATTCCATTTTTCTAATTGCTTGGGCCCAAAACCTAAGTTTATCCTTGACTCGTTTTCTCTTATCCCACATCCAATCACCAGCAAATTCTGTCAGCTCTATCTTCACAATATAGTCAAAATTCAACCACTGCAAAACATATTTGCCTCTATTGTTCTGGTCTGAACTATATCATCTCTCCTCTAGATTACTGCCATAGTTTCCTATAGTTTCCTAACTGTTTTTATTTCCGCTCTTGCCTCCTACAGTACACTCACCACAAAGACAAAGTAATCTCTTCTAAAGATTAAGTCATGTCTGGTTCCTCCTCTGCTCAAAGCCTTCTTAGAGCTTCGAATCGCACTCAGAGGCAACAAAACTCCTTATAGCCTTAAAGTCCAATGCAACTGGCTTATCCCACTCTTCCTGCCCCAACGTGGTGGTCTTCTTCTTACCTATGCCCTAACTCATTCCCTGTGCTTCAGTCACATGGATCTCCTTGCCATTCCTGAACATCCCAAGCATGCTCTGCCTCTGGAACATTATATTTGCTATTCTGCTATATATCCTCATGGCTTGTCCCTCACTACCGACATAAAGGTCTCTGCTCAAAAGTCACCCTGTAAAACAAACCCTCCCTGAGAACACCCCAAAACACTATAAATATATAAAGAACAACTCTACCCCCAGTATTTCTTATCTCTCTTCCTTTGTTTCTCATTCTTCATGGTCCTTATTATCTCCTAATATATTAAATAATTTATTTTATTGTCCATCTCCTCTCCAGCTGACTTAGATAAACTTCATAAAGCTAGGGGCTTTACTGGTTTTGTTCCTTGTAACCCCAACACTACAAGAATATCTGAAAAATTAACAGGTATTTAATATGTAAATGAATTAAAGTTAAATAATAAAATGTGAGTAAAAATGCTCACAAGATAGCAGATGTTCAATAAATGCTTGCTGTTATTATTTCTGGAAACTTAGAAATTCAAGTGTAATTACTTCAGAATTGATGGGGCAAATAGTACTAATAAAGTTAAAAGAGAATGAAATAAGCTGAGGGTTATCTTCCCATAGACACTGAATTTCTATTTTAAGACAGAACTTGATTTGTGAGGGTTCACTCAGTTATAAAACTTTCCGACAAAGTGAATTTGAACAAAATAAACAATTAAAAAAATAAATAACTTTAAATATTTGCCATGTTGTCATGAATGATGCAAAACAAACTGAGCAAAATTATGTTTTCTTTTAAGTAAAAGTAGTAAATATTTTAAAGAATTACATTTACTATTAATAGTCTATTTCCAACCATTGGAAAGAGCTCTTAGAAATATGTGTATTAAGAAATAATTAATGGACTGATGTATTCCTTTAAATTAAACATACTATAAGGAATTATGCTTGAGAAAACATTTGCCGGTGTCACAGGAATAGTTTAACAACAACCTTCCAGAGAGGAAGCAGAAAAGAGAACAACTTAAAGAAAAGCTTATCAACACCACCAGATAAAGCTAGGACAAAATATTGATAACAAGGCTCTAAGACAGCCCCTTGAGGGTATTTAATGCATTTACAGAGTATCCCTAGCACACTTGTGGTGTTAGATACACAGGTACCCAACAAATGTTAAATGCATTAAATGCATAAGTGATACACTAATAAATGAATAAATTAATTATACGAAATTACCACTCAGGTATCTGTCTATATTGTCCATCATAAACTCTTAACAGAAAGTGGGAAGTTCAGCTTTCATTGCTCTCCTTTTTATGTCCTTTACATTAGGAGATCAGGAGTAAGGAAGAGCTTTCAAGTATAAAAGCTGAGCTCTACTGGAGGAGGAAAACAATCACCACTCTAAAGGTCTCAGTTGACACCTCAGGTAAGTACTTAAATGTTATTTGAGATCTTTTAGGCAGTGGAGCACAATGCACAGTTTCTCCATGTAGCCTCATCTCCAGACAGCTGAAGGGGAAGGGAAGGGAAGCACCCATGTGGTATCTGGACATGGTCCTGCTGCCCCCAGGCTTAGCACTCAAGAGGGGATTCCTTTGCAGAAATAAAATACCAGTTGAAATCAGATTTCAATTCTCCAAGAGGACTGGTTTAATAAAAACCTCACAGAGAGGAAGCAGAAAAAACAGTGATTCAGTGCCCAGGAGAAGGAGAAAATAAAAAAATAAATTATTAAAGAGAAATGAAGTAGAAGAGGAAAACAAGGAGATGAGTCAATAAGAATTAAAAGCAAATGTTACCACACGCCCCCCCCCCATAAATACAAATATCTAAAATCTGTGTGTATACTACACAAAAGAATATGCTTATATATTTCTTAATTCTCACTTTTCAAATTTGTAAAATGACTTTAAAACAGATCTCAGTTTCATGTTATTCTTTACATTTTTTACAGCTACCACAATCACACTTGGCATGACAGGATTATGTAAAGTCATCCGTGAGAAGACAACGGAGTGAAAACCCCATATTGAACCCTAAGGAACAGTTCTCCTCTGTACACATGGGGTCTCCATGAGTCAGAATCAACTCTATGGCAACTATCGACAACAACATTGAACAGAAAGTTTTCTAAAAACATTCAGGTTGCTGTAAGGATTAAAAGGAAAAAAAATTGTTATACCTTTACCTATGAAAGTCTAAATGACTCAGAGATTAATAGGATACAAAAGGTGTACCCCTCAATCACTGATTCTAGGGTGACTAGTAGATAGTCATTTTAGGATATTAACCATCCTAGCAGCTGTTTTGCTCACAATCTGTAGAAATGTTGCTTGCCTCTATTAATACCCTTTGACAGGTGTGTACATTCCAATTTATATTCATCTGCCAATTCGTAGCACTTTTAAGCAGAGTGGTGAAAGCCACAGCGGCTGTTACCTTAGAAAGCCCCTTACAGTGCCCAACTCTCTCCTTTCTTCATCTAATGTACAAAATAGCAATACTTTGTATTTGTAACAGATTTTCCTACCTAAAACCAAAATCACAAAGATATCTGTGGAGAATTTCTGAAATGTCTGCAATATCACTCTATGAAACAAAGAAGGCAGCAGATAATCTTCCTTTCTAGGAAACTGCAATAAAGGTCAAATCAGATAAGAAGGTCCACAAAGTCTTAAAAGCTTGCAAGTGGCCACCTAAGATGCATCAATTGGTCCCAACCACCTGGAATAAAGGAGAATGAATAACACCAAAGACACAAGGAAAGTATTAGCCCAAGAGACAGAAAGGGCTACATAAACCAGAGACTTCATCAGCCTGAGACCAGAAAAACTAGATGGTGCCCGGCTACCACCAATGACCACCCTGACAGGGAACACAACAGAGGGTCCCTGATGGAGCAGGAGAAAGGTGGGGGGCAGAACTCAAATTCTAGTAAGATCAGACTTAATGGTCTGAGACTGGAGGAACCCCAGAAAGCATGGCCCCTGGATTCTCTATCAACCCAGAACTAAAACAATTTCCGAGGCCAACTCTTCAGACAGGGATTGGACTGGACTGTGGGACATAAAGTGATACTTGTGAGGAGTGTGCCTCTTAGCTCAAGTGGATACTAAATGGGCAGCTTCTGTCCGGAGGTGAGATGGGCAGGCAGAGAGGGTTAGGAGCTGACTGAATGGACATGCAGAATCAGGGTGGAAAGAAGGAATGTGCTGTTACAGTATGGGGAGAGCAATTAGAGTCACATAACAATGTATGTATAAATTTTTGTACGGGGGAAAAAAAATAAAAAGCAGGTCAGAAAACAAAAACAAAAACAAAAAAAAGAAGGTCCACATTTATGAGGGTTCAGTGACCCATAGGCGATTGCAGATATCACTGGGACTGTGTGCTTTAGCTATATTCACATATGCAACATAGGTCGCTGGGAAATGTGCTTCTAAAATTTATACCAAGGATTTATTTACTAAGGCTATATAAGCTAATGTAACTTCCAGTGTCCGTCCTGGTACTCTATAGCCTCTAAGTCAACACTTGCTATCACAGCAAAGAGGTATAATCTATCAGTTCAAACTTTTGCCAAGGCAATCAGAAACTGGATGGTACCTTTTGCACTGGAAAGTCATTTCACTAAGAAGGGTTGGTTCCTCGAAGCCACAGTCACATCAATAACTGGAGAAGGAAGAATTATGTTTTGAAAAATAAAACTATTGTTTTTAAACCACAGTACAGAGGTATTAATTCACTAACAAATGCTGCTATGCCTGTACTTAAATACTGATGACACCTACCCAATGGCCTTTGCCACACATTCAGTCCATGGCACTAATGGAAGGAGACTTATTATTCACAAATCCTGTCTTCCAACTTAATATCGTCTTTCAAAGAAATCAGCAGCATCTCTTTTTAGAAGAATTTATTTCAACCAGGCAATATTCCAATTCACATTTAATATGCATTTTTAAAGCTTGCATAAAATGCTTAATTGGGACTCTGCTTTATTTTCTTAAATGATGTTAAATAATCACCAAGTATCTGGCACAAACTCAAAACAAATAGTAAACAAACAAACAAAAAACTCACTAATACCTCTTTATTTCAAATATATCGTTTTATTTTAAAAGGTCTCAAAAGCCCTGCAACTTCAGGCTTGACAGATTTACTTTTGTCAAACCTAAGAAACCTTCTAAAAAATAAAGCACTAACTATTCCCTTTTGAACTGGTTCAGTAAGGCAGCAAAACCACCATGCAGCTTGATTTTGTTTTGCTTTAGAACTGGTGGGTTATGACAGCTCATAGTCTGCAATTACATTTCACTGAAGAAACTGAGGCACAGAGAGGTTAAATGACATGGGAACACATGCAAGCAGGAAAGGAGATGGCAAGTGGAGTGGGGTGGGGGCAAGACTCAACTTCACAATGGGTGGTCAGAAAAGCCCACATGGGTGACATCTGAATACAGAACTGAAGGGAGGAGGGGAAGGGGACATCCAGGGGATATTGCAGGAATAGGGAACAGCAAGTGCAAAAGCCCTGAGGTAGAAACATGCCCATATGAATGACTCATCTTTTTTTGTTACTATTTTAAATAGTGTATATTTTTCTTTATTAGAGTTTCTGTCAAATAATTTGGAAGAAGGCCAGGAACAGACAAACATAAATCCTGCAGCTAAGCTTTAGATACTGTTAGTTCAGAGGCGTTTGTAGTGGTTATGCATTGAAGTGACCACTTGACTCACGTCACCCCCCCCCCCGTTCCTTCTCTTCTCCATTAGAGATCAAAATATTGACTGCCTAAAACTATCTTGGTTTAAATAAAAATGTTTTAGGGAAAAGGCCCACTTTAAGAAAAGCAAATTGCAGGGCAGGGTACCCCAACCCACGATGACTACCTCCCCTGAACTTCTAAAATCACCTTATTTGTATCCAGCATTTGACCTTAAGTGCTACCTAGCATGGTTATTGTGTTTACATCTCATCATAGGCTACTTTGTATTGTTCTTGTGTACACATCCCCTCTCACAGTGGTTTCCTTGGAGTAGGGCCCATGTGGTGGTAATGTCTGAATACCACCACAGGGCTTTGCACAATGAAGATACCAATAAATATTTGTTTGATGGTGACGTCATAAAAACTACCACAATGAGCAGCAGACATTCCTCCTGTTTTAACTAAGAATCAGTAAGTATAAGTTTGTGGATAAGGCATGAAAGAGACATCACAGTCTCTCACAAGCGTTTGGATAATTTCAAGTTTTTTAGCCAAATTACTGTTTGTGTAACACTCCACTCTAAGTTTCCTTTGCGTTTTCAGTTGGGCACAGTACACGCTTTCAGTCTAGACCCAGGCATGGATTAGCCACAAAATACTGAGGAAGAGTGCTGGGTATATCCCTGTTCAGTTGCCTTTAGTCAATCTTACTAAACACGTACTACGTGAAAGGTACTCAACATCAAACTACCAGAAAAGGGAATTATGAGACAGTGTCCCCACAGTCTAGCAAGACAGACAGACATATAAGGAACAACTCCAGTGCACATAAAATACATAGAAGTATTCTGAAAGTACGTAAGCAGTGGCCTGGGGAGCAAGGGGTGGGGTCTGAGGTAAAGCTACACAGAAGAGCTGGCACCTGAACAGACAGGATTTTGAAAGAGGAATAGGCCTAGGACAATCAGACATGGGATCAAAGGCCATTTCAGATTGTGCAAAACACTGGCAGAGACGTAACAGATGGAATGCATTCACCGTAAGTGAAGGAAGGCTGGTCTTACTGCACTCTTAAACTTTCCAAGAAAAGAAAAAAAACTTTCAAATAGGAGGCTGAGGAAAAAAACTTTCACTAGCCACCAACGCTTGTTTTGTTAAATCTCTTAGGTTCACTTTGCTTTGTTTTGCTCTATTTTGTTTCCCTGTTAAAATAAATAAATAAATAAAGTACTGTGCTGGCTTACAACTTCAGAGAAGAAAAGTACTTCAACTTTACTGTGGAAAAAGAAACTGAACAGTGGGCCAAGGAAAAAATCAATCAAAAAAAAAAAAGTACCCTCTCCTGGAATAAATAAATGGTGCAAAATAAAACTGCGGATATCATGGATCTGAAATATAAATTTCAACCCTCCACCAACTCAATAAATATTTACTATATGCCCACTATTTGTTAGTCTCTAAGATAACACACCAATGAGGCACTCTCATTGCTCTCCTTTTGAGTAAGCTCGTTTGCAAATCTACTAAAGGAAATAAGTAGAGGACAATCATTGTACCCTGTTCCTTCCACCGCGCCAACCAAAGCCTGAAGCTACAAGAAGTTAAATTCCAGTCAAGAGAACCAGTGAGGACAAAACACACTTAAGTAATAACTATTACAACAACCACAACTGAATTGTGAGAAACCGACAGACGTCCACAGTAAGGGTGTCTCAACATCTCTTCCTGTGGGCAGGGAGCTCTCAAGAAGGATTTTCTTTCCAGCGATTTGGGATGGCAAATGAGGAACAGAAGGGGGTGAAGTTACCTGGGAGCTCAGGTAGACTCTGAGGCACTCCTCGCACACGGCCTTCTTGCAGCAGGGCAAGGGCTTGATGGGCTTGTCTTCCAGGCACACCCGGCACATCAGCACCATGATGGGCGCAAAGGAATCCCCTACCCCGCCCAGGCCAGAGTAGGGTGGAGCTCCCAATAGGCTGGGCACGGAGAATGGTTCGGATGCCAGGTAGAACTCCAGCTCGATGCTGCCGCCGTCGGGGGAGAGGGGATCGGTTGGAATGGACAGCCGGGGGCTAGGGAAGGAGGAGAGGGGGCTGGAAGGACTAGGCACCGGCGCTGGAGCCCGAGGTGGCGACGCGGATGGCGAGAGCTGCTCGGTAGTGGGGGCCTCCGGCAGGTCGTTCTCCACGCAGTACACCGAACAGAAGACGTGTCTCTTGGCTGGCGGTGGATGCCGCTGGCCCAGCACGTCCAGCACCAGCCCGTCGGGGAGCCCGGCGCGGATCCTGGGCTCTGGCTCCTCGCTTGGGGGCGCCTCATGCTGTTCATCCTCTCCCTCTGTTCGGTCCCCAGCTTCCTCCTCCTCCTCCAACTGCTGCTGCAAACTCTGGGGGTTAAGGGGCCCGGTGAGTGCCAGTCCCGCGGGCTGCCACGCTGCTTGGCTCTTCCTGCAGCCGGGAGCCCCCCGGCTCCTCGCGGGCTCCGGAGCGCTCGTGTCCGTGCAGCCCGAGTTGCTTCCGCAGCCGCTGCCGCTCGGCTCCGCGGAGTCAGCGCGCAACCTGGGTGCCCCGGCGCTGTCCCCCCGCGGTCGTGGGGGCTCGGGGTGCCCCGCGGCATCGCCAGCGGAGACCCG
>NW_004444034.1:2141342-2169073 GCF_000243295.1 Trichechus manatus latirostris
GTCCCGCGCCATCGCCAGCCCCGGCTGCGGGCCGCGCGGGAGGGGCGGCCGGAGGGCGGTGGTCAAAGGGTCGAGCGGCCTGTGACGCCGCCGCGGCGCACACCAGGAGGTGCAGCCAGAGCGCTAGCGAGCCGCGGCTCGCGGTGGGGGGATGGGGCGGGGGTGGAGAGGCCGGAGCAGGCGACCTCCCTCCTCTCGTGCTTTACCTAGAGCCCTACTCACTGCCCCTCACCCCACCCCTTTGGCGCACACCTCCCCACACGTACACACGCGCTCAGGCACCCGCGCACACACTCACACGCACACCCCAAGTGGGTGTGATCTAAGCGCTGAGATGCGCTCTGGCGCCCGGAGTTCACACTCGATCTCAACAAAACCCTTCGGAGCAGGCAGCTTGCCTTTTTGGACTACGCATTAAGTAGAACTTCCTACAAAACTATTGAATACTAGGAGCTGTAACTGGAAAACGCCGGCTGCTTAGGATGTTTGCTTCTTTTTTTTCTCTTGGGTCCATCCAGTTTTAAATCTTCCAAAGAGGAAGTTCAGAAAAATAATGCTAGGAATTATTAGTTCCAAATTCTGTACCTACAACTCTCCGTTTTCTGCCTAGTAGGGTAGGAAGGATCTTTGAAACCCACAAATAATCCAAAAAGCACTTTCAACCTCCTCCTCCAACTGGAATCCTAAAAGAGCTGCCAAATAACTAATTTAAGATTTGTGGGAGCTTTTTTTTTTAACCTTTAAAATATTCCAGAATGGTTAATACAAGGTAGTTAGGGTGGCACAGCCTGGTTAATAAACGGGATCGTTGATGGGAATCATGCTCATAAACTTTATTAGCATAACCATATTCATCCCCAAATCTGTCTCCAAGACAACAATTATATTTGAGCCAGAACTTAATTATGTGTTGATCTATCTTTATTTTACAGGAAGTATTAGTCACTCAGGCACTGGTGTGTTTTAGTTCTCTAAAGCCAATGAAAACATTTTTGGGAAGCCAACCCTTGTTTTTTCATCTTGAGAGAGAATTCAATTTACACATTCATGTAATAGGAAGGAGCTGTGAAGTGTGCAGAATTTTTTTTATCTTGGAGTTGTTACTGGCTTATTTTAAAATATTTTCCAAATCGAATGCAAATGCTAGAAAGGTGACTAGCTTTGCAGTACTGAGAAAGCAGTTAACACCCAAGAACATTTCCATCCTGTGTGTCTGATGCTCAGTTGCACTCCAAAAGGAATGAATACAGTCAATCAGTCTAAAGGTCACTTCATTTATTGGCCTGGCCCAAGAATTGAGAATTCTTATTTGGAAGGTTAAGTGCTATTCAGGGATTTGTTTCTTGTCTTGGTTGAATGGATTCCTGGTAATGGCTGTTTTCTCCATATGGTATCTCTAGTGTTTACTCTTCAAGGGAGGAACAGGAAGGAAGCTCACGTGTGTGTGCCTTTTGTTTGTGTCTTCTGATGATGACTCCCCTCCTCTTTCCAAAGGGATATGAAAGTATCCGTGTTTTCCAGGTGAAGGCACACTCAGAGTAAGACCAGAGTAACGGTAATGGATGCAAAAGAGTATATCCCCACAGTGTCTACAGGGATTTCAAACCCTCAAGTTCCTGTCATAGTGATGAGAATATCTCCCCACACAATATATTTGTCACGTGTGTTCCAAGAATTTGTGCTCTTTCAGTGCCCACCATTTTGTTCCTTATCCCATCAGGTTCCAGATCCCTGGTAGTGCCTTTCCTTAGACTGAAACAGATAGAAGTCCTTGCTGGGATTTTGGAAGACTGTTGTAGTTCTACTACTTAAACTATAGTCTTCCTTGCCATGACTTCCTCTTCATGGAATTCCTCTGGCCTTTGTGAAAATAGAACCATGGTATGCCATATCTCCACCCTCCAAACAGGCTCAGACTTGCCTGAATTCTGGGCTCAGCACAACTGGTGTTCAGTCTGGGACCCATGGGACACCAGGAGCATGGAATGAGAGTTAAAATTCAAAGTTAAAGTGGTGGTTCTACCTTCACTTTGACCTGGAAATGTGAAGCACTAATGATGATTGTGCTGACAGGATTATTATTATTATTATTTTAAGGATTAATTGAAAGTATACTGTCGGAGTCCCTGACAGATGCAAATAGTTAACACTCTGGGCTGCTAACCCACAGGTTGGTGGTTAGAGTCTACTAAGAGGTGACTCTATAGAAAGGCCTCATGATCCTCCTCCGAAAAATCAGCCACTGAAAACTCTATGGAACACAGTTCTACTCTGACACACATGGGGTGGCCATTTGTTGAAGTCAACTCAATAGCAACTAGTTTAGTTTTCAATTATTGTAAAGATGGTGTGGGGGCGGTGTCTGACCTCCTCTTACTTCAATATGGGGGAGGAGAATCAAGATCAACAGCCCAAGGCTGATTCCTATGAAGCCGAGGTCAGACATGCCTCCTTTCTCAACCTTCTTTACCAATTCTAACACCAGCTGTCCCTCCCACAACACTCTCTACTTCTCTGCTAGGCTTGATAATTCATTGCAATGACCACACAGAACTCACAGACAATACTCACGATTATGGGGTTTATTTGGGAAGTAGCAGGTTACTATTCAGGTTCAGGAACTCTCAAGATACAGTTCTTCCATCAGCACAGCCTCTTTTCAGCTGTCCTTAAGGGCACACCTCTCTCTGGCCGTAGACCTCTGCCCAAAGGCACTCAGCTTTCTTGCTCAGTTAGCCGGGAAGCCCACCATACCATCTTCCGCTGCCAGGTCTCTGCCGCCAGGTCTCACTGTCTTCAGTGTTGCAGCTCTCTCTCTCTGTCTCCTGCTTCCAGGAGCTTCTCAGTGGAGGGATCCCAGGTTCAAAGGATTTGCTGTCCGCTCCTGGCTGTACTTCCTTGGTGGTGGTGGGATCCTCTCTTTCCCACCCTTCAAGCCCAGCGGGATGGCAAAACTGACCAGTCCCCTTGGTGGGCCACAATTACCCTATCCCACAGTCCCGTCCAATGACTTGGGTGGGAGTTACAAGACCATGGCTAGAAAGGCCACACGAAAGTGAACCATCACACAGCAGTTACACTGTAGTTACTGTAGAGCCCTGGTGGTATAGTGGTTAAGAGCTATGGCTGTTAACCATAAAGGTCAGCAGTTTGAATCCACCAGCTGCTCCTTGGAAACCCTATGGGATAGTTCTACTCTGTCATATAGGGTCACTATGAGTTGGAATCTACTCTACAGCAACAGGTAGTTACTGTAGTAAAAATTCCACTTATTTACCATAAGCTTAATACTTTTGAAACTCAGACCATCTGTTCCACCTCAGGCTGTATATGGTTGTTAGTATAACATAAATGCTATCACCAATATTCTGCCTTACCAGTTTTAAAATTTTCTAATTTGCAATGAGTTGTACACTTCCCCTAAAATCCAAATTTCAATGCCAGGGGACTATGTCAGTTTGAGAATTGGCATAGTCAAGTGCTTTTAATCATAATTTTTTTTCTATTACCATCATTCATATCCTGGCCTTTAAACATGACATTGGTTCTCTTAAGACTTTTTATTCAGACATTAATTAGATAATTAAAAAGCCTAGATTTATTAAATTTTTAGAAAGATGTATCAGAAAAGCTACTGATCATTTTGATTTTGCATATTAAAGGTAAAACTAATTTTTTCTTAATTGATATGAAAAAAAATTCAAATACCATGAAATAATTATATAGCAAATTCTTGACTTATTTGCCTACCAAACAGTCTTCAACTATCAAAACAAGAAAAAGTAATAGAAAACATGTAACTCCAAAAAAAAAAAAAAGAAATTCAATTCTAAAGAGGAGTAGAAAGGTTTTCTAGGTCTACTTCTGAAAGACATAGTGAGATACTGATCCTCTCCTATTTTCTTCCCTCTTTCCTCTTCCCTCATGGAGGAAGAGAAATCAAAATGATAAAGGAAAAGTGGCATCAAGTGGAAGAGACAGGAATACAATTGTTTCACTTTCTTTTTCCACCTAAATCCTCTAGGGAAAATCCAAATAGCAAACTTCTATGAGATGAGGTTCAAAGCAAAACAATGTATTTGTTCAAATTATAAAAGTAATAAAATTTAAAAAGCTTGGAAAATAGAGAAAACCAAGAAAAAATAGGAGGGAAGAAAAAATAGAAGGAAGGAGGGAGGGAAAGTAAAGGAAGGAAGGAGTTAGTGGAACTATTATCTGCTACATAAAATAGCCACTTTATCATATTGGTATATTTCATTCTAGCGTTTGTATATGTGTGTATAAAATGGTACATGCGCTTCTATATTCTGCTTTTTTCGTTTAATAATATATCCTGATCATCTTTTTTTGCTATTGCTACATCTGTGTACCATCATGATTAGTGACCATATAGTACATAGATGTGCCATAATTTAATTAAGTCAATTTTATTTTTTAAAAATTAGATCATTTATGGTATTAATATAATATATAAAACTTATTTAATATGTGTTACTATGTCAACTGATGTTAATAATATATGTTAGTATTTGATACATATTAATATATAACATAACCTTTATGTACATTTCCAATATAAGGATAAAGTCCTAAAAATTAAATTGCTGCATCAAAGGGTGTATATACTTTCAAGATTTTGGGTACATATTATCACAGAGATTTAGTGCTAATTTATAATCTCATCAATAGAGAGGGTATGAGAGAGTCTACTTTCCTAATCTTTCTAAAGAGTTTTTTTTAATTAAAAATACTGTAAATAACATCCTACTTTTCATATAGTGGGCACATTCTTTTACATAGAAAAGGCAAAATCAAGTATTATTAACCATTGATCCCCCTTCTGGATTTTTACCGTAGAACACTACATGTTATGGTTCTATTCCTGAAGTTGTGGTTCTGGTGACTTCTGTTCCTCAACTCTTTTGGATTTTCTCTTTACCTCATTCAATAACAATCGGGCTCTAATAAGATTCAGAGTTAAACTTGGTCATAGTTAATTAATACTTCTAAATCCATGATGCCAATCCCCAATTTCCAAAATGGAGGTGCATTTATCTGAGTGTCCCAAGCTCATTCCAGAGGAACACTCGGCCAAGGTAATCTCATCTCTCAACCCGAATAAGAAGAAGGCCACTAAGAGTAAAATCTACCCCTCCTGACCTGAGAGAACCAGTTCCATCCTGACTAATGGAGTCGCCAAGACTTTGAGGTTTAAAGGCATACTCAAGGTTTCTACTACTGCAGCTTTGGTTTACTAGAAAGGTATCAGCCTGGCTTTAAATCTAGAAACTCCTGGTCTCTTCTTTCTCAGGTACATCACGATATAAAGAGACAGGCATATTCTCTGTGTACCACAGCTTTCCTTTCTGAACGGGGTGTCAAGTCACAGCCTCCCCTTGACAGGCTTTGTTTACAGCAGGAGTCAGAAAGATTTACAGCTTTGGCTCCTCTCTAGCCCTGAGACTGGAATGCCTCAGTTTGTTCAGTAAGCAAGAGCAAAATAAATCTCTTCTTGTACAGCCCTCAGTACCATTGTATATGGTTAATTCACAGTGAAGGAAACCATTTTGTCCAAACTAGAGGATAATCAAGCATTAAAGTAACAGAGATGAAGATGCACTTGTACAATGCAATGCTTTTAGTTCTAAAAAGAATCAAGATTTTCTTAGCCAAAAGGAAAAATAAATCTCTTCCAAATTAGAGAAGTAAAGGATAACTTTAAGATTTGCTTAAAATAATGGAGAAGTACTTACAAAGCTATGTAAAGTGAAAAATGTAGGAAAAAATGAGGTATACAAGATGGTTACAGCAGTGTAGACATGTATATGATAAAATATGGGCAAAAAATAGGGGGTTATTGTATAAGGATGGTGAGATTATGATTTCTACTCTGCTTGCTAAAATTTCTGAAATATTATACTGTTTTTATAATGGAAAAGAGAAAAATAAGGGTTTTTTTTGTTTGTTTGTTTGTTTTAAGAGTGAAATAGTTTTGTTCCAATGAACACAAAAATAAGTTTGGTGTTAATGGACATTATTTGCATGAACATTCATGACAGATTAAGGTAAGCAAATCTTCCTTTTTAAGTTACAATTCAATTCAGCAATCATTTCCTGAATGCCTATTAGATCCTTTGTCAAGCTTTGGAAAATTCAGTTTACAAATTTGTTCAATGGAGAAAATAATCCTTTCCTCAAATTTTCCTTCATTATTAACTTTATAATAGCTATAAAATTCTTCAAACTGTCCAGAGCAGATCTTACCTATATATGGAGATCCAGTTCCTACTCTTCTGCCCATATTTAGTTCTCAACAAGACAATTAAAACAAAAACAATGAAACAATGGTGTTCTACAGTTGCTTAAGCATTGTATAGAACTGAGGTTCCCAAATATTTTGCCAAGGTAACCCGAGGGACCACAGTAAACACATAGTGGAGCCACAGAATGTTTAAAATTTGAGGGAATCACAGCATCACCTGTCAGAAACTGTGCAAACTATCATTATTAAGTTGTTTTGACCTAATTATTATCAGGAATTCCTTTTGGCTTAAAGGACACGGTGAAAATAACCAAGACATAAGGGTATCATGATCTGAGAAAATTTGGGAACTTCAGGTATAGGGCAGAAACAACGGGATAGGCTCTAATCTCTAGAGATTTATACTTCAAATTGATAAAACATACTTGTGCAGTAAAAGATTACCCTTGTCCAAGGAAAGATTTAACCCTTGCCCCCAGCTCCTGGGACATAAACTCTTAAGTCCCTGGAATGCCTTGCCTGATAAGAATGTCTTTGTTTAACCAAGGGCCTTGGGCCACACCAGATAGTTTACGCTAACAATGTGATTTATGGTGGGGAGTTTGGATCACTTGGTATCAGCTTGACCTCTGTAGGGACTGGGACTAAGCTCAGACACACAGGTGACCATCCATGTCTACATGATCGACCCCCAATAAAAACTCTGGACATCAAAGCTCAGGTGAGCTTCCCTGGTTGGCAATACTCCATGAAAATTGCTACATATCATTGCTGGGAGAAAAAAAGTGTGGTCCACATGACTCCACTGGGAGAGGACAGCTGTTAGCTCTGTTCCTGATCTGTCCTGGACCCTGCCCTATATTCCTCTTCCTATTACTAATTTTAATATGTATCTTTTCACTGTAATAAACTGCAACCATGAGTAAACAGCTTTTCTGAGTTCTATGAGTCCTTCTAGAGAATTGTTGCACCTGAGGCTGGTCTTAGGAACCTCACAAACTTCAGCACGGCAAAAATAGAAATTTATTAACTTTCATAGGCTCTCATTTTTCTTGTTTTCCCAGGCAAAAAGATGCCATTGAGAAAGTAGGAGATCCACTAATGCAAGAATAAGACAATATAAAAACAAAATAAGAGAAAATGCATTGCCTTTTCCTTATCACACAAGAAAGCTGATTTCCTTAGACAATATAGCTAAGTAACTGACCATTTTGATTTATGGGCTACTTGAAATTGGCTTTAACATTTTGCTAGACAAAACCTAGCAAGAGAATTAAATGATTCTGAAAATTTCTAAGCTGATAGCTTACATCATTCAACTGCATTCATTTAAACATTGTGACAAATAATGTTATCTATTTATTTCTTAACACATTGCTACCAAGTTGGAATGGAAGAACCCAGCTGCCTTTGAGGAATGTTAAGTGCTACAAGCTGTTTCTCAGACATTGTGGGATCAATAAAGCTCTAAACATTTTCTCAAATAACTCACATTTAATTTTTCTTATCTTTATAAGACTTTGGAGCTGTTCTTTGGAGCTTCATGGAAATGATGGGATATAATGGGAAGAGTACCAAACTTGTCAAAATAGTATTTGTATCCTAGTCCTATTTTGCCAATAATTGTCGATTTGCCTACATTTGTCTAGCCCTAAGTTTTTACTTCTTTAAAATGAACAAATTGAACTGGATGGCTTTAGGGTTCAGTTCAATGCTAAAATCATAATTTTCAATTTAACCAATATGTATTAATCCCTACTTTGTGCACAATATCGTGATAAGCATAGGGCTTATAAATGGTGAAAAAAACTCAATCCATGCCCTGAGGAATCTTGCAGTTAAATAGAGAAGACATATCCTTAATCATAATATCAGGCATATTTTGTTGGATGCTATCATAGAACTATAAACTCAAGACTATGGGAGTTGTGATGCAGGGATTATTTCTGCCTGGGTGGATCATAGAAAGTTTCGTGGAGGGCCTGGAAGATGAGTTATATTTTTACAGATGGAGAAGGGAAATATATGGGCAAACACACGATTGAAAAGCATATATTATGCCTTGAGTGGCAGCTAGTAGACCTGGGTGTCTGATCCTAAGCAAATAGTGGAGAAAGGACAAGAGATGAAGCAGGAAAGATGAGCTCACTCAAAATTGTTGAGGGGCTTAGTACTAAATAGCTCCATTTGCCCTTCTTTTACTCTTGTCTACTCTCTCTGCCCTTGGAGGATGACTCATTGCTGCATGCACCAATAGCCTCAATTGTTCTCTGGCTTCTTACAGAATTCAACCAAGGGAAGGTGCTAGCAGATGATCAAAGGGTTGGAGTGTTTATTTTCTCAGCTCCCAACATGACAGGTCCTTGCATTTGTCTATTCCTCTTCTGTTGAAGGCTACAGGTGCTATCCTCTCTGGGTTCCTAGAGTTTCCTTTTAGGCTAAGGTAGTGGCTCCCCACAGTTCTAGTCCCAGGGTATTGTACTTATTCAAGTCCTAAATCCTATCCACACTTTTGTATTACTAAACTCTCTTGTTTGCACTATATATTTTCTACAGAAATTCTGATTGCCTTGAAAATTGTTTGATCAGTTTTTGTGTTCATTTATTTGTGTTTTTTGTTTGTTTTTGATAGTTGGATATTTGAACAAGAGAGTAAAGATCAGTTTTAGGTTTAAGAAAATACAGATATTGTGACAAGGTAAAATATACATCAGAGGAAGAGGACAGGAGACAAGATCAAAGTAGTAAGTTATTACCACGTTATGTGGAGACATGATGGGGTCTGAACTGGGATAGTCACCACTGGTGGCCTGCGTCTCAGATTAAAAGCCAAAGTCTTCCTCAAGACTTTTCATATGATGTCCCCTCCTTCCCATGAACCTCCTATTCCCCGTCATTCACTCCATAGAGCCTCACTGGCCCCTTGTTCTTCCTCAAGTGTTCAAATCATGCTCTCACTTCAGAGCCTTGACTCCCTTGTTCCCTCTGCCTGGATTACTCTTTAAAAAAAAAAAACCAAACCCATTGCCATGGAGTCAATTCTAACTCATAGCAACCATATAGGACAAAGTAGAACTGCCCCCATAGGGTTTTGAAGGAGCAGCTGGTAGATTTGAACTGTTGACCTTTTGGTTAGCAGCCAAGCTCTTAACCACTGTGTGACCAGGGCTCCAGATCACTCTTACCTCTCGTTATATGCATGGCTCCTCCTCACTTTCTTCTGGTGTCTACTTAAAATGTCCCCTTGTCACAGAGGTATTTCTTAACCACTCTAGATAAAATATCACCACCCTCCAACACCCCTTTCCCAGTCATCTCTATCCCTTTCTTTATTTTATTTTCCTTATTAAAAAAAAAAACAAAAAACAATCAAACCCATTGCCATCAGTTGATTCTGACTCATAGCGACCCTATAGGACAGAGTAGAATTGCCCCGTAGGGTTTCCAAGGCGTAGCTGGTACATTCAAACTTCTGACTTTTTGGTTAGCAGCTGAGCTCTTAACCACTGTGCCAGCAGGGCTCCATTTTCCTCATAATACCCACTAAATGACATAGTATATATTCAGTTTTTAATTTGTTAATTGTCTTCCCCCTCTTAGATTTTAAGGTCTGTGTGATTGGGGACTTTTTCTCTTTGTTTGCTAGTCTGTCCCCAGTTTATAGAACTGTTCCTGGTACACAGTAGGTGCTCAGTAACCATTTACTAAACGGTAGTAACTATTAGAGATAGAATCTGTGGGGTATGGTGATAGATGTAATATGGTGACAAGGATAGCAGAGAAGGAATTAAATATATCTCCAACTTTTTTTTCCTCTTAAGTAAATCTGGTTTCTTACAAGTTATTTTTATGCCCTTCTTACAAAACAAGAAGATTTGCTAACCCGGTTTAATTAATTTTTAATTTTACATTTTGAAAAGTATTTTCTTTCATTTCCAGTGTCATTTGAAAAGTCCAGTGTTAATCACAGAAATCTTAACAATTCCTGTGAGAAATGGGAGTGGGTTGTGACTCATAAATATATTTTTAAAACTGTGCTTCTGATTTGTATTCTGTTATTCTATCAACAGATTCTATTGATACTATTTTGTTTGTGGGTTGTGGCTGAGCGTTCCTGAACTTTTTTCTTTTTTTCTTTCCCTTAACTTCATGTAACAGTGTTATTATGACTCAACAGCTAACTCAAGGCTTCCCTCTTTTCATCAAATAGTTAAGTTAGACAATTGGTAAATGTACTTAACATGATTATTCAGCTGTTTCTGTGATGCATAATATTGTTATTTAATTTCTTGATTCCAGTTTTAGGCATGAATGAGAAATATTGTGAAATTACAGCTCAACAATGTTGTATGGCACAGGCTTTTCCTAAAAAACTGTCCAATATGGTGCCAATGTTTCTTGAAATGGCATCTGTGGAGGACATTCCACAGGAATATGGAGACATGATCTGCTGACCTCTAATTGTCATATTGAGTCATGGATCTGAAAGTCCTCTCAGTCCCTGTGCTGTAGAGAATGTTCTATCATATCATTTTAAGAATGATCTTTTTAAACTCATAAGAAAAATGAAGTAATAAAATTGGGATGATTTTTAATGTTACCAGTGAGTGATAAATAACTGTCAATGAACTTGAATCAAACAAGACTTGACTCTCGGGCAGACTAGCTTCTTTAGTTCTCCTAGAAAATATCATGGCTAATAAAGTATTTTAAAGTCTAGACATAATTCTTTTTTTTCTTCTGTTCATTAAAATAGGGAAGACTCAAGACATATAACCATTCATTTTTAAATTTACAATGCTCATTTGAAAGAGTATTTAGTAAAAGTTAAAAATAAAAGCTAATAGAGAAGTTCAATTGTTTGCTAAAAATTATATGCTAAAGTCGTATTATGAAAAAAGTCAAATTATAGCATCCCCCTGGGTAGAGAGGATTAAGACTGTTGACTTTATGCTATTTTCTTCTAATCCCAAAGCAATCAGATTCTTTTTTCTAAGGCTGGCTTTAGAAAAATATTGTGAAGTAAATAATGTGTGTATTTGTGTTTCCTCTACCCTGCCTTGCTCATGGTGCAAGTGCTGGGGTCTCACCCTGCTACTCAAAAAATAGTACCTCCCACCATTTTAATTTGGCAAGATCCAGAATTTTCCTACATCATTTCCCTCCATCAAAATTTATCTGACCTGTGTCCAATTCCCTCAGTCCTTCTTGTTACTCTCAAATGACAATAAGGAATTATTATCATTAATAGTTTAACATTACATGTATCTATACCATGGTTTGCAATGTGTTTTCACATGAATTATCTGATTCTTTAACAACACTATAAATAGAAATGTCTAGTTTATAGGAGTTGGGAAACTACAGCTCATGACCTGTTTTTATATAGTTCTAAAGCTAAGAATGGTTTTTACATTTTTAAGGGGTTTTAAAAAAAAGAAAAAGAAGAATATGCAACAAATTGTTGACTTGACTCTTGGGAAAACCTAAAATATGTATTATGTGCCACTTTACAGTTAAAATTTCTCTGTGCCTGCATTAATATCATAATCCTGACCCAAGCTATGGTATTTTCAATCACATGCATGCAAAAGCTGGACAATGAAAGAGGAAGCCCAAAGAAGAATTGACACATTCAAATTGTGGCGTTGGCAAAGAATATTGAATACACTATGGACTGTCAGAAGAATGAACAAATTAGTCTTGGAGAAGTATAGCCAAAATGCTCCTTAGAAGCTAGGATGGTGAGATTTCATCTTGCTTACTTTGGACACATTATTAGGAGGGACCAATCACTAAAGAAGGACATCATGCCTGGTAAATTAGAGGTTAAGTAAAAAAGAGGGAGACTCTCAATAAGATGGATTTACACAGTGGCTGCAACAATGGGCTCAAACACATTAACAGTTCTGAGGATGGCACAGGACGAAGCAACATTTCCTTCTGTTTGACTCAAGGCAATGAGTCGGAGCTGACTCGATGGCACGTAACAACAAACAAAATGGAGGCAAAACTACATATAGGAAAGAGTTAGAAGCCTTTTGACTTTAAATCTATTTTTAAAAATCCCAAGAAACTTTTTCTTCCTTCCTTCCTATTTTTCTATCTCCCTTCCCTCTTTTCTTTTCTTTTTTTAGAAAGGAGTGAGAAAAATCACTCCCTCTCACTAACCATGGCCCAAGACCCTGTTGACATCACCTTGCTTGCTCATATGTCTTTTTGAGGGTATAGTAGGGAGAAGACAACACAATAGTAGGAATAAATAAGGGGGAAAGGAAAGGATAAGGACGTGGGAGAGTTGCACCATTTTAGAAGAGCAGGATAAAATAAATGATTCCAAAAAGAATGGGACTGCTACTTTCTGTTGCCCTCTCTGACTTTAAGTGTGGCCTGAGAGTATGAGCAATTAACAATAAGAAGGATGAGAATTATGGGAGTCGAGGAGAATAAATGACGAGCATTTATTGAATACTTGCAATGTTCAAAGCACCCAAGAGGTGCTTTGTATACATTATCTAATTTAATTCTCAATATATACCAATATTGTCCTCTGTATATCAGCTACTCAAGATCCCTTTGTGATTCTTAACAGCTCATGAAATAATAATGGTGGCAGAAAGTCTAATACAAAACTCAGAGGTTTGAAGAATCAGAGAATAGAATTTAAGACAACCTCAGATGCTAGAGGGAAATTTCATAAAGAGAGAACTAGAGAGGCTAAACTGCAAATTCTATGTATTAACTCCACCCAAATCTCCGGCTGACTGAAATGCACATGCATGGGGCAGACTGCAAGAAGCCCAGCTAAGGATAAAATAATTAAACTGAGATGCAAGCTGCTACAAAGAGATAGAATTAGCTGTTTGAGTTGAACCAAGTTAATTCCTTGGAAAAACAAACAAAAAAAAAATCAACATTTTGGAGAAATATAAAGAATATAAAGAATCAAAAATCTCTATAACATATCCCTCACAAGGTCCCAGATATTATCCAAAATTGCTTGACATGAATAGCAAGGAAGATGTGAACCATTCTTAGAAGAAAAAACAATCAATGAAGACCAAACACAGGATAACCTAGGTGTGGAACTAGGTCTTTAAAACAGATGTTATAATTATGCTCAGTGAGATAAAGGAAAATTTTCTCAGAACAAATACAAAGATTAAAAAAACTCAGCAAAATTATAGAAACTATAAAACAGAACCAAATGAAAATTCTCACTTAAAAATACAATATTTAAAATAAAAAATTCACTGTATGAATATAGCAGAATGTAAATGACAGAGGAAAGAGTAAAACTCAAAAATAGATCAGTGAAAATTATTTAATCTGAAGAACAGAAAAAATATTTTTACAATATAATGAAACCCTCAGGTATCCATGGGACAATACCAAACGATCCAATATGCAAGTAATTGATGTCCCAGAAGGAGAGGAGAGAGATTATGGAATGAAAAAATATTCTAACAAATAGTAGCCAAAAACTTCACCAATTTAGTAATCGAGAATCTTAGCAAATCTCAAGCAAGATAAATATGAAGAAAATAACCTTTGCTCATCATAGTCAAAATGCTGGATATCAAATATAAGAAAATGTTTAAAGTGGCCAGAGAAAAATGACACATTACATCCACGACAAAAATGACTCATAGTATCACTAACTTCTTATCTAAAACAATGGGGGACAGAAAACACTGAAACAACAGCTTTAAAATGTTGAAAAACAAAACAAAACTGCCAACCCAGAATTCTATAGCCAGTGAAAATCTTTTTAAGAATAAAAACATTTCATATAAAAGAAAACTAAGAGAAATTGCCACCAGTAGACCAACCTGAACTAAAAAAAATGCAAAAGAAAGTTCTTTAGGCTAAAGGAAAATGCTACCAGAAAGAAATTCTTACCCTAATAAAAAATGAAGACTATCAGAAATGTTAAGTATAGTATGAGTTAAGTAAAAAATCATTTTTTCCTTTTAATTTCTTTAAATTACATACAAGTGGTTAAAGCAAAAATTATAACATTGCCTCTGGAAAAATAGCTTTTATTCTGAGTTTATTCCCTTGTTTTTTGTTTTTATAATGTACTGTCTTACAAGGCAAGGGTGTTCACCCTAACCACTTCTATTCAACATTGTATTGAAGATCCTAGCCAGTGTAGTAAAGAAAGAAAAGGAAATCGAGGTAAAGGAAGAAGTCAACTGCTTTTACTTGCAGCTGACATGATTGTTTAGAAAGAAATTCATACAAAATTATCAGTTTATCAAACTTAAAAACTGCTCACCAAAAGACACCCATGATCCATCAAGCTGAAGTCTGGGAGAAAATATTTTGAAAACATATATATGATAAAAGATCGGTATCCAGGTTATAAAAATAACTCCTATGACTCAATATAAAAAGACAAACAATACAATAAAAGTAGCAAAAGATTTGAAGAGAAATCATCACAAAAGAAGGTATATGAAGGACTAATAAGCATTTAAAAAGTGCACATCATTAGTTATCAGGGAAATGAAAACTAAAACCTCAGAGGGATACCACTACACAACCATCAGAATGGCGAAACTTAAAAAGACTAATACTACCAAATGTTGTGAGGAAGTGGAACTCTCATACTTAATTTCCAGCAATGAAAATGGTACTACCACCTTTTAAAAAGGTCTAAAAATCTCCTATAAAATCAAGCATATGGCTAGCCTAGGTATCTAGCCAAAAGAAACAAATAAATATGTCTACAAAAAAGAATGATCATAAGAGCTTTTTACGTAATAGACAATTGGAAACAGTCCAGGTGTTCATCAATAAGAGAACTTACATTTTAAAAAATGGCATATTTATAAAGTAAAATACTACTCATAGGGGAAAATTCAATTCTACATTAATATGTAGAATCTTAAATTCCAATGAGAGTATTCTAAAATTATCTTCAAACCCCTGAGTAATTTCCAGATAAAAGCAAAATAAATTCTTTATGAAAAGAGAAGGAAAGTACAAACTAGGCCTAAGTGTTTTATATAGAAGTTGAGATTTAACCCAGAGTGAAAACTGGAGAAGATGCGTTCTGGGAAAAATGTGGCCAAACAGGTTCTTCTATGTAGAGAAAGCTTGGAGCCCCTGAAAGGCATTTAGAGATGGACAATGTTGTCCAATAGCAAATGTCTCGTAGTTCTATCAGCCTGTCTATAGCATTTTAGACATGAAAGCATGGAATATATTCTATGTTTAAAAATATAAGTGTTGTAATAATTGCATCTGTGCAGCTCCATAAATCACCTTGAAAAGAAATTGTCCAGCTATAGCTAAACCATCTTATAATTAGTCTTGAGCCAGAAGATGATGAGTTACCTACTAATCAGATGGTCTAGGTCTAAGACATGTATTGTAGGCCTGAACAATCACAGGATGTACGGCCTTTCTCGTGGAGCAGTTCAGTGAAAACGTTCCAGTAGCTCTAACATTCACTATGATGCTAGTGATTTTAGATACATTTTCTTTCTTCAGATAAATATTTCCTATTAAAAATTTTAATTGTACTACATTGTATTTTTTTGCTTGTCAGTAGCACCCCGGCTTTAGCTTAAGGAAAAGAAAAGTTTAATGAGTTAACATATTTGTGTCTTTAACTAAGCAAAAGATCCCCTGATTTTTCCTGTCCTCTCTGGCTTGATTTGAAGTTATTCTTGATGGTGCTTCCTTCATTGCAGGGAAACATTTTATTTTCAAGAGAAAGGTCACTTTCACGTCCCGAACAGGGGAGATTTGGACCAAATTACCTGAGTCACGGTTCTACATTTGTTAAAGGATTACTATTTTGAGTGAATTAATTTTAATGGGGAACATCAAAATTAGAGGGATTTGAGTTTTTTTTAAGTCTATAGGCTGATGGTTATAAAGTTCTATCTATTTAGATTATATTGCTGGGTACAATGAACTCCCATTTATCCAGATTTTTGAAAAGCAGACAGCTGGTTGTTTGATCATAAATTCTATTCATACTCATTTGATTCAAGGACAAAGCTTAGAGAATTTAGAGAAAAGATGGCAATAATGTCCTTTAGTCTCTTTTCTTTTAATGTTAATGAATCAGCTGATTAGTCATCAAATCACAGTCAGGGTAAATTCTAAAATCCTTAGTCTGATAAAAAAGATTTTCTTACAACCTGGAACCTACTGTAAGGGAGATATGATGAATGGTGGTGCCATCTTGGAGTACAGACTCTATGCTGACTGGGCCTCTTGGGATCACATTTGAGAATTGGTCCTCAACTTTGCAGGTTCAAAAACTCAATTCAGTCTATCCAATTCAACTCATTATCTGCGTTCCTTAACCTACTTTTCTTTTAGTGTCTTCTGGTTCAGAAAACTACATCAATATTCATATTCACTGCCCACTGCTTACCTCTAACAGAACAGTTATTTTGTGGTATTTTAATTATTTGTTCACTCATCTCTCTTCCCCATTAGATTATAAACTCCTTGAAGGTAGGGCCAACACTTATATGACATATGACCCCAGTGTTTGCTGATAAAGGACTAAGTAAACTTTGTTAATTAACTCAGATTTTACCAGCCTCCTATATGATGAAATAGAGTTAAGAAAATTCAGAGTGGAGTTACAAAAAAGAAAAACTATATGTCAATTTATTAATTTACAATTTGATCCAGAGACCGAATTCCAAGAGTTTATCAAAGGCACCAAATTGCTGAAATTCTTTTCTAGGGCACCTCCATTGGTGGCATCAAGGTACCTGGAAAGCTGAAGCTTCAATTAAAAAATGGCTTGGTAAGAACAGAATTAGAACAAAGGCAATAGTGCAGCTTGGACACGTATCTAACCCTGCCTTTGTTAAAACACCCCTAGGCTATAATAGAATATCTTTCTCTAGTGACCAGCTTCATGTCCTCCAGATTCATTGTCTATTAAACAGTACTGAATAAACATTGACCAATATTATATTTTTGCATATGTGCTTTTTGTTGGCTATCTCATTTCTGTTGATAAATTCAGTAGATGTGTTCATGTTGTTGATTGAAGTGCTATTAATTTATAGTTATCATGAATTGTTAGAAAATTCAAACCTTTTATTTTGGTAAAGACTCACATGATCTGGCCCATGTCTGCTTCCTCAAATTCATTTCATAATGTTCCCTTTTTGAGACCTAAGATTCAGATCTAGTACTGGTCTTTTATTTTCCCAATGTACCAAGCTTATTCCTACCTCAGGGCTTTGGCACTTACTATTTCCTCTGCTCCAAATTAACTCCTCCTCCCACCTCCATATATGCATGGCTGTTTTCTACATTCAGGTCTCAGCCCAAATATATCTGCTCAATCATTCTTTATCACATCACTCAAAGCTATTTTCTTCATAACTCTCACAGCCAGGCAAAGCTAGCTTTTTAAAATTTATTTTACTCATTCAAATATTAACTTGTCCCTTTGGATGTAAGGTTAATAAGAACTAGGACCTTGTCTATTTTATTCACTGCTATAAAACCAGCATGTGTGCTTACAAGAGTGCCTGACACATAGTAGGCCTCAAAAATATTTGTTCAATGAATGACTAAAGATAGAAGACAGCCTGCTTCCACCCATCACCTGTTGATATTTAGACTGATTTTTGGAGTCCTAGTGATATTTGCAGTCTACAATCTCAACTATCTTTCAAATTTTGTCACTCACTAACCTACTCAACTGGAGCCCTGGTGACAAACTGGTTAAGAGGTTGGGTGCTAATGGAAAGGTCAGCAGCTTGAATCCACCAGTCGCTCCTGGGAACCCTATGGGGCAGTTCTACTCTGTCTTACAGGGTTGCTATGAGTCAGAATTGACTTGACGGCGCAGAACAACAACAACTTAATTAAATCTCCACTCCTCAGCTAGTCTACTCATTGTTAACACCAGCTAACTGTAAGTTTCTTGAGGTTACCAAAAAACAGAAAACCAACCCATTGCCATTGAGTTGATTCCAACTCATAGCGACCCTATAGGACAGACTGGAACTGCCCCATAGAGTTTCCAAGGAGCACCTGGTAGATTCAAACTGCAGATCTTTTGGTTAGCAGCTGGAGCTCGTAACCACTACGCCACCAGGGTTTCCTTCTTGAGGTCAGGGCTCTTTTTCATTCTTCTTTTTGACTCTGCACAATTGTCTCCTCAGTAGTGAATGCAGGATGACTGATGGTGGGCCATTCAAGGGGAGATGCCCTCTAGACAGCTAGAAGTATGGAACTACCCCTGCAGTAAGGAACAGGGCATTCAGATTGAGATTCATCAACACAGGGATGGAGTTATGGGGCAACAGTCTGATGGACAGCTGAAAGCAGAGAGAAAAGAAAGGGGAAACCTGGCCAAGGACTCTCTCAAGGTAACATAGGAGGTATAAGAAGGAGAATAAAAACAGGAGAGCACCCACTTGGAGGAGAAAACCGGGTGGGGAAGTAGGATAAAAAGGAAGATATAATTTCAAGGAGTGATTAATAGCAGTGAATTTGGCTAGAAGAAACAGTTTAACTGAAGCAGTGGAATCAAAACATGATTATAAAGTGTTTTGGAAGAAGTTGAGTATTTAGCCACATATTTGACATTAAAAATTCTCTCTTACCTTCTTTGTTGTTGTTCTTAGGTGCCGTCGAGTCTGTTCCGACTCATAGCAATCTTATGTACAACAGAATGAAACACTGCCTGGTCCTGCACCATCCTCACAATCGTTGTTATGCTTGAGCCCATGGTTGTAGCCACAGTGTCAATCCATCTCGTTGAGGGTCTTCCTCTTTTTTGCTGACCCTCTACTTTACCAAGCATGATGGCCTTCTTCAGGGAATGATCCCTCCTGATAACATGTCCAAAATATGTGAGATGTAGTCTCGCTATCCTTGCTTCTAAGGAGCATTCTGTTTGTACTTCTTCCAAGACAGGTTTGTTCATTCTTTTGGCAGTCCATGGTATATTAGATATTCTTCAACAACGCCACAATTCAAAGGCATCAATTCTTCTTCAGTCTTCCTTATTCATCATCCAGTTTTCACATGCGTATGAGGTGATTGAAAACACCATGGCATGGGTCAGGCATACCTTGGTCTTCAAAGTGACATCTTTGCTTTTCAACAGTTTAAAGAGGTCTTTTTCAGCAGATTTGCCTAATGCAATGCGTCTTTTGATTTCTTGACTGTTGCTTCCCTAGATGTTGATTGTGGATCCAAGTAAAATGAAATCCTTGACAACCTCAATCTTTTCTCGTTTTATCATGATGTTGCTTATTGGTCCAGTTGTGAGGATTTTTGTTTTCTTTATGTTGAGGTGTAATACATACTGAAGGCTTTGGTGTTTGATCTTCAGTAAGTGCTTCAAGTCCTCTTCAGTTTCTGCAAGCAAGGTTGTGTCATCTGCATAATGCAGGTCGTTAATGAGTCTTCCTCCAATCCCGATGCCCTATTCCTCTTCATATAGTGCAACTTCTCGGATTATTTGCTCAGCATACAGATTGAATAGGTATGGTGAAAAGATACAACCCTGATGCACACCTTTCCTGACTTTAAACCACACAGTATTCCCCTTGTTCTGTTCGAATGACTGCCTCTAGATCTACGTACAGGTTCCTCATGAGCACAATTAAGGGTTCTGGAATTCCAGTTCTTCCCAATATTATCCATAATTTGCTATGATCCCCACAGTCAAATGCCTTTGCACAGTCAATAAAACACAAGTAAACATCTTTCTGGTATTCTCTACTTTCAGCGAGGATCTATCTGACAACAGCAATGATATCCCTTGTTCCACATCCTCTTCTGAGTCTGGCTTGAATTTCTGGCAGTTCCCTGTCGATATACTGCTGCAGCCGCTTTTGAAAGATCTTCAGCAAAATTTTACTTGTGTATGATATTAATGATACTGTTCGATAATTTCCACATTCAGTTGGATCACCTTTCTTGGCAATAGGCATAAATATGGATCTCTTCCAGTCGGTTGGCCAGGTAGCTGTATTCCAAATTTCTTGAAATAGACAAGTGAGCACTTCCAGCATTGCTGCATTCCTTTTCTGAAACATCTCAATTGGTATTCCCTACTTTCCTGGAGCCTTGTTTTTTGCCAACTTCTTCAGTGCAGCTTGTACTTCTTCCTACAGTACCATCGCTTCCTGATTATATGCTACCTCCTAAAATGGTTGAACATTGACCAATTCTTTTTGGTATAGTGACTTTGCATAGTTCTTCCATCTCTTTTGATGCTTCTTGCATCGTTTAATATTTTCTCTGTAGAATCCTTCAATATTGCAACTTGAGGCTTGAATTTTTTATTCAGTTCTTTCAGCTTGAGAAATGCTGAGCATGTTCTTCCCTTTTGGTTTTCTATCTCCAGGTCTTGCACATATCATTATCATACTTTACTATTCTTCTTGAGCTGCCATCTGAAATCTTCTGTTCAGCTTTTACTTCATCGTTTCTTCCTTTTGCTTTAGCTACTCCACGTTCAATAGCATGTTTCAGAGTCCCTTCTGACATCCATTTTGGTCTTTTCTTTGTTTCCTACTTTTTTAATGACCTTTTGCTTTCTTCATATATGATGCCCTTGATGTCATTCCACAACTTGTCTGGTCTTTGGTCATTAGTGTTCAATGCGTCAAATCTTTTGTTGAGATGGTCTCTAAAGTCAGGTGAGATATATTCAAGGTCATACTTAGGCTCTCGTCGACTTGTTCTAATTTTCTTCAGTTTAAACTTGAACTTGCATATGAGCAATTAATGGTCTGTTCCACAGTTGGCTCCTGGCCCTGTTCTGACTGATGATAATGAGCTTGTCCATCGTCTCTTTCCACAGATGTAATCGATTTGATTTCTGTGTATTCCATCTGGCTAGGTCCATGTGTGTAGTCTCCATTTATGTTGCTGAAAAAAGGTATTTGCGATGAATACGTTGTTGGTCTTGCAAAATTCTATCATTCGATCTCTGACATCATTTCTATCACCAAGGGCATATTTTCTAACCACGGATCCTTCTTTGTTTCCAACTTTTGCATTCCAATCACCAGTAATTATCAACCTATCCAGACTGAATGTTTGATCAATTTCAGACTGCAGAAGCTGGTCAAAGTCTTCGATTTCTTCATTTTTGGCATTAGTGGTTGGTGCGTAAATTTGAATAATAGTCGTATTAACTGGTCTTCCTTATAGGCATATGGATATTATCCTATCACTGACAGCATTGTACTTCAGGATAGGTCTTGAAATGTTCTTTTTGATGATGAATGCAAAGCCATTCCTCTTCAAGTTGTCATTCCTGGCATATTATACTGTATGATTGTCCAATTTAAAATGGCCAATACCAGTCCATTTCAGCTCACTAATGCCTAGGATATCGATGTTTATGCATTCCATTTCATTTTTTAATGATTTCCTATTTTCCTAGATTTATAATTTGTACATTCCACATTCCTATTATTAATGGATGTTTGCAGCTGTTTCTTCTCATTTTGAATCTTGCCACATCAGCAAATGAAGGTCCGGAAGGCTTGACTCCATCCACGTCATTAAGATTGACTCTACTTTGAGGAGGCAGCTCTTCCCCAGTTGTATCTTGAGTGCCTTCCAACCTGAGGGGCCCATATTCCGGCACTATATCATACAATGTTCCATCGCTATTCATAAGGTTTTCACTAGCTAATTCTTTTCAGAAGTAGATTGTCGAGTCCTTCTTCCTAGTCTGTCTTAGTCTGGAAGCTCAGCTGAAACCTGTCTGCCGTGGGTGACCCTGCTGGTATTTTAATACTGGTAGCATAGCTTCCAGCATCACTGCAACACGCAAGTCCCCACAGTACGACAAACTGACAGACGTGTGGGGGTTTCCTTCCCTAGGAAGCAAAATATTGCATTAGCTACTGTGATTTAATAGAATAAGTTGTCTAACTTGAACATCCGTACAAATGTATTCCTATTGTCTTAGATTTATTAGTTTCAAATGTAATTGTATCTGGATGTTCTCCATTTAAACCCGTTGCCATTGAGTCAATTCTGACTCATAGCGGCCCTATAGGACAGAGTAGAGCTGCCTCACAGGGTTTCCAGTGAGCAGCTAGTGAATTTGAACTGCTGACCTTTTGGTTAGCAGTCAAACTCTTTAACCACTATGCCACCAGGGCTCTATTCTCCCTTTACCTGTGCTTTATTCATGTCCTTTCTTGATAACCTCATACCTTTCGCTACCTTCTCTTTTGCAGTAGTCCTGCGTTTGCAATAAATTTTTAAAATGCCCAGTGGTCATTGTTGTTTATTAGAAATACTGAAGAGAACCCAGAGAAGACACGGTGTCCATAGAGAAGGTGGTAGGATATATTAAATAACATATTCCATCCTCACCTTAATAAGAAAGGGAAAGGAAGGAACGTGTGTACTTAAAAGCTTCCCAAGCCATCTTGGGGTGTCCTTTAAAAGGTAACTGGGAGGAGAGTAAAGCTTTTCAGGAACATTAGACCCTTGGAATGAGTGTGAAAAAACAAATGGAATTATATCCTTTTTCAATGGCAATTAATCAACCAATCCAATCAAGTTGAGATTTAGTAGAAAGATCATTGTATTCTAGTGCCAGTTCTGTTGTGAATGGCTATGTGATTTGGGCAAGTCATTTAGTTTTTATGGCCTTAGTTCTCATGTTTGAGTGATGAAAGGTTGGACTGGGTAATCTCTAAGATCTCCTTGAGAGCTAACATTCTGAGATTCCTTGGAGAAGAAAGTTTTAATATGGCAATAAAATAAAATAAATGGACAAATTAGCCTGCTAACTTTCCTGTTTGGATACAGGAATAGTTTACTGAATAATCTTTTTTTTAGTTTCTACATTTTCAGATTCCTTAATCTTTTCTTAATTTCTTAATTATTTTCATTGATATTTTTATTTCTTCTCTTGTCAAAACAGCACATTAAGTAAAATCTTCAAAAAAATAAATAAGATGAATACCAAATCAAAGTTTCCTAACTCAATTATCTCTAATTATGTTTACTGTTAAAGCCCAATGTTTCATAGTCAAAACAAAAGAGAGAGTTGAGGCAATGATTTTAGTTCCTGTAAGGATAGGAGAAGAGCCCTGGTGGCACAGTGGTTAAGAACTCAGCTACTAATTGAAAGGTTGGTGGTTTGAACACACCAATTGCTCTGCAGGAGAAAGATGTGGCAATCTGATTCTGTAAAGTTTACTGCCTTGGAAACCCTGTGGGGCATTTCTACTCTGTCCTATGGGGCGCTATGAGTCAGAATTAACTCAACGTTAACGGGTTTAGGTTTTTTGACTTTTAAGGAGAGGAGAAAAGAGAATTTCTATGAATAACATGACATAGTATAGAGCTATATATCCTCCTCTGCTTAGTCCCACAAATCAAGAGAGAATGTTCTGCCATTTTACTACCGCTCCATCTCCCCCAAGTAGCTTGAGAGTCTTTGATTACTAGTGACATTGACATCTTAGCATATGTCTTTTGGCTATTTGTAGTTCTCCTCTGAATTGCCTCATCATAATCTTTGGCCCTTTTTCTCCTTATTGATGCATATATATTAAGAATCATTGTCTACTACAGATACATTAATGATTTACTTTGTAGATGAGCAATGTTATAATAGCCAAACACATTTGTTCTGTATAGGCATCCATTATTTTATTAGGTGGTAACAAATCAGACACCAGCCTATAGATCAGTTAAAAAAAAAAAAAAAATTGCCATCGAGTCAATTCCAGCTCATAGTGACCCTACAGGACAGAGTAGAACTGCCCCATAGGGTTTCCAAGGAACAGCTGGTGAATTAAAAATGCCAATCTTTTGGTTAGCAGCCAAGCTCTTAACCACTGAGCCATCAGGGCTCCATAGATCAGTAGCTATAGGAAATATCTCTAAAAACTCCATGTATACTTTCTATTAAGCCATGGTATTCAAAGTCTCCCATTACTAACTTGACCAGTTGTATTACAGCTCAGTAATTTCACTGCAAATTCAGTTAAGTTGGCCTCTACTGCTTTTATATTCCTCTCATGGCCACTTCCCAAATAATTGTTTGATGTGTTATACTGTGTGTGCTTTCCAGTACTCAGGACTTTATCCTTCAAGAATCTAGACTTGTTAAAAGTGTCAGCTGATTATAATATATTCTCACTTCCTCTCCAAATTAAAATTACTGTTCTAGGTCATTGGTTTTCATTTTTTTAAAATATGAGACACCCTTTTGAAAATAAAAGTGTTGATAAATTTGAAATGATCAAAGGCTCAAAACAAATCAGCAAAAATTGCAATAAAAACATTCCTGCATATAACAATGCCCCACAAGTTTTAGAAAAGCATCTAGAGATACCACATTATTTATGTGATTGCTTTTCTAAACTATGCCATTATCTGAGAGAAACTTTCTGCCCTAAGCTCTGGCATACATATGCTCAAAAGCAAAATCGTTGCCTGTCCTTATAAATACATGATTTTTCTTTAATGCTTCTTAATGTCTCTTATCTTTACCTTAGATCCAGCTGTACCCCATTTTGTCAAGCCCACTCACCTATGTGCTCACATTGTAATAATATGTAGCTTCATTTCTACCAGAAATTATTTTCCACACTTTGAAAAATTTCACAGTACTCTGCAAAGAAATTTGAGGTTCCCAGGACATTCCCAGCACCACTGTGGAACACAGTGTGCCTTGGTTGAGAAATACTTTATTCTAGAATGTAGTCTGTGTGTATGCTCATTTCCTTTTCTCCTGATTTATGCTTTTATATCCTATCTACATTTCCTACTGTTCTGCATCATTTAATATTTTCCAGACATGTAGTGAGCATTGCTTCATTTCCCGTTTTTTGCTGATGTTGAGCAGTTAGACTTTTTAATTCTCCTTTTGCTAAATCTGCTATCACTGATTGCTTTTCTTTGGACTAACTCCAACTTTTGTAGTTGGTTTATCATAGAGGTAGAAGGGAAATTAAGAAATCAGATCCTGGCTCCTCTAAGATAGATGGCTGTCTAGTGTCTTCTTGAAGATCAACAGGGGCAGAGAAACACAGCAGAATCTGGGGCATGTTCTTTTCCATTCTCTACATAGTCTAGAATCTAGACCATCTGAATGGCTCTGTAGGGAGTGACATTTCAAGGCTAGGAGACTTGGCTGAAGTCCCAAACCACAGTGTTTAGGAGCCTACTGTGTCATGAGCGTGACTCATCATGACAATGAATCTGCTCCACTGTACAAATACCAGTTTTTAGCAGTATCTGAACTCGAATCCTTTCCCTCAAGCAAGGGCATATTGTACCTTGCTAGCTGCCTGTCTGAGAATAACAGTGTGCACAGCTTGAGGTCTGGACAAAGGCCAAATGCAAGCCTTTCTAAAACTGCCAAAGAGCTCACTGTTTTACAGAATTGTGTCGGTAGAGCCATGTTTCCATTAGACTGGAGGACCTCCATGTGTTTGCTTAAGGAAGTCATTGAAATTCAATGCAAATTAAGCCCAGATTTACAGGAGGAGAAATTCAGCAGTAAGAATTTTCCAGGCACAAGGTTTCAAGATACATTGTTTAGACGTGCAATATGTACTCATAATATGAGTAATTAAGATAAGTTTTA
Source organism: Trichechus manatus latirostris (assembly GCF_000243295.1). Taxonomy (NCBI): domain Eukaryota; kingdom Metazoa; phylum Chordata; class Mammalia; order Sirenia; family Trichechidae; genus Trichechus; species Trichechus manatus. The sequence goes on from NW_004444034.1 coordinate 2,167,193, forward strand.
ACTTTTAAAAATAGAAGTTCTTTTGAATTTTGATTGGAGTCGCTTTGGTTGGGGTATATAACATAGTATATAAAGAAATTTTTAAGTTCAGGAAATATTGTTTACATAAGCGTGATATACCATTACATCATTTTCCAAGGACTTGTTTAAGATGTAAGCTTCCATTGAGGATTTATAAGCAATATATTATCCTATAGGAAAATCAAGAAAATATATTTTTAGGACAATGAAATAAAGACCAATAAATAAAAAAATTTTTTTAAACTCATTTTCACTCTACGTGGAGTTTGTCAGGTGCTCCCTAAAAAAGAAGACCATATGTTTAAATACCAAAAAAAGCTCCACACCCATTGCCGTTGAGTCGATTCTGACTTACAGCGACCCTATAGGATAGAGTAGAACTGCTCCATAGGGTTTCCAAGGAGCGGCTGGTGAATTCAAACTGCGGACCTTTTGGTTAGCAGCTGAGCTCTTAACCACTGCACCACCAGGGCTCCATATATATATATATATATAAAATAAAAATTAAAAAAAGTTAAGTGACACATTTGAGAGTAAATAAGTAAATGATGTACCACATAAATGCTAAGTTGAATGTTTACTAACTTATCTAGATTTAACATTCATTTTCTATATAGTGCCTTTGTTTTGCAGATAATAAAATCAAGGTTGTAAGTGGGTAAGGAATTTGCTTGCTGTCACATAGCTGGCATGGCTGAACTGACTTCGTGGCTCCTGATCTAATTCTAAGTAAATAATATAATAAAAAATTATACATTAAAAATAAATTCTTTAAACAATAATATTAAAAATCATTAAAAGTTTTGGAATTCTGGGAACATGGTGCTATAGACAGAAGCACCACACCTTCCCTCCACAGCAAAGACCCAAAAAACTAAGTAAAACAGAGACAAACATCAATCCTGGAACCCTAAGTGTCAAATGAAGAGATAAAGAACTCAACCAAGCACCGAATGATATAAGAAACTGACAGAGAACAGAGAGCCAGGAGAGGTAATAGCAGAGGTCCCCTATCAGCTAATACAGCACGGATCCACCGTCTTGGACTCCTGCTAGAGATCAGCAGACAGGGAGTATGGAAAAGCAGATTCACGGAACTCCCAGCAGGAGACAGAGCACCCAGTTACCAGCGAGACAGGCTTTCCCACCCCCTACCCTGCCTCCCCTTGCTCAACCTTCGCTGCCTCCCAGCTGGCTGGTCTGCTGCTTCCTGGCAGGCAGATTCCCGGTTTCCCGGCAGGCCATTTTGCTGCTTCCCTGCAGGTGGATTCCCAGTTTCCCGGAGGGCTAATTTGCTGCTTCCTGGTGGACGGATTCCCAGCTTCCTGGGGAGCTGGCCCACGGCTCCCCAGTGGGCCACGACCACAACTTGGGAGGCGCTGGTTCCATGCTGCATGAATTCATCCCACCCACACCAGCCGGCCTCTTCAGTGCCATTTCTTTGTTGCTGGTATTGCTTTTTTTGTCCTCTTTTGGTGTCTTCCCTGCCTCTCACCTCCTCCCCCTCCTTTCTGTCAAACACCTGACTCCATGTGCCGTCTTTGCTTCTTTTTGACAGGCTGTGAAGCATTGCTCGGCTGGGAAACTGCTTTCCCGGTCAATTTCCCCAGTCTGTGTGTGGCCACGCTGGTGGGATCCCTGGGGGCTTTTTTGTTTGTTTGTTTATTTGTTTTCTCTTTCTTTTTTCCTTTTATTTTTCTTCATTTTTCAGTTTCTTGTCTCTTGCTACTTATCTTCTTTCACTGTCTCCTGAATACCTGGCACTGTATATCATCTGCACGCCTTATAGCCAGGCTATACTATGCAGCCTGGGAGCCGCTCCCTGATCTGTGCAGCTGTGCCAGTGAGATCCCTAGGAGC
>NW_004444034.1:2169758-2188692 GCF_000243295.1 Trichechus manatus latirostris
ACCAATGCCATAAAACAATATATGTACTAACTGCTTAATGAGAAGCTACTTTGTTCTGTAAACCTTCATCTAAAGTTCAATTTAAAAACATATAAAATTTCAGCATTTTTATTAGAGAACATACAATTTTTTACATGTATAATTATAAGTAGTTCCCAATGACATCCTAATCAATACATTTATGTGAATATTTGAGCAAACTTGAACATATTGATTATTCTACAGAGGAAGCTCATAAGGCAATCTTTATTGGCATAACTAAAATTACAGGTTTTACTTTAAAATATCAATCTAGTACATTTAATTCCAAAAAAAATACCATTTTACTCCAATACATACTGAAGCCGAGAGTACTTCCTGGTCAGAAACATGAGTTTATTTTCTTTTAGATAGAAACAGGGGTCTTTTCAGAAAGAAAATAAGTGCTTGGGAAAAGCACACAAAGACACAGGAAAGATAGAAAGAAAGGAAACTCAAAGCATATAGTTTTCCTTTGTAACTGAGTAGTTTAAGGAAACTGCCCAGAACAGTTTAAAAACAAAGGAGATCAAGTCCATCTCTTGCTCAAAATTGCTCAGTGGCTTTCCAAAGCCAAGCAAAACAGAAAGTTTTTACCATGACGTACAAAACCTGCCTGCCTCTGCTAAGACAACACTTTTCTCCTCACACTTCACTATCTATGGAAACCTTAGTTTTTTATCCCCAAGATCATTTCCTCCTTGGGGACTTTCTACTTCTCTTCCTACTGCCTTTCAAGTTTTTCCCCCCAGTTGTAAGCTCAACTGACTCCTGTACAACGGTCAGTTCTCCGTGTGGGTGTTGCCTGAGCAGACCACACTTTTCCCTATCTGAAACATCCTTCCTACACAACGTTGTCACTCTGATAGCTTTATCCTGTCATATTTTCCTGCCCAGCACTTACCACTACCTGGAATTATATTATCTATTGTCTGTTTCTCCCATGAGAAAGTAACCTCCCTAAGTACTAATATTTTATGAGAACATATATGCTTTCCCTTATATAAAAACAGTGAGATTTCTTGAACATTCACTATGATCCCTACATTATGTTAAGTGTTTTATATGGATTCTTGTTTTATTTTCACAATAAGCTTCTTGGGAAAATACTATTATTTTCATCATTTGCTGGTAGGGAACCTGAAGCTTACAGAGATTACAAAATTTGCCTTGAGTCGTACAGGTATTAAATATCTGAGACAGAATTCAAACTTAGATATTTTGGCTTTAAGTCCTGAGTTGAAGGCAGTAAGAGAAATGGGATTTCAAGACAGAGATGTGGCATAACCACTCATATATACAAACAGATAGAGCCAAAGGAGAATGCTGTTATCATGATTCTCACTACAGTAGTTTATGACTCAGGGAGTAGAAATAAAAAGAGCATTTTCACATAAATCACTAAAAGAATGTGTTGCATTGTCTAAGATAAGCAGAGCTGAGCACATAGTAAGCACTTAATAAATACATGTTAATTGATGTACAAAATTGTTTATGCTAGTATCAAGTCAATTATACTATTGAATGTTTGAATACAGAATTATGGAATCACAGAAGTGAACAATGTTTTAAAATGTTCTCATGCCCTGCTTTACCACCTCATTGAGGCTTGTATCTAAGACATCAGTGAGAAAGAGCTCTCTTTATATATTAAATATTCCTGAGATGGATTTTTCTTTTATTCCCTTTAGTCAAATAAATTCTTCCTTCTTTAATCTGTACTTCATTTTTTTCTGTCCGAAGTTTCTTTCTTTTGTTTAGTGTTTTTGTGGAGGTGGGAGAACAATAGATCTGTGTTTCCTCATGATAACTCAACTTAGCTATAGATTTTCTATTCTGTCCAGTTGTACTGGCAATAATCAAAGACCCTTTGATTTCTCAGTAACCAATTCCTCCCTTTACATGAACCATGAAGCTTAAGTGCTGGCTGCCAAGTTGTGGGAGAATTTCCTTATCTTTAAAGTAGCTGGAAATTTGCAACCTGGCTTCTGGAGTGAGCATATTTTCTTGGTGATCCCTTTGGAATCCTCATGTAGCCTGGCATATATCTTTAAAAGACTAAGTCACGACAACACAAAGATTATAGTGTCAAATACCACAGTCACCAGATTTAAGGACTGGGATGGAAATTGAATCCATTTTGGTTGAATGTTGTTGTGAGCTGCCATTGAGTCTCCCACAACTCATGGCAACTCCATGTGTTACAGAATAGAACTGCTTGTAACCCTGTAAGTAGGGTTTTCCTGGCTGTAACATTTATGGAAGCAGTTTGCCAGGCCTTTCTTCCATGGAGCCACCGGGTGAGTTCAAACCACCAACCTTTAGGTTAGCCACCAATCACAAACTGCTTGTGCCACCCAGATTCTTTGGCTGAATAGATCTGATAATCTGTCCAAGTCAGCCTTCTGTTTAAATGCACAGATCACTAGCTAATTATTCTGTATGAAACACAACTGGCTCATTTTCACCTTAATGCTTAAATACAAAACCAATAGGGTAGACTGGCTAAAATTAACTTCAGTAGATCAAGCTTCCTGTGGAATTAACCAAATAATTATGCTGAGTACTGGTCTAAACATGTTCTCAGAGGTTTTTGGGTAGACAATGTAGTGATTAAGAGAGGGAGCCAGGGAGCCAGACCATGCAGGCACATCCTTGCCAACCACAAATATTTCTTATGGTAGGGCACAGAGTAATTCTTGTCTTTAAAATCTCTAATGAAATTCCTAAAAGCATAGAATATAATTAAAGTCAGAGTTTTTCAGGTGATTGAGTTTGTCTGTGTGAATAAACATGTGGTTCAATTGGACCAGCTTAAAATTCCTTGGTCTGCTTGTCTGTGTTTGCTCTTGCTGCTCATGGTGCTTTAGAATGGTCCAGTTAAATCAGACTGTCAAAATGGTGAGGTTCCCTGTTTGATTTACTCATGCCACATAAACCCATGCAGACTGTGATGAATGCCACATTTGAGAAAATCTCACATTTGTGAAAACATATTGGGTCACATTAAAAAGGAGATTAAATGAATCCCTTTTTCAAAAAGTTTTTGGTATGTAGAAAGGAATGCTGAGGTGACGCCTGTGTAATGGCAGAACTACAGATGTCTCTCAGTGGAAATATGCTCAATGGACTAAATTTCATCACATTGGGTGCAGGGAGAACTATAAGGAGCATGCTTCAAATGACTCTGAAATGGAAAGCTGGCAAATTAAATCCTGACCTTCTGCAGAGTATTTAGAGTACAGAGCAAGAAGCAGCCCATACATTTTCAAAAGAAATCCCATTGTGAGCTTAGCTGTACCTTAGCACTGCCAGAAATGATCTCTTCACATTGCAGAATACAGGCAATTGTGTGTGTGACCCAGTTATTTTACTTCTCCAGCATTTGCTGCAGGAGCATTTTGTTTAGAATGTCTTAATTCTGTTGCTTTTAAATGGAATTGTAAAGCCAAAGGATGTAAGTGCACAGGTACAATGTTATTAGATAAGATGGGATTTTATAGAAACTGAAGTGTCTTCCAGAATGGCGTATGTGGCCATGTCTAGCAAGTGCATGTAAGCCGGTAAGATGACTCATGGCCACTACTGGGAAACTTATTCATGGGGAAATATAGGTAAGAGGAAATGGGTGGGATGTTCAAGCCTGAGGCAGGCCCTCCAATTTAGTGACCCTCCATGGAGGATAGGGGGGTCAGGCCTTTAAGGAATGATTCTCAATACCACTACCTCTATTGTAAGTTAAACAATTGGTATTGGGGAAATATCTTTAGTTTGCTTGTCCATTAACTGAAAACTGAATGATTCTGGGTGGAAAGCTGATAAATAGAAAGAATTGCTGTGTGAGGTAGGTATGATACAACTGCATATTTTTTTTGAAAGCAGAAGGGTGAGTGATATTGTCATGTATTCTTAGATATAATTTTACTGCTTCAAGACTTAAATTTCATAAGCAATTAAAAGCTTTAAGGATGCTTTATTGATTAAAATCATTTCTTTGTGTCCTTTGACATAACTTGCTTATCCAGTGAGTCTACTGAAGTTGCATCACAACAGCAGTTCTATACCATTAGCAAAAAACATTGCATTGCTAGAGTTTAATAGGGCTTTTCAGGAGCTCTGTGTTTAGTAATCCCACAAACTTAATTTTACTTCTGACCCTTTAATATTAGAAAAACAAGCCATTTAAAATCCCAAATACTTAGCGTTTGAAACACTAGTTTCACAGAGCAAAAAATACCTACTTAAAAAAGACAAGTTAGCATTAATTATTGCTACAAATTTTTCGTCTCAAAATGATAACGGAAAACTCTACCTAGAACTGAAAGGAAAATGTTCTCCCTAATTTATTTGTATTCTCCTTCACACTATTAACTTGATTTACAGTCTAGATAAGAAGAAAACCAAATGTAGACGGAGAGTAGATTTCATTTATTAAGTATCTGGGGTGGCCTACTGAATCACAAAGACAAACGGCATCTATTTTCCAATGCTGTAAATTTTTTCCCTGGGACTGTGTTTACAGGACCCTAAACATGTAAAATAAAATATGTAGATAAAAATTAACATAGTACATTTGGAAGTGTGTGAGGAGAGTGGCCAAATTTGGCAAAAAACATGGCTGCCCGGTGGCTGTTCTAACAGGAGGGGCTGCTAGTCAGCCATTTCCGTTAGCTGGGAATTTGAGCGTGGCCAACATGGAGACTGTCTTTAACTTAACGCTGTATTTTTAAGAGACATTAGGACCTCACATTAACACTGCCTGCTGCAGACTTGGTCTCACTCTGATCAAGGCAGTGTTGACCCTTATCCCAGAAAGTATTATGCTGACATATCAAATGCGTTGATTTGGCTTTTAAGTGATTTCACCCAAAAGACAGTGCCATGGTAAAGATCTAAAGCTCAGCATGATTATGAGTTTATTGTTTTATTATTTGGGAATGCATAATTTAGCTTTATAACCAGTTGCCACAATAAGACTATTTTATAAGTATTATTTTAACATCTTTGATGTCAGATCCTTTATACCAAGAGATTAGATTTTGGTGAGTTCTTGACATGTAGGGGTAGGAAAAGATAATTATTATCTTATTTTCAAATTCCAATGTCATCGCCAGAATTTTTTTCCAAACAGATGAAACCTAATACATTGTTTCTTAATGGTTGTATAATGTTACACAATATTTTGTCAAGAGAATAGCAGAGGCCGCATTTATTAAATTATACTTTCTCATGATAGCACAACGATGATTTAAATATATTAAACAATAAATTTAGTAGAACAAATTTAAAATTTTTCCATATGAATTTTAAGAGGCATCTGAAAAAAATAAGGGAAACTAGGAATTTCTGTTATTAATGTCTGCTTAACTTAAAGTTTACACTCATGACTCAAAAATTATTTAAAATATCAAGACTTAAAGACAACTTAGTAAAAAATCTTCGCTATGCAATCTATATTTGATCTATAGAGAGAATACTTGAAGACACTGCCAAAATTAGCTGTCCAAAAAGTGACAGAGTTTAGACAAGTACACTTATAACAGTTATTGTTCTGCGTGGTGATTTTTTTTAAACAAACGATAATAGTGTCTTAGTTATCTAGTGCTGCTATAACAGAAATACTACAAGTGGATGACTTTAACAAACAGAAGTTTATTCTCTCACAGTTTAGGAGGCTAGAAGTCCAAATTCAGGGTGCCAGCTCTAGGGAAAGGCTTTCTCTCTGTCAACTCTGGGGGACTCTTGGACAAAGCAAACAATTATGGAATATCTGTACATAATGTTGGGGAAGCATTAGAATAGCTGTGCTCTTCTGGGTTAATTAGGGGAGGACTGTGGAGAAAATGGGTTTGGAGTTACAGTTTAAATAGAGCCATGGACGGGAATTTCTTAGGCTAGATTCCACATTCTCACCAAAGTATTTGATTGCCCGGTAAATATATCTTGACTGTCCTTTCTGTAACAGGTTTTCAAAGCCTAATAAACTCCATTCAAAAGGTTTTTCCCTTTACTGTTCATTATAAATATAACATGTAATTGCTACAATGAACCCTAATTACCTAAAGCCAGATTAGATGAAATCTAAGTGCCATTATTATCTCGCTTAATTAGAGAAGGCAAGCTCAAGGGAAAAGGATAATGGATCCAGTGATGTTTGCTTTTACTTAACAGAGCAAGGACACTCAAGAGAAGTTAGGCTGCAATAATTCTAATTCTAATGTTATTAATGCCGTAAAAATTTTACCATTTAAGAACTATTATTATTGCTATTTTGGAGTCACATTCCAATTGTCTGAAACCTCTAGTTGGACTTTTTCCATTAATAAGCCTTTTCTATGTCTATGTCCAGTGAAAATTCCTCTTGTGACCACTAAAATAGAAAGAGAAGAATTTTATGGTTAGAAGCAGTAAATGTGCTCCCCAAATTTAATATTCATACATTTATTTTTCACTTCATTTGAATGCCAAATGTTACCCTTTTTCCAGTATTTTTGATTTTATAAGGGAAGATAATTCTATAACCTAGTTCAGATGGAGGAGACAAGAGAAATAGCTTTCTCTTTTTGTACAGACGAAATAATTATGCAAAAGTAAAAAGTTTTATCATATTTGCTTTCTTGTTTTACAGGTTACTTCTACTACTAAAGTGATAGTAAATAATTCTTGGAGAATTATATGGATTAATTGTTTCTGAAAGAAACAAAGAAAACAAGAAAACAAAACCAAAACCAAACAACGCAAGAATAACGCAGGCTCTCGGTTTGTGCACTCTCAGGGCGTAATTTCCTTGCTGTGTCTCTCACATGGTAGGATCTTCCCATGTAACCAAGGGCTCCTGAGGGACTGCTATCACCAGCTTCTAAAGACTTGGTGGGAGCATTTGAACATGTGCTAATACGGCTAATAACTTTTTACTTCTCTTCCAACAGAGTGTTTAGTCGTGGTCAAATAGGCGCTAAGAACTTTTTCTGATGAATCATTAAAAAGAGGATAGAAAACCCACAGCTAAAATCATACTCAATGGTGAAAATCTTAAAGCTTTTCCCCTAATATCAGGAACAAGAGAAAGATACCCACTTTTACCACTGCTGTTCAATATTGTAAGGCAAGTTCCAGCCCCAGCAATTAGGCAAGAAAAAGAAATAAGGAGTATCCAAATCATAAAGGAAGAAATAAAACACGATCTTTATTCACACGACATGATCCTATATATAGAACATTCCAAAGAGTCCATAAGAAAGCTACTAGAGCTAATAAATGAGTTCAGCAAAGTTGTAGGGTAGAAGCTCAACACACAAAACCAGCTGTGTTTCTATACACCAGCAATTTACAATCTGAAAAAGAAATTAAGAAAATAACATTTGAAAGAATAAAATACTGAGGAATAAATTTAGCCAGGGTGGTGTAAAGACTTGTAAATTGAAAACTATGAAACATTGCTGAAAGAAATCAAAGAAGACCTAAATAAATGGAAGACTTAATATTATTAATATGTCAAATCAATCTACAGATTCAACATAATCCCTGTCAAAATTCCAATAGCCTTTTGTGAAGAAATGGAAAAGCCATTCCTTAAATTTATATGGAATTATGAGCAAACCCTGAATAGCCAAAACAATGCTGAAAAAGAAAAATAAAGCAGGAGGATCCACACTTCCTATTTCAAAAGGAACTATAAAGCTGCAATAATCCTAACAGTGTAATACTGGTATAAGGATTGACATAAGGACCAACGCAATAAAACTGAGAGCCCAGAGATAAACTTACACATCTATGGCCAGTTGATTTTGACACAGGTCTCGACTCTATTCAATGGGAAAAGAAAAAAACTCTTCAACAAACTGTGCTGGGACAACTGTATCTCCATATGCAAAAGAATGAAGTTGGACCCATAAATCACACCATATATGAAAATTAACTCAAAACGGATCAATGAGCTAAATGTGAGAACTAAAACCATAAAACTCTTAGAACATTGTGCTGAGTGAAATAAGTCAGACATAAGGAATAAATGTTGTATGATCCCACTTATATGAGATGTCTAAAATAGGCAAATGCATAGAGACAAAAGTTTATTAGTGGTTACAAGGGGCTGGAGGAAGGGTACTGAGTTTCTGTATGGGGTGATAACAAACTTTGGGAAATGGATAGTGGTGATGGTTGCACAGCATGACGAATGTAATTGATGTCACTGAATTGTATACTTAACATGGTTAAAATGGAAAATTTTTTGTTATATATATTTTACCATGATAAAATATTTTTAAAAAGGGAGGTAGAGGGGAAAAGTGATAAGATTTATTTTCTATATATTTTACAAACAATATGGTACAGAGGGTATGACATTTGGAGTAAGAGAATTCAGAATTTGAGTTACTTTTGCTGTGTGGACTTGGAAACTTTTTTTTTTTAGCAAAGCATTTTTACTAAACAATAATGCATGACAGATGTAAAAAAAATTTCAAACCATATCTAATGAATATAGAGTAAAAACTGATCATTTCTTTCTCTCCCTCAATCTCACTGCCCAGAGGAAACCATATTTACAGTATGTCCTTAAGGGGTTTTTTCTAGATATATTGTTTTTCTCTCATATGGATGCTATTTTAAAATTTTTTTCTTTTTAAGAAAGGATTATATTCATCTAATAGATTTACTTCTACTTAAAATGATGTAATTAGGTAGGTGAATTACTTAACCTCTCTAAGTCTTAGTGTCCTCAACTTTAAAATGATGATAATAATTCCTACCTCAAAGAAGTCTGAGGATTAGAGGAGTTAAAATCAGAGTACTTAGCAGAGCTCAATAAATGCTACATGTGATCCATAGCCCTTGCTCACTTCTTCTTCTCTGGTGGCACCTCACTTCCAAGGTTTCCACTGCTGCAAAGCTCTTAGCTTCCTTGCTCTCATATCCATTTTCTTTCCTTCTATCACACAAAGTAGGTCTTAACCAATCAATATTTGGTGAACATACAAGCATACTCCAAATCCAGTGAAGCCCAGAGCTAATCTTGACTCCCGTGGGAGGGAATCTGAAGAAGCAAATTCTGAAGGCCCACTAAGGGATAGAATGAGAGCCTCATATCCTTGTTTAGCTCAGTCAGCATGTCATTGTTTTAAAGTCCCAAATAATTCTTTCTAGCCCTTTGTGAAATTTTTATCTAGAATGCTTGTTTGGGGACAACCAAGTAAGGGAAATCTGAAGCCCAGTCACATGATTCGTCTTTGACAGAAGCCATAATGGAGAAAGGATTCATTGACAGTTGTCATGGATTGAATTGTGTCCCCCAAAAATATATCTGTCAACTTGGCTAGGTCATGATTCCCAGTATTGTATGATTGTCTTCCATTTTATCATCTGATGTGATTTCCCTGTGTGATGTAAATTCTATCACTATGATGTAATAAAATGGATTAGCGGCAGTTATACTGACTAGGTCTACAAGATTAGATAGTGTTTTAAGCCAATTTCTTTTGAGATATATAGGAGAGAAGGGAGCAGAGACTGATGGGAACCTCATACCACCAAGAAAGCAGTGCTGGGAGCAGAGTGCATCCTTTGGACCTGAGGTTCCTGCACAGAGAAGCCCCCAGACCAAGGGAAGACTAATAACAAGGACCTTCCTGCAGAGCCAACAGAGAAGAGAGTGCCTTCACCTGGAGCTGACACCCTGAATTTGAACTTGTAGCCTATTAGACTGTGAGAGAATAGATTTCTCTTTGTTAAAGCCATCCACTTGTGGTATTTCTGTTATAGCAGCACTAGATGACTAAAACAACATGGAATAGTGCTCTTCCTTGTTAGTCTGCAGGCCTGGGCTAAGTTCTCTCTTCTAGTCCTCTGGATTCCTAGAGTAAAGGATTCCTTGACTGGACATGAAGTGCAATTCTTTTCTTTTCATGTCAACAACTGCTCTACCCATTTAACTTTCTAGCCTGAGCATATATCTTCTGGGATTTATTCTAAGGAATTAGATAACCAACTTCCTCTAAAATTGCTAATAAACATGTAATTTAGATAAAAATCTTTTGTTTACTTTCCATAATTTCCAGCAGCCTTTTTTTGTTGTTGTTTTCTTTTTTAAACAGTGCCACGTCATCAGTTTACCTACCCTGGAGCATACATCCACTCTTCAGTCAGTTACTAGTGAGTCATTTCTGACTCATGCCTACCCCTTGTGTGTTAGAGTGGAACTGTGCTACATGGGGCTTTCAAGGGCTGTTTTTTTTGGAAGTAAATCAGCAGACTTTTCTTCTGAGGCACTGCTTCGTGGATTTCATCAATCAACTTTTTGGTTAGCAGCTGAGAGCTTTAACTGTATGCACCAACCAGGGAGACATCAACTCTTTAAAGCAACAACTTCCAATTTCCACATCCCCAGTTTCTGTTGTTATTACGTGACATCAAGTTGGGTCTGACTTGCAGTGGCCCTCTGTACAACAGAACAAAACATTGCTCGATCCTGCATCATTGTCACAATCATTTCTATGTTCTTTCAGCTTGAGAAATGCTGAGCGTGTTCTTCCCCTTTGGTTTTCTAACTCCAGATCTTTGCACATTTCCTTATAATACTTTACTTTGTCTTCTCAAGCCGTCTTTTGAAACATTCTGTTCAATTATTTTACTTCATTATTTCTTCCATTCACTTTAGGTGCTCTAAGTTCAGGAGCAAGTTTCAGAATCTCTTCTGACGTCCATCTTTCCCATATGTCAATCCAAAAATACGCATATATTATATTTTTTAAAAATTATGGACATCTGTAGAAAAGTTTCAATTTATCAAAATATTATATCTGAGACAGAGTAAACACACCTAATTCAAACAAGACTTTTTTATGATAAATTATGAAAGCATGAGAAGACAAAGTAAACTATTATAACAAAATGTGCAAAGACCTGGAATTAGACCAAAAAATAGAAGAATGAGCTTGGCATTTCTCAGGCTGAATGAACTGAAAAAAAAATTCAAGCCTCGAGCTGCAATACTGAAGGAATCTATGGGCAAAACATTGAACAACGCAGGAAGCGTCAAAAGGAGATGGAAAGAATATACAGAGTCACTGTACCAAAAAGAATTGGCCTATGTTAAACCATTTCAGGAGGTAGTATATGGTCAAGAACCAGTGGTACTGAAGGAAGAAGTCCAAGCTGTACTGAAGGCATTGGTGAAAAACAAGTCTTCAGGAACTGACAGAATACCAATTAAGATGTTTCAACAAATGGATGCAGCCCTGGAGGTGCTCACTCATCTATCCCAAGAAATTTGGAAGACAGCTACCTGGCCAACCAACCGGAAGAGATTCATATTTGTGCCCATTCCAAAGAAAGGTAATCCAATAGAATGTGGAAATTATTGAACAATATCATTGATGTCAACTGCAAGTAAAATTTTGGTGAAGATAATTCAAAAGCAGTTGCAGCCGTTCATCAACAGGGAACTGTCAGAAATTCAAGCCGGATTCGGGAGAGGACGTGGAACAAGGTATATCATCCCTGATGTCAGATGGATCTTGGCTGAAAGCAGAGTATACCAGAAAGATGTTTACCTGTGTTTTACTGACTATGCAAAGGTATTCAATTGTGTGGATTGGAACAAATTACGGGTAACATTGCGAAGAATGGGAATTACAGAACTCTCAATTGTGCTCATGTGGAGCCTGTCCGTAGACCAAGAGGCAGTCGTTCGAACAGAACAAGGGGATACCTCATGGTTTAAAATCAGGAAAAGTGTGCTTCAGGATTGTATCTTTCACCATACTTATTCAATCTGTATGCTGAGCAAATAATCCGAGAAGCTGGACTATATAAAGAAGAATGGGGCATCAGGACTGCAGGAAGACTCATTAACAACCTGCGTTATACAGATGACACAAACTGGCTTGCTGAAAGTGAAGAAGACTGGAAGCACTTACTGGTGAAGATCCAAGACTATATAGCCTTCAATATGGATTACACCTCAACATAAAGAAAACAAAAATCCTTACAACCAGACCAATAAGCAACATCATGATAAAGGGAGAAAAGATTGAAGTTGCCAAGGATTTCATCTTACTTGGATCCACAATCAACACCTTGGAAGCAGCCGTCGAGAAATCAAAGAACGTATTGCATTGGGCAAATCTGCTGCAAAAGTGTTAAAAAGCAACGACGTCACCTTGAGGACTAAGGTGTACCTGACCCAAGCCATGATAATTTCAATCAGCTCATATGCGTGTGAGAGCTGGACAAGGAATCATGAAGACCGAAGAATTGATGCCTTTGAATTATGGTGTTGGCGAGGAATATTGAGTATACCATGGACTGCCAGAAGAATGAAAAAATCTATCTTGGAAGAAGTACAGCCAGAATGCTCCCTAGAAGTGATGCTGGTGAGATTTCACCTCATGTAGTTTCAGACATGTTATCAGGAGGGATCCCTGGAGAAGGACATCATGCTTAATAAAGTAGAGGGTCAGCAACAAAGAAAAGACCGTTAACGTGATGGACTGACACAGTGGCTGCCACAATGGGCTCAAGCATAGCCTTGATTCTGAGGACGATGCAGGACCGGGCAGTGTTTTGTTCTGTCATACATAGTGTTGCCATAAGTCGGAACCAACTGGAGGGCACCTAACAACAACAAAATGAAGGCATGTTCAAAAAATTTCTGCCGTTCTCCCTCAAAGTTAGGAAAGTATATTATGAGATAAATTATAGTATATTATCTAAGCACTGAGTTTCCTTTTTTTACCACAGCTTTTAAAATAATGTGAAAGCAGGTTAGACATACCAAAACACTGCTTATAGAATAAGGTTTAACATCTCGTTAATCAACAAATACATCCTTTCCTAACCAATACCAAAACTAGTCAAGTCAACTCTGATCATGGTGATCCCACGTGTTGCAGAGTAGAACTGAACTCCATAGGGTTTTCAAGGCTATGACCTTTTGGAAGCAGATGGCCAGGCCTTTCTTCCAGGCTTTCCCCCCGAGGTGTTTTCGAACCTCCAACCTTTTGGTTAGTAGTTGATCGCTTACCCATTTGTGCCACCCAGCGACCTCCATCTTAACCAAAAAAGTCAAAGAAGTTGCTCTGGAGTTAATTCTAAAACTTGTTCAACTTGCTGTATGCTGAGCAAATAATCCTCAAGGAAACCTTTCTTGTAAACTTTCACCAGAAATAATTTCTCCTTTCATTGAAATCTGATTGGTTATTGGTTTCTTTTATTGCACTTTTACTTTGTATCTCATTCAGAACAAATCCTCCCCACTGGAAACCTAGCTCCTTGAGAACAAGTTCCCATTCATTCATGAATAAAGTATTTTATTGTATGCTTTTGATAAAGTGTTTCTCTTAATCTTACTTTTAAGTGCATTGACTTCTGTATTAAAAAACAAACTGTTTTTTGCTGTTAAGTCTTACATTGTTTATTTTCTTATATGTCCAAAAGCAGATGTGATGAGATGTAGAGAAAATATTATTTTCTTTATTTTTATATTCACTAGCATTTTCCTGTACCTTGCTGTTGAACAGTAATGATCTAGTGAAATTTAATCAATTACATTCTAGAAGCATCTGTGACAGCTATAATTTTTCCCTCAATGGAAAATCAACAACAGAATCCTGGAGCTCAAAGATAATCAAATCTAACTCTTGAATTTTACCAAGGATGCTGAGACCTAGGGGGATTTCGTGACTCGCAGAGATAACACAGCTGCTCTTTGATGCTATCAGTCCACTGGCATTATGGCTTTTACAGAAGCCAAGAGGTTTGCAGGCAGTGTACTACTTGTGGTACAAATCATATTAGCCAGGGAAACAAGGTACCAAGGAACTCAGTAAACAAAACAGCCATTAGAAAAACAGGATTAGGAAAACCCTCAAAGAATCCCCGAGGCAGTATGTTTTAAGGCTTCAGGAGCCTTTGAGTCCAATCCATGTCTTTCAGTAGATGTATGACCAAGGGCACTTCACTACTCAACTCCCTCTTCTGAAAATTGGGTTTAACAGCAGTGCATACTTCTTAGAGCTCCTGTATGATTAAATAAGATCATGAATGTAAAGTGCCTGGCACAGAATATGCACTCCATAAATGTTAGCCTTTGCTGGGTAACCTAAAGTTATCTGTTCCATAAGGAAAGAATGAATTTGATTTTTTGTTTGTTTGCTTGTTTTTCATAGATTCTTCAGATCGTAAGGCAAGGGCTTAAGAAAACCCACTCTTGAAGAGTAAAAAATATTTTCCCCTGGGATACCAGGTGGAAACACATTTAGAGGGAAATAGGGCAGAGGCACAGGTTAAGCCCTGGAGGCCTCCTTTAAACTGACTCCTTACTGTTCTACTGCTCTTTTCTGCTGGCCAGCCTTAGGGAGTCAACAGCTCAGTTCTCTTTGCCACTGTCAGGAGTGCCTTCTTCCTGTGGCTCCTCTCTCCCCATGGCCAGCCAAGCAAAAGGACAGCATCTCTTAGATCCCCCTTCCTTGGTGGTCCCCAAACCTGCCCTTTTCATCTGAAGAGTTTAATTGCTATTCACTACAGAAAAATAAACAAAAGTACTACGTTGAGGAAGAGCAAAAGTTCAGGAAATCTCAAAAGGATCTCATAGTGGATCATTCCCTGGGGTGTGCTAAGCTACAAATGGAATTATATTTGCATTTCTTAGAGCCCATTTCCACTTCTAGATGGCCCTGTGGAATGATCCTCTTCTTCCTGATTCTTTTATTCTAAAAAACGGAGCAACCTAAGTTCATATCATTAACCATCGTGTTTTTCCTTGTGTCCCAAGGTCCCCAACCAGTTTGTCTTCTCTCCACCTTGTTATGCTTGTTTTGTGTATCTTCTTATGCTTCTTTTATATATAATGGCCAGAATTTCTAGTTGTGCTTAGTGCGAGGGATTGAGAAAAGCGTGTCTATTCCATCTTTCCTAAAGCAGAAGTCTCCTTGTTGCATTTGTTGAGAAAGATAAATTCAGCATGTAGAATCAGCTTGACATGATTTATTAGATGTGGGGGTCTTGAAAAGTGTTGCTAGAGGCACATTACTTCCATAATGCCACAATGCTAAGCATCCCTGTACCCTTGGCCCAATGTCTGTGTTGCTATGGCAACAGATTAATCCTAGCCACAATTATGAACATTCTGGGCCACCCCAGGGATTGAAGGTGGGAAAGAGGCAACTTGGCCATTCCAGAGTGAACTCAAACAATTAATTGCTAACAATGTAGGACTAGATCCTGGGCTTGGAGTAAGATCAGTCAGTATAAGACTCCTGTGAGGACTGGTCTAAAAAAACCTTCCTATCAGTTTTCTTCCTATTGTGACTTTGCTTTCTTTTTACCTTTAACCATCTTAATTAATATACTTTTCTTTTCTGACATTAATTTATAGTTGTTTTGATTGTTTTTTCCTTTTCCCCCCAACTTTCTCTTTTGCTTTTTCGGTTTGATTATTTCCTTAATCATAAACAAGATACATTCTTCGGCTAGCATTATTCTGTTTCTCTTCTGTAAAACTATTCACAAAGTATAATTATTTTGTGAAAGAAATGTTACAGAAATCTGATGATTTACCAACATTATGGGGCTGAAGTAGGGCCACTAGCTAGTCACATATAGAAAAAAAATTTTTTTTGTTTGCTGCCATCTGGGAAATAACTTCTAAATCTACTGCCCTCTATGATTCTCTGACTGCTTTTCCAAGAAAGGGATGTTGATGTATTATGATATCTTTTCAAGTCAAATTCATCTTAAATATTTAAAATATTTTAAAAAATATTCTAGGAATCTCAGCATTTGTTTATGTATCTGATTCCAATTATCATAGAAATTAAATTTTTGTTCATATATCACTTCTAGTAGAAATAATTATTATCTCCATTTTACAGAAGATAGATAAATTCAGAGAATACAGAAACATTATTAAATTAAAACCTCCTAAAACCCTAGGTAGTCAAACAAGTTTACATCTAAACTTTGTTACTTTTTAAATGACAAGAGCTGTAAGAATTAGGTTGATGTGATGGAAAGATAGATAGGGAGTCCATATCTTAGCACCTCTGTGGCCCTGTTGTTGTTGTTAGTTGCCACTGTGTCAGTTCCGACTCATGGAAACCCCACACGTGCAGAGCAGAACTGCTCCATAGGGTAGTCAAGGCTGTGACCTTTTGGAAGCAGATCGCTAGGACTGTCTCCCCAGGTGCCTCTGGGTGGGTTTGAACTACCAACCTTTCGGTTAGTGGTCCAGCGCTTAACCATTTGCACTACCCAGGGGCTGCCCTGTGTCCCTAGTCACATGGTTTTCTCTAGCACCGTCTCATCTCATCTCCAGAACCAAGGGTCCCTCTTAATGCAGACATAGATTAACTTACTACAGTTATCTCTTCAATATATCAGTCTACTTTCCTGTTTTATAACATTGTTACTCTCTATTTTAGAATTGATGTATCTGAAGAATTTTGCTTTTTGGTTCAGAAAATGTTATTTGGGTTGTTACTGAATTTTACATTACCCCAGTTAAGCTCTTTCAGTATATATTGAGATCCAATTAATAGGCGTTATCCAGATGCAAGGGCTGCTAATTTCTTAGTTGCTTCCTGCCAAGTTCTCATTAGCGTTTAGTTGTGGCAAGTCAGTGGCAAGCATGGGTGTAATTGGCTATGTAGGGTTCAAAGGAATAGTGGAAGAACTCATAAAATGATGAAAATTGTAATGTGGGGAAGCAGATACCAAAGGCAACAATGAAAGCAAGTGCTAGTTCACTGTTCTTGATGCAAACGGAGAATTTATGGTGAGGAGATCTAAGTCCCACTGATAGGTATGTATATTCTAGGAACACGGAGAAGGTCAGGGAAGCTGGAAGTTAATGAGCAAAGGAGAAGAAGAATAGGAGTTGAGATCAGAGATAGGTAAACTTCTAAATACAGAGAGGTAACAGGATCCTTCTAGGGTCTGTGTTGAGAATACTCTGTAGGGGAAAAAGTAGAATCAAGAGTGAACAGGTTGGAGACCATTACAATAATCTGGGGTAGAAATAGAGTGTTTGAATCTGGTGGTAAGTTGGTCAGATACTGAATACATTTTCAACAGGATTTGCCAATGTATAGATTGTGGAAATTGAATGAGATGATTCATTCTATATTTATTGAGTCAGTATATGCGTCAGACATTGTGCTAAACTGCTTGACCTAGAAAGACTAAAAAAAAAGCACCGTCTCTGTTATTTAGGAGGAGATGATCTAGTATAGTTTTTTTTCCAAAATTTTGACTGCAACAGTAAAAAAAAAAAAAAAAAAATTTTATCTTTGACCGAGTACTCATATTCATATATTTGTATCTGCATTACCAGAACAAAGGCTTTAAAAAACTGTATTTACCCAAATAATGTGTAACAATATATAAGAATAAGTTAATGTAAAATATTATTTTAGTAATGTTAAACTAGCCTGTTCTTTTATATTTTATCTCATTTTAAAAACACTAATCACAACCCACTAAACTAGTGATTCTCAACCGTTTTGGTCTAAGGAATTCTTTACTCTCTTAAAAATTATTAAGGATCCTAAAGAGCTTTTATTTATGTGGGTTATGCTTACTAATATTTACCATATTAGAA
The DNA here is from genome assembly GCF_000243295.1 of Trichechus manatus latirostris. NCBI lineage: Eukaryota > Metazoa > Chordata > Mammalia > Sirenia > Trichechidae > Trichechus > Trichechus manatus. Next base: position 2,187,373 of record NW_004444034.1, read on the forward strand.
ATTAAAATAAATAACTTAAAAATATCTATTTAATTAAGCTAAAATGACAATAATAAACCCATTATAAGTTAACATAACTTATTGTTTTATGAAAATATTCTAAAAAACACACACAATTAGTGGAAAGAGACATTGTTTTACATTTTTTGAAAATCCTCTTAATGCTTGGATTAATATAAGACAGCTGGATTTTCATATCTGCTTCTGCATTCAGTCTGTGAAGAGATGTTGTTTTAATTGAAGTTTATGAAGAATGAAGTCCCTGGGTGGTGCAGGAGGCCAGGGTTTAATTCCCGGAGAACGTATCTCAAGAACAGCCTTCTCCTGTCTGTCAGTGGATGCTTGCATGTTGCTGTGATGCTGAACAGGACTAAGATTAGGAAGAAAGATCTGGCAATTTACTCCCAAAAATCAGCCAACACAAACCCTATGGATCACAGTTGTCTGGCAATGTTTTATTCTGTTGTGCATGGGGTCGCCATGAGTTGGGGCCAACTTGACAGCAACTAACAACAACAATATAAATTAGATGCTATTCTGGCATTGAGATAGCTGTTATTCTAGGGATAATAAGAGGCAAAGTCTGCTCTTAATCTACTGGTAGAAAAAAAAAATTTTTTTTTTTTTAAGTAGCTAACTAAACAAATAAACAAAACTTCAGATAGCACTGAATTCTATGATGAAAACATAGAAAGGTCAGAGCAGTACCACCAGGCCATATACTTTAAAAGACCCCTCTGTGTTCCTCCAGCAGAAACCTTGCCCAAAGCAGCGTCGTACCCACCCCAAATCAGGAATCCCAGAATTCCCTGATCACATAGGGCCTCCTAATGGGATTTGTCTTTTAGAGGGGAAAAAAAACATAAGTGTGCATACTCCTAGGACTGTCTGGGGAAGTAGCAAGCCTGGACTGAGCTGTCCATAGGAATGAGCATGAAATCCTTCTTGGTGCAGGATGAAGTAGGAGTGGGAAGGAAGGCAGGCCTGTGGCAGACACCTTCATTTGTATTCTTGCTCTGGCCTCTGGATGTTAAGCGGTGGGACTGGATAAAGGGATGGAAGAGATTGGGTGTGTGGTTGGACCTATTTCAGTAGGGTACACATGAGCAGAGACCAGAATGATAAGAAGGAGCCAGCCATGCTGAGGGCAAGGACTTTCTAGTCAGCAGGAATAGTAGGTATAATGGCACAGCAGCAGGAAAGTTTACTCTGTTCAAGAAGACATGACTCATGAAAGGTGGCCCCAGACACTCTTAGAAAACCTACTTCATATAAAACATATAAAAAATGTACTACATTAAATATTAGTTTTTGTTATAA
>NW_004444034.1:2189461-2197826 GCF_000243295.1 Trichechus manatus latirostris
TCTCTGTCGGCTCTGGGGGAAGGTCCTTGTCATCAATTTTCCCCTAGTCTAGGAGCTTCTCAGAGCAGGGGCCCCTGGTCCAAAGATGTGCTCCCCTCCTGGTTCTTCATTCTTGGTGGTAAGAGGTCCCCCCGTCTCTCTGCTCACTTCTGTCTTTTATATCTCAAAAGAGATTGACTTAAGGTACAACCTAATCTTGTAGATTGAGTCCTGTCTCATTAATATAACTACCTCTAATCCCGCCTCGTTAACATCATAGAGGTAGGATTTACAGCGCAGGAAAATTACATTAGATGACAAAATGGTGGAAAATCACACAATACTGGAAATCATGGCGACCAAGTTGACACTCATTTTTGGGGACACAATTTGATCCATAACAGGGTATGAGGAATAAAGAGTGAAAATGCTTGCAAACTGCACTGGAGGAAAGCCTTCAAACCAAGTACAAATAATTTAGAACTGAATCCAGAGTGAAAAGAAAGACTGGAGGAAAATGTGAACAAATAAGTGGATGGAAGAGGTGATGTTAGTTTAAAAAAAACTCAAGACTTTGAAGATGAGAACTTGTGACAGAGAGGAAAATGGGAGCCAATTTAGTCAAAGACAAGAAATCTGGTTCAGGTATCTGCTGCATTGAGAGGAAGGGGCAGATCTCTGAGATAATACAGAGGAAACAGTAGCAGAATCTGGCTACTGATTGAGTGTGAAAGGAAAAAATAAAGAAGCTTCTAGAGGATTGAAAAGAATGGAGAGATAGTTCTACAAAGTTAGTGCAGTAGAGAAGGGTCCTATTTATGAGACTGGAGTAACCTCAGGAGGAAATAGAGGCTTTAGCGCTCATCCTTTTCAATGGAGGGCTGATCAGAAGTCCAGATGTCACCATCAGATAACAGGAAGAAATGTGGGGACTGATAAGGGTCAGGGATCAGTGGGTAAATCATTCAGAAAACACGATGGTTAAAAACCTCAAACAGATGGGCTTTCTCAAGAAAGGAGGAAGATAACCAACAATCTTTGTTTGGGGAATGCTTTGCTCAGTGAGAGGAAGGAAAAGAAATATCAAAAGAAATGGAAAAGAAACAGTAAGGTGTGAAATGTCCCAAAGACAATCAGTTCTGAAAGCCAGTAGGACAACTCTCAGGGAAAAGGAATGACAAAGAACCACAGGTAGAGAAAATGTTGAGACTAGAATAGAAAATGAATAGACCTGTAGTTATAACTACATCACTGAAATCCTTTCTCATAGGGCTTGAATGTGAGGGCAAGCAACAGCCTTGGCCCCAGGGAATAAAGACAGGATCGATAATTCTGGAGTCAGGACTTTTCATTGCAAGGAAGAGGTACACACTGATTCATGGGGTGACATCAAAGAGGATATGGTTCACAATCCACTGTTTAAAAGAGCCAGGCCCATGTTTGTAGTTATTCAGTAAGAAAAACCAAAACTTGTAAAGCACTTTGTTTCAAGGGTGCTTTTTTTGAACATATGATCGCATTCAAGCCTCAACCTGCATTCTCTTAAAGAAGCACTGCTTTCACTCTCATTTCACACACAGGTAAAGAAGAAACCGAGATATGAAGATGGTGGTTTCTCTGGGTATTGCACTAAGCAGCAGGCAAGCTGGAACTATTAGCTCGGTCATCTGAGGCCCTTCCAGCTCTTTTCCACATTTCTTAATTTATATTTAGGGGTTTTGTAACGTGGTCACAATGAGTCAGAACTGACTCTACAGCAACCGGTTTGGTTTGTTTTTTTCCTTAAAACAACCAGGTTCCACCTGGTTTTTTGAATCCACCATCAAATTTTGCTGAATCAAATCTAATTGCCCTAGTCAATTAATGCTCTAAAAATTAAGCCTTGAGCAGGAAAGAATACATTCAAAGATACTTACCCTACCTAGGTTCCTGTGTCACCAAATTAGTTTATATTTTGTCTCAAACCTATTGGAAGTGCCTTATCGCCAGTGCAAATTTTTTGTCTTCCTGATCTTGCTGAGGCTGCTTGTCATAGAAAGAGATAAGGCATTCAGGTCCCTACTGCCAGCAACAGACTTTGGAATAATAAAGAAAATTATATGTTGATGAAATTACACTTACTAGTAGTTCCTCCATAAAAGTTGAGAAAAGTGTATTTCTTTAAGAGCAAAACAGAGCAATAATTCTTATTTGAGAGCTTTAATAAAGAGCAGTGCTCTCCGATTGGAGACATGGATTAGTGCCTTGTTCTTTGTATGTCTGTTTCCGCTGTGTGCATAAAAGAGTGGAAAACAGAGTCAGAGGCAATAAGTCTGATTTAAACTTCAAAAAGACAAACTAAGGGAAAACTTTATCCCTAATAAACAGTTTAAAGAAAATGGGCAGCACCTGATAATGTCATTTCTTTGGTCATTTCCTGAGGCTCCTGCTGTCTTTAGGGAGATGTCTAGATCCCTTGGTTTCTAGATCCCTTAGTTTGTCAGAGGATGGACTTCATCTGCTGCCCCAACCTACCTTTCCAGTCTCATTTCCTGCCAATTTGAATGTGTACCCTCCATCTCAACCATGCAGAAAGCCCCAAATACACAATCTTTTTTTTTTTTTGCCTCTATGTGCAAATATGAGGTATAGGTTCACAATGGGTCAGAATCCACTTGATAACAACAGGTTTTATTGCCTGAAGTATTTCCCCCATTTCCTATTTCTTGAACTTTTATTCATTCTTCAAGATCCACCTCAAATTTCACCTCCTCTGGAAACCTCCTGGAACTCACCAGACTGAGTAGCTCTCCACTGTGTTCACAGAGAACTTCCTACAGAACCCATATTTTTAGGTAGCAGTCTGCTTCCCTAAAGATTACAGCCTTGGAAATCCTATGGGGCAGTTCTACTCTGTCCTATAGGGTCTAGGGTCTCTATGAGTCAGAATCAACTTGACAACAATGGGTAAAAGATAGCCACAACCTAATCCTCCTGAGAACCTGTGAATGTTACCTTATGGCGGGTGGGGTGAGGGGTGGGGGGTGGGGGGAGAAGAAGGAGACTTTACAGATGTAATTAAATTAAGGATTTTGAGATGGGGAAATTATCCTGGATTATCCAAGAGAACCCTAAATGAAATCACATATAAATATATGAGGAAGGTAGAAGGAGATTTGACACAAACAAAAGAGGAGACAGTGTGAAAACAGAGACAGAGAGTGGAATGTTACAGCCACAAGCCGAGGAAGGCTGGCAGGCACCAGAACCTAGAAGAGGAATGGATTTTCCCCTAGAGGCTCTGGAGGGAGTGTCGTCCTGCTGACACTTTGCTTTCAGACTTTTGAACTCCAAATCTGTGAGAGAATAAATTTCTGTTGTTTTAAGCCATGAAATGTGTGGTAGTTTGGTACAGCAGCCATAGAATACCAATATAATTGGTGTCTCATTGTCTGATAAAGCACACAGGCATGGGTTTTGAATCACTTAAAGGAAACTCTTGTAGTGGAGATGGAATTATTCTGTTACTTAGGGGAAGAACATGCATAGAAAAACAATTAAGCCTCTTGAGTTGAACTTGCAAATATATAATTTAAATGGTGGCAAGCACCATATATGCCATAGCTACCTGCTGTTGGCTAATTGGGAAAGAATATGCACAACTGATAATCTTGAGAATTAATGCCAAAGACATTTTAATCTGATCAGAATTTTTTTTTGTAGTGCAGTTATGTTCTAAATTTGTGATTCCTAAAGAGTGTTTTAAAGAACATAGTCTTCATAGTGTTAATAAATATTATGTTTAAAAAAAAAAAGTCTTCATTGTCAACTTTGAGAAACATTGGGGTAAAAAAGAATTGAGATGGTTGGCTGTCTGAGTTTTTCATACTTGATGGTGCATTATGAAGCTCTAAGAGGTGTATGTGGTATAGAGTATTTTTAATATCTCTATATAATATGTCTAGGGGATACTACTGTTTAATGAAATCCTCTTTGGGAAGTGCTGCTCTAAGTTAAGAGTTCATAAAAATTTAGCAACCTGTAACTACCCCACGTATTACACCAGCTGAATCCTTTGTCCCAAGAAAACATTTGTATAAACACTAAGTTTCCAGCCTCTAGCCTTTTATTTTTGCTAGCTGGGCAAATGAAGATGTTTCAAATAATACCTCTTTTAAAAAATTTCCCAGAACTTTGTTATGTTAGCTTGTTTACATCTTCTTTCTTTTAAATCAGAGAAGGCAGGAAAGTAAATTCCTCTACAAGTTATATCCACATGTGCACCAACTTGAGAGACAGCTTTGCAAGATGCTAAAGTGGCAGTTAAGCAAACAATCAAACAAGCAATGAAGAGAGACCATTTGCTGAGAAAGCCACGACAATGAATTTTCGGGATAGGGAAATACCAAGAAGAGTTCAAGTAGGCAGAAAACGGAGAGACCCTCAGGCTACTGCTCAAAGGATTTGGATAGCAGTCATGTGGTTTGTTAAATGTTGTATGTCAGAGATAGAGCAAGAGTGTTAGTGAGAAAGCCCAAGAGAACCATCTAAACAGGAAGAGAAATGATCTAGTTCCATGAATTTATTTATTTTTGTTCTAATGTGTAAAATAAATTTTAGAATATTTTTCTTGCTTGAGCTGGATGCCCACAACCTGTCAACTGAAGAGTTCCTACTTTCACAATAAGCCAAACAAGTGGGAATGAGAGTGAAGAGGGAAAGAGGAAGTGTTTTCAACAATAAATTATTCTGTGCTTGATTCAAGGCCTAAAACTTTCAAGAGATGAAATATATTTTGAGCAAGGATTACCAGTTGGAAATACCAGTGTATTTCAAAACATAAGTAGTACATTTGACTAACAAAACAATACACTACAGAACAAAAACAGCTGAGTTAAGAACAAATTACAGAATAACGCTGGTCTCTCTGGAAACATCTTTTTCTGCCCAAATTTCATTTGACAATTTGTATTTCTCTATTTTTGGCTGTTTGGGTTCTTTTTTTCTTCTCTGAAAGAAACTGACAGGAAATGATTCTTGCCACTAAGTCAAAGAGAGCATATTTACGTAGTTTCACATGATGTGACCAGGAAATCCTTTGTAAAAAAAAAAAAAATTCACTGAAAAAAGAGGGGGGGAAGAAAAAAAGTAGCCTGCTAATGGTTTCTAGGAGTCCTGGCGATGCAACGGTTAAGCACTTGGCTGCTAACCAAAAAGGTCAGCGGTTCGAACCCACTGGCTACTTCACCAGAGAAGGATAAATTGAAACTGTCAGTTTCCAGTAAAGATTGCAGCCTTGGAAATCCTATGGGGCAGTTCTAGTCTGTCCCAGAGTGTCGGTAAGAGTCAGAATCAACTCCATAGCAATGAGTTTTACTGGTTTCTTAAACTTTCCCTGCCCCACCCCCAGAGCCATTTAAACTACCTTTTTTTTTTTTTTTTTTTGAAACTATAGATTTCAGCACCAAGGCTCATATTTCTGGGTTTGCTTGTGTCTTTTTGATTAAAACCTAAGCAAGTAGAGATTTCAGATGCACTTTCTCCTCATCCCACAGCACCAGCAGTGATGTTTTCGATCTCCACGCGCAGAAGGCATTCCTGCTTTGCAGGTTTCTGATCTCACGCCCCACCCGCCGTCTGGTCTCCCGCTGACGTCTGTAAACTGCCCGTCAGAGGCAGAAATGATACAGGCTCTGTGATCTCTCTCCTGAATGACAGTGACACTGCCAGCCAGGAGGGGGCTGTCACTTCAGATTCCACAACAACTTGAGCAGCTGCAGCTGCTGCCTTAGGGAAAGCCAGATGCACCGAGATTTTGAATGTGTTTTCAGGTTTGCTAGGAATGTACAGACTGGTTGCAGTTGTTTTGATGGACTCTGGTATTTGAAATCTGTCCCAAAGCCAATTCCAATTTGGGTTATAGTATGACAACTCTTTGAGCACTAGGTGCTATGTACTAAATTTTACTGGAGGGTTCACACATTCTTGCTGACAAGCTCTATTAACCTGTGTTATAAATAGGGAAACTACCCAGCAAGTCGGTGGAGACACGGTGAGTCAGTTCTATAAATGGCAATTTGGTAGCACATCTATTCTCCAATAACTTTCAACCATTTGACTTCTACCTATAACATAGTCTGTTCTTGGACAGGATGGGGGCCACGTATTACCACTTGGGAATAAAGAAATTGCAACTTAAATCAACTACTCTACATCAAAAATTTTTTTGTTTTGAAGGAAGCAGTGTTATTCTAGTTTACAGAGAGAAAATCATATCTTCTATTTTATATGTATTTTTCTATGGTGATTATTGGGTAAAGGTGGTTCACGCTCAAATTAGGAGCCCTTGGTTGTGCAGTGGTTCAGCCCTCAGCTGCTAACCAAAAGGTCAGAGGTTCAAATCCACCAGTTGCTCTGTGGGAGCGAGATGTGGCAGTCTGCTTCTATAAAGATTACAGCCTTGGAAACCCTATGGGGCAGTTCTACCCTGTCCTATGGGGTCGCTATGAGTTGGAATCTACTCGACAACAATAGGTCATGCTAAAATTCTCTTTTCTTTCTAAAGTAGGCCAATTTTGCATTCCCCTGATCCAATTTTCCTTTTCTATGGCTGTTTTCCCAAGTTCGCTGTTTTTGTCACTTTAGAAAGTGTGATCATGACAATTTAAGATTATATCACCGAGTTCAAGGTAAAGGCAGGCCATAATTCTTCCTTGTTCTATTGACCAAGTATCTTGGCCCTTTTCTATACTTGGCCCTCAGCCTAAGCGGTATTTGATACTTTTGGAACTTAGTTGAATTCTTTGATCAGACAAGTAAGGATTTTCATTAAGCAAAAGCAGGAAAAGCTAAAGTCCTAATGTGATGAACTTCCACTATAGGAGGTCTGAGATTTTTGCCTCTAACAAAGAGGACATGGACAATTGACATAAGTGAGGATACTGTCTGGCTTCTTCTCTGCTTTATCTTTGGCACATAAAACAGTACATGGCATGAAGTAGGGACTACATATGGGAAAGCATGAATGAATGAGTAAGCAAATAAGTAACTTAGAGATTTTCAGGAGGAGCTTTTGATGAAAAAGAACCTTGTTATTCTGGAAAGAAAAAAAGAAGAAGACTGAGTGAATTCTCCCATTTATTTTTTCCTCACCTTTAATAACCTAAATGCTATCACATACATTAGAAGGGCTTCATACAAAACGGAGATACATGGTATGATGATTAATGTCATGTGTCAACTTGGCTAGGCTGTTATTCTCAGTGATCTGGCAGACATTGGACTGGGTGCTTTTCCATAATGTAATACAATGTAATCATCTTCTAGGATGTGATCTGATGTGATCAGCCAATCTGTTGAAAGGGTAGTTTCCTTGAGGTGTGGCCTGCCTACAGTATATAAACGGATATTCTGGCAAAGTCTCACTCTCTCTCTCCCCTTGACCCTGCACTCTTCTCATTGTCTGGCCTCCAGTTCTTTGGAAGAAAGCCTACAGAAGTCTTCCTTCTGATCTGCAGATTTTGGATTTGCCAGCTCCCACAACCCTGTGTACCAGCAGAGGTCTCCAGCCTGCCACTTGACCCACAGATTTGGGACTTGCCAGCCCCCACAATTGTATGGGCCATTTCCTTGAATTAACTCTCTCTATGGAGCCCTGGAGCCCTAGTGGCACAGTGGTTAAGTGCTATGGCTGCTAACCAAGAGGTCGGTAGTTTGAATCCACCAGCCGTTTCTTGGAAACCCTATGGGGCAGTTCTACTCTGACCTATTGGGTCGCTATGAGCTGGAACTGACTGGATCGCAACGAGTTTGGTTTTTGGTATATATATTTATGTATACGTTTCACCGGTTTTGCTCCTCTAGAAAACCCAGACCAAGACACATGATCTCTGACCTCAAGGCATTTTCAGAATGGCAACTGATTCTGATGACTGAGTGTTCAATCTTCAGGCCTTCTACTGTCGGAGATGAAGCAATCTTCCTAGGTTTAAGTGTTCTGGCATGCTGCTCCCGATATTCAGGGAACATAAGCTCAATTATGCAACATTTTTTTTCATTTTTGGGTTTCCTTTAGCTCTAATACCTTATACATACTTAATATTCTATTAGTACAGTCACTCACCACTTAATGCCCAGGATACTTCTGTGAAACAGTATGTTAAGTGATTTGGACATTGTGCTAACATCATATTATATACAGGCAGTCGCTGAGTTACCACTCAGCCCACCCCTTGTTCCACCGCCTGAGGAGCAGAAGCATCCTAGGCCAACAGTCCCCCCACACTGTCCGCCAGACAAAGCCTGAGAGCTGTAGCCACTGGATACAGGAGGGTGGGCTTGCTAGGCGTGCAGCTGTGGGCCGGGCAGGGGCTGTGCCGGAAGCCTTTTCGGGACTTTGCACACGTCT
>NW_004444034.1:2197944-2203441 GCF_000243295.1 Trichechus manatus latirostris
GTGGGGGGTGCGGGACTCACGGGGACACGGATAGGTGGCCGTGGGGACCGGGTGGGGAGTGAGTGTGTGGGTGCCAGGAACATGAGTGATGGTGGCTGCCCTGGCTGCTGGCACCCTGTTGGTGTCGCTGCTTCCTAATCATGTGCAGCCACCGCCTCCTGGAGCCGGAAGCCCACGAGGGCCCTGGGCCTGGCTGGCGCCCCTGCCCGCACCGGAGGCAGAAGCAGAGGAACCCGGCAGGTGCTACCCTGCTCCGGAGTGAACAGTTGCATGGCTGCTGGGAGGATGAAAGAAGCCAGGAGAAGGGGAAGGAGGAGGAGGAGGCAGAGAAGGCACTGCGTGGACTGGTATGCTCCCTGGAGCCCCCCTGCTAGTTCACTCTAGGGGTTTGGGGTCTTTAAAACCATTAAACCCAAAACCAAACCCTATAGCGACCTTGTAGGACAGAGTAGAGCTGCCCCATGGGGTTTCCAAGGAGTGGCTGGTGGATTTGAACTGCTGGCCTTTTGGAGCGCTGTTAACCACTCTACCACCAGGGCTCCTTAAAACCATTAGGGGGAAATAATTAACAAAAGGAGAGCTACTTTCCCTTAAAAAAAACCTTACGGGGACCACTGACGACCCGGTTGGATGTTGCCTAAAAGGTCGTTGTACGGTGCATGACTGTATTATTGTTAAACTGAATTATTAAGTTTCATAAATCTTGTTTTCAAAGAGTTACATTTCCACTTGGAAAATTAGTAGTATAGATAGCTATTTGATAATTTTTTATTAAATAGGGAGACTTGATCAGGTCCCTAGGTAGTACAAATAGTTTGTGCTTGACTCTAAAACTAAAGGTTAGCTGTTCGAACCCACCCAGGGGTACTGTGGGAGAAAAGGCCTGGAGATCTGTTTATGTTAAGTTTATAGCCAAGAAAACCCTATGAGGCAGTTCTACTCTGTAACTCATGGGGTTGCCATGAGTCGGCATCAACTCCATGGCAACCAACAACAACAGCTGACATCATACTTAACAGGGATGCTTATAGCATACCAAAAGTTTCTTTATCACTAAATTTCTTTTACATGGATATCAATTATTTTTCCCAAGTATAAATTTCTTTTTTGTCTCTCCAGGTTAAATGTGTCTTTTTCTGGCCCTCAGTTTTCTCATGTATAAAATGGGGATATTTACCTTTTGAAGAAGAGTTGTTAGTATTCTAGAGAGCTTATATATATAAAGACACATATTGTAAGAACTGTTCAAAGTTGCCAATTATTAGTATTGTATGGTGGCGTAGTGGTTAAGAGCTACATTTGCTAACCAAAAGGTCAGCAGTTCGAATCCACCAGGTGCTCCTTGGAAACTCTATGGGGCAGTTCTACTCTGTCCTATAGGGTCATTATGAGTTGGAATATACCTGATGGCAACGGATTTGGATTTTTTTGGATTTGATGGTGCTATGGATTGAATTGTGTCTCCCTTAAAAGGTATGTTGAAGTCCTAACCCCTGTACCTGTGACTTTGTTTGGAAGTAATGTTTTTCTTTTATTATCAGTTAAGTTCGAAAAGATGATACTGGAGTAGGGTGGGTCCTAATCCTAATCCCTTGTGAGTGGTGTTTTATAAAAGGGGAAAACAGACATGGAAACAGAGACACAGGGGGAAGACAACATGTGAGGATCTGTCTACAAGTCAGAAACAAAAGAGACAAGGAGGGATCTTCCCCTAGAGCTGACTGAGAGAGAGGGAATAGTCCTGCCTACTCCTACTGCCTAACTTCCAGAACTATGAGAAAAAAATATACATACATATATATATATATATATATATATATATATATTAAAGCTATTCCTTTTGTGGTACTTTGTTATGTCAACCCAAAGAAACTAAGACATATGGTATTAATATATGGGATGATAGAGATACTAAAATTAAAAATATATTAACTTTGCTCTTGAGCAACAATCATCCCAGAACTTTAATAAATGAATCATAATACATACAACTGTGCTATAATAAAGAAATGAATAAAGTGCATAGGCTTATGATGATTAACTTGATCAAGGGTAGCCTAGGAAGACTTCCCAGAAAGTGAGAATTTTGACTTAAAAAATGAGTATGAGTTTTCCAGGCAAAGAAAATTAAAAGGATTATTTTAGGCAGTGAAAACAGATTTGCAAAGATTTGATACATGGCATTTTCATAAAATGGTGAGTTCAGAGAAACCAGAACCTCAGATGAGGGTATAGACAAAGTGGTGGTGGGTAATAAAGTGGAGAAGGTTTGTTGAAGGCAGATTGTGAAGGAACTTGTATAGAAAGCCAAGTAATTAGATATGTACTTAGGAAATCAGCTCTGGAGATAGTGGGAATAATAGCACAGTGGTTTAAAAGATACATTCTAGAGTTAGATTTTTGCATTAAAAATGTGCCTTTGCTATTTACTACTTTTTGACTTTAGGGTGAGTTATTTCAACTCTTGGTGCCTCAGTTTCCCCATATGAAAAAAAGTGGGGACAGTAAAAATATGTACTTCGTAGAATTGTTGTTGAGTTTTAGTAAGTTAACCATGATTAGAATAGTACCTGGCACAGAATAAGTGTTACATAAGTGTTGGTTAAATGATAATATTAAGTAGAATGAGGATAGTGTGGAAGAAAATCCAGATGAGAGGTGTTATGGATTGAATTGTGTCCCCTAAAATGTGTGTCAACTTGGCTAGGCTATGGTTCCCAGTATTCTGTGACTGTCCACCATTTTGTGATCTGATGTGATTTTCCTATGTGTTGTAAATTATGCCTCTATGATGTTAATGAGGTAGGATTAAAGGCAGTTATGTTAATGAGGCAGGACTCAATCTACAAGATTAGGTTGTGTCTTGAGGCAATCTCTTTTGAGGATAAAAGACAGAAGCCCCCAGAGAGACAGAGCAACTTCATACCACCAAGAAAGCAGTGCCAGGAGTAGAGCGTGTCCTTTGGACCTGGGGTTCCTGGGCAGAGTAGCTTCTAGACCAGGAGAAGAGTGATGGCAATGACCTTTGTCCATAGTCGACAGAAAGAGAAATCCTTCCCCTGGAGCTGATGCCCTGAATTCAGGCAGACTTCTAGCCTATTAGACTGTGAGAGAATAAACTTCTGTTTATTGAAGTCATCTACTTATGATATTTCTGTTATAGCAGCACTAGATAACTAAGACAGGCGGCTTTCTAATAGACCAGGGAAAAATCAGGGCTAAGTCTTGTAGCCATTTTGGTGGACTACAATAATGTAGAAGAAAACCTCCTTGGTCCAAAATATAGAGAAATTTGAATAAAAGAACAATATTTCTTAAAATGTAGATGAGTTTGAAATTATTGGTGAAAGGGAGAAAATACACAAAGACATGTAGGAATATCCAAACCAGATCTAGGTCCTATAATTGGGGACTGGGACTTTAATCACCAGCATGAAGAGGAGGAGCCAAGCTTCATGTGGTAATAGAGAAGTGAAATTGAGCTATCTGTATAGAGCTAGAAGCAACGAAGGGCTGCACAAGCTATGAAAATAGTGCCAGAGAATCTTTATCCACCAGCCATGGATATGACAAGAAAGTGTGCATTTTATACAGTTCCATAGGTGGAAAAGTATCACCTATAAAAAACAGGTAAGAAAAGTACTATGGGAGTATTAACTAAAATTTCCCACAGTGTATGGAGATTTTAAGTCAATGAAGTAAACATAAAAACTGTTTCTGAATCGCCCAATTATATGCTGTTTACAAGAAACTTACTTCAAATTCAACAACATAGGTAAGTGGAAAGTAAAAAGATGCAAACATTAATTTAAAAAGGAGCAGCTTTAGGGGGAACCTCATACCACGAAGAAACAAGAGCAAGGAGAATGGTGTGTCCTTTGGACCCAAGGTCCCTGCTCTGAGAAGCTCTTCAACCAGGGAAGATTTATAACAAGGACCTTCTCCCAGAGCCCACAGAAAAAGAGAGATTTCCCATGGAGCTAGCACCTTGAATTCAGACTTCTAGCCTCCTAGACTGTGAGAGAAGAAATTCTCTTTGTTAAAGCCATCTACTTGTGGTACTTCTGTTATAGCAGCACTAGATAACTAAGACCATATATAAACCCTGAGTTCCTGCAAACCTTGAAAGCCTGAATCACTGACAGAAGGTAGAGGCAAAGTGATCTTTCTTTAGTCTCTCACTCTCTCTGAAGACTGAGAGCCTGTAGAGACACTCCTTGCCACCAGTGACCTCCTACCGTAGCTACAAGGAACCTCCGCTGAGTTTGAGCCTTTCTCCTGAGACTTCTGGTAAAAGTTTGGTGAGAAGTGTTTGCTTATGAGCAGCTATCTAAGATACAACTATCAGCCTCTTCTTATCTGGAGCAAAAGAGAAAGAAGGAAACCAAAGACTTAGAGAAGAAACTAGTCTACAGGACTAACAGACTACAAGAACCACAGCCTCATGAGACCACCCTGAGACTAGAAGAACTAGATGGTGCCCAGCTACTACTAACAACTGTTCTCATCACAGCCACAATAGATGGATTCTGATAGAAGGAGAGAAGAGTGTGGAACAGAACTCAAATTCTTAGAAAGTTCAAACTTGCTGGACCAGTTGAGACTAGAGGACTCCTCAAGACGATCGCCCCTATATACTCCATAAACTTTGAACCGAAACTACCCCCTGAGGTCATCTTTTAGCTAAATAACAAATTGGCTTATAAGATAAAGACTATTACCAATGAGTACTGCACACCTTTAAAAAAAAATCATCTATTAGAGACCAGATGATCAATAATTATTCTAAAGCTAAGATGAACGGGTAAGGGGACAGGGAAACCAGATTACTGCAAACGGAACATCCACAATGGAATGAGTGAGAATGTTACCATATTGTGAAAAATGTAACCAACGTCACTGAACAATCTGTGTAGTAATTGTTAAACAGGAACCTGATTTTCTGTGTAAACTTTCACCAAAAACACAATAAAATATTATTTAAAAAATAAATAAATAAAGGTGAGGCAATGGGGCCTTTCATTTCAGTGCCTCTGCCTGAGGATGGCAGTCATCTCTGGCTTATTGAATCTCTATAAGCACATTCTTCTATGATTAAATGTCAACCTACAAAACAGCTATAAAACTGGAAATTATTAACTGAAATGAGAAAACAGCAGAGGGTGCATGATAGCAGAGTGATGAAATTAGGGCACAGTCTACACATTTCAGGCTACAATTTGTTTGGAATGATATTGTCATACATTTTTGAAATAAAATAAAGGGAAGATATTAACAATAAAAAAAAAAAAAGAAGTAGGAGAGTTCTGGCAAAATGGCGCTCTAGGCAGAAGTACCACGCCGTCCCTCCACAGCAAAGATCCGAAAAACTAAGCCGAACAGAGAAAACAAAAATCCTGAAACCCTAAAACATCAAATGAGGAGATAAAGAACTCAGCCAAGCACCAAATGGAGTGAGAAAACTGACAGAGAACGGTGAGTGAGGAGAGATTCATGC
>NW_004444034.1:2210936-2212361 GCF_000243295.1 Trichechus manatus latirostris
TGTTAACCAATGTCATAAAATAATATGTGTACTACTGTTTCATGAGAAACTATTTGTTCTGTAAGCCTTCACCTGAAGTACAGTAAAAAAAAAAAAGAAGTAGCTTTATTAATGTTTGATAAAGTATATTCCAGAGCATAGAAAATTACTAGAGAAAAGGAGAGACATTACAGTCATGTGTATATAATGATATCTTCCACCAGAAGACACAATGAACCTAAATGTGTATACACCAGACAACATACATTAAGAAACAAAACAATACAAAACCAACCATGAAACAAAAACTGATACAGCTGAAAAAAGAAATAGGCAAATCCATAATTATAGTTATCAAGGATATAGAATTAAGCAAGACAATCAACCAAGAAATCTAAGTCACATGTATAAATCACTCCACTCAACAATAGCATAATTCCTATCAAAATAGGAATTGTTTTCAAAATCACAGTGACCCCTTTTTTTTTTAAGACACGGACAAGTTCATTCTAAAATTTATATGGTAAGGCACAGGATCTAGAGAAGCCAAAATTATCTTCACAAAGATATAAATGTGGTTGGCAGAAGGACAGACACAGACCAATGGAACAGAACAGGGAATTGGAAAATGTAAAAGATCAGTTAAGAGATGATGAAGGCTGAACTTAAAGAATGAAAAGAAGAGGATAGACTCAAGAGACTGATGGAATCTATAGGATTCGATTATGAAAAGGATATGAGAATTGAGAGGGGAGGGGTTGAAGATGGGTCTGGAATCTCCATCTTGGAAGACAGTGGGAATGTGAGGTACCTGCAGAGTACTCAAATATAATGCCCAGTGTTCCATTGTGATTAGGAGCCAGGGCTGCAGGAGCAAGCAACACGCTGTTTAACAAAGGAGAAAACTAAAGCCTAGGAATTTGGTAGTGACTTTCCTGAATGGAGCCTTAAGTCAGAAGGACTGATTGGCAGACAACTAACTCAGGCTTATATGAAGTAAATGGAGACCAATACTAAGAGTTTAAAGCACTTGTTTTTGCCCAAACTCTTAGAGGATCATATGATAAACCGCAATCTAATGGTTCAGTCACATAAAAGCTCTTGAGTTCACTGCAACAAGTATTTTATCCTGATAAGTAGCTCATTAAACAGAAATTATTTTTAGGGAATAAATGAAATTAGCTGCTTTTGGGTAGCTATTAGCTTATTCTTGATAAAGCAAGGACCGTGTTACTAGAGTTAATGATGGTTGGTGCAGGATGTGATCAGTGCTCAAACATAATTTCCTTTATCGTATTTTATCAAACAGAATGGGTGTTTTTTCAAATAATGTCTGTTGGTTTTTTTTTTTTTTTTAAATATTTTATTGTACTTCAGGTGAAGGCTTACAGAACAGATAGTTTCTCATGTAACAGTAACACACATGCTGTTTTATGACATTGGTTA
>NW_004444034.1:2220098-2229510 GCF_000243295.1 Trichechus manatus latirostris
CCGGAGTCTTGTCTGTTGGTTTTTAAGCAGTAATGAATGAATGGGATGTACTCAGTCATTTCTACATGAATATACTCCATCAGTGTCAGCATATTTATAACTTTACTATTAATTTACTTATGTTTACTAGATTTTTCTACCTGTTAGGACAAAATCAGCAGAGGGTCAGGAAAAAAGGAAGACCCTCAACTAGATGGATTAACACAGTGGCTGCAACAATGAGCTCAAACATAGCAACAATTGTGAGGATGGCACAGGACCAGGCAGTGTTTCATTTTGTTGTCCATAGGGTCACTGTGAGTTGGAACCAACTCAACGGCACCTAACAACGACAGCAAGGACAAGATTATAACGATGGCATAGGAACCTCTGACTCAGATAATAAGGTTGGAAATTGTGATGTTTAGATTAGCCAAATTGGCAGAACTGGCACATATATACAATCAATTTATTTACCAATTTGTTAAAATATCTTTAGAGTTGAAACTCTACTACAAATAATGTTTTACAAGACTTTTGTTTCAGAGGATACTTAAGCAGTAAAGTGCAATAGTTGAGAATTCCGGCTTTTGTAGTCAAGCGCATCCCCTCTGTCAATTGCTGACTGTGTGGTTTTAAACCAATTAAGTAGCCTTTCCATGCCTTTACAGGTAAAAGACTGACAGTAAAAGGATTGGGAACATATCCCAAAGGATTTTGAAATTGAACTAACTCCAGCTTCTGACCTACAATGCCTGATAGACAGCACTCAGAAAAAGAAAGTGTTAGGTTTTATTAGAATTTGACATTGTGTTGGTGCTATTGAAGTCCCTGGGTGGTGGGAACTGTTAAGTGCTCTACTACTAACAAAAAAGTTGCCAGTTCAAACCTGCCCAGAGGTGCCTTGGAAGAAAAGCCTGGTGATCAGGTCAGAGTCTTGAAAACCCTATGGATCAGTTGTACTCTGCAACCATAAGGTCATCAGGAGTTGGAATCAAGTTGAGGCAACTCGTTTTTGTTGCTATCATTATACAATCAACTATCAATTTTATGTATGAGAAAGCTTGGATATGGAAATATTCTGGTTAATAGTTTCTGTATGTGTTTGGTATTAAAACAAACTTTCATGATAGAGGTCTTGTAAATTAGAAAAAAGGAAAGTCATTTTATTGAGCCCCTGTGTTGCAGTCACGGTGTGAGGCACCTGCACATACATTACAGTAAAACCCGCGAAAGCTGGAACCTGTGTAAGGAGAAAACCTGTCAGAGAAGGAAATCGCAAATACTAAACGAGCGATAGAAAAGTGGTAAGACTGCACCCTGTCAAAGGTGGAAAACTTATGGGACCCAGAAAAACACAGCAGTCCCATCGAGTTCCGGCTCTCACAGGTTTCACTGTATTTCATTTAATCTGCACAACAGCCTTGAAGGATAGTAATCATACTTCTCATTTCAGAGTTGAAATAAGCAGAATGCTATGTTTCAGGAATCATACAGATAGTAGCAGAACCAGATGTAAAATCCCTAACCCTCCACTTTGACTTTCTTGTAGAAAATGTGATTAAGCCATACTATTGATTGAAGATTAGTATTTTCAGTTTTTGGTGCCTCATCTAGTTTAATTGCGTAAGGCAATTCATGCCACAATCTTCTACTCCTTCTGTTGTGTATTTACCTTTGCTAGAAATAAGTCATAAAGTTATTACGGTTTTCATAGTTTCTGGTTGATCTCTGACAAATTATCAATATGTAAGTTATGATGGCTGACCAGATGAAATGATAGATAGATAGAAAGAAAGAATAGATATACATATAGCTATAGCTATTAGGAAAAATAAGAGCCAGTCAAGCCTGACCATAAATGGATAAAAAGACTACTTCTGCTGAGAATCATAGATCTTGGACATTTGTAAAGGCTTAGGAATGTGCTCATAAACTTTAGCAACCAGGAGAAATGAGACTAGAAGGACGTACTAGAAGGAAAAATGACTCCTTCCCCTACAAACTCTCAAACACTTTCAAACATGAAAAATGACATAATATTATACATAGGGAAATCTTTTAAATATGTATATATATCCAGATATATGAGAGTGTATATTTTTTTATTTTGAATTATTTATTGGTGTGTTGATTTATCAACTTGTTTTTGGCATTTTTTAATATTTCTCGATATTTCATTAATAGTTTTCTAGTTCTATGTCCATTTTTGTGTGTGTGTGTGTTTCTCCTTTTATTCGGCCACCAGGAAACTCGAAGTCAAATATATAGCTCAGTTATAACAAATGCACAGGACCTTAAAGCCTGTTTGTATTCCATATTTCCCTCCTCTCCTATGCTTCCCATTGGGACATAATGTTTTTTTATTTTATTTTTTATAATTTTTTTTTTTTATATTGTACTTCAGGTGAAGGCTTACAGAACAAATAGTTTCTCATGAAACAGAAGTACCCATGTTGTTTTATGACATTGGTTAACAACCCCACAACATATCAACCCTCTAACTTCTCAAACTTTTTTTTTTTTTTGGTGAAAATACACATAGCCAAAGATAGAGAATATATTTTTTAGAAATAAGCATGAACTGAAAGCAAGCATTGCATGCCAATAAAATTAAAGGATTTTATATTGTTTTGGGACAAAAGATAAACTATTCCATATTAAAATCTAAAGATGAAGGCTCAGATTTTTTGTTGTTGTTGTTGTTGCCTCCCTGGAATTATTATATAAGTAAAGTATTTTTGATTCAGAGTTTCCTTATCTTGAAAATGCACTAGTTTTAGCTTTATGAAGGGTGGAGTTTGTATTCTAATCTTAGAGCTCCCTCTTCTGTTTACTGGTAGGTATGAGAAATTCTGATTTCTCTAATTCCATATTTTTAAATTAAACTTCTAAAACGTGACTGCAAATCACTAGTTTTGATAGTTAGTGATTGACCAAATTACCTGTAATTACAATATGTTATGACCAGGAACCATTTGTATGTACCAGAAACTTCTAAGATGCGTACATCTAAGAGCCAAGAAGCTGTGGATCTTAGATATCAACAGGAACATCATGAGAGAAGAAGAAAGAAGGAAGAAAACTGACATTATTAAGCAGTTATGATATTCCAAGTGAAGTACTAGGTATTCCCTGGCCATCATCTCAAAGAGCTTCTCACATCAATTTAATGATTGCTGGTTTGACAAATGAGGAAGCTGAGGTACCAAAAAGTTAAGTGACTTGCCCAAAACTACACAGCTGGTAGAACCAGACATCAAGGTCTTGACTTCAAATCTTGTCCTGTCTTCCCTAAAACACGAAAAAACAATAGAAAGACAAGTAGAAGAGTGATGTATGACAGAGTAGAGTTAGTGACTGTGGTGTAGTGAATTACTTAATATGGCCCTTCTAGCCATAGTCTTTGTAACTGCCACCAAATGACTGGGTGAGATTATGCAAATTAGGTGCTTGTGGCCCACCAAGGGGATTAGGTAGCTTGCTAATAAAGTAAATAAGGTGCATGACACCTTGTGGGGGTGGGACCATGCAAATAAGGTGTATTGAACCCTAACAAGGGGATTGTCAGTTACGCCATCCCACTAGGCTAAAAGGGAGACACGGAGAGAGAGAGGAGCTGTAACACAGCAGACAGTGAGAGATACTGGTTGGTGCAAGACAGGTGTGGTGGAGCTTGCAGACCCACGGAGCTAAGAGGTGCAACACTTGCCCAAGAAGCACCCCAGCAGGGCCTGGCAGCTGAAGGCCCTCAGCAGGGCCTGGTGGCAGCAAAGCCCCAGCAGGGCCCGGTGGCCCAGGGTGAGAAGAAGCTGTCCTGATTGAGGAACTACATCCTGAGTTATTGTTCCTGTTACAAGCTGATTCCAATTCTGATTGTACCCTGTTGCTTCCCTAATAAACCACTTAACTGGTAAATATGCTTCATGACCTCTGTGAGACATTGCAGTGAATTACTGAACCCAAAGACGGGAGGGTAAGTACTGAGGGGAGGAGGAGTAGTTGATGTTAGAGATGATGGAGTGGTACAGCAATTTGGAAAAGTTGGACATTAGGAACATCTTTAACCTCCATCTCTTAGGAACCAGCTTTGTACTAATCCTTATAAAAGAAATTATTCATTTAGTGACTCATTTAGTCAGTTATTCACTTAACAAGAATTTATTGAGTATTTTTACGTGTTCTATATTATATTAGACATTATGGGTGTCTTAGGCTGGGTTCTCTAGAGAAGAAAAACCAGCAAAGCATAAATATAGATATATATAGAGAGAGATTTATATCAAGGAAATGGCTCATGCAGTTGTAGAGGCTGGAACGTCCCAAGTTCGTGGGTCAGATAGAGGTTTCTCCTGATTAACGTAGCTGCAGGGGCTGGCGAACCCAAGATCGGCAGACGAGACAGCAGGTAAGCTGCTAGCTCAAGTCCCAAGAACTGGAGGTCAGAAGAATCCTTCAGGATCCAGTGCAAGCAAAAGCCCTGGAGCCTTGCCAGAGAGTCCACTTAAGTTGATGCAGGCCACACCCCCAAGGAAACCCCTTTTCAACTGATTGGCTACTCACAGCAGATCCCATCATGGAGGTGATCACATTATATCAAATCTCATCATGGAAGTGATCACATCATCATACAACTGCCAAACTACATTGTAACTGCCAAACCATTGAGAATCATGGCCCAGCCAAGCTGACACACAACCTTAAGAATGACAATGGGTGAAACAGTAAAATATGACATGGCTCTTTCCCTCACTGAGTTTACAGAGATGGAGTACAAGCTAAATGTAATTGGAACAATGGTGAGCAGGTGAGAATGCATATGGTGTAGCCAAATGACAATGAAGAATAGGAACTTAAGTTGTGTAAACGGTTAGGGACTAGCAGAGCAATAAGGACCTGGAAATTTAAAAATGAGTGGCTGTATAGTGCTCATGTATGGAGGAGAGACCTGATGAAAGTTGTGTTTAAGGAACACCTAAGCTGCACCCTGACCTTCCCTTCAAGGCAGTAGGCTCTTTATACATGAAAAACCAAACCAAATCCATTGCCATGGAGTCGATTACGCCTCATAGGGACACTACAGGACAGGGTAGAACTGCCAAATAGGGTTTCCAAGGAGCGACTGGTGGATTCGAACTGCCAAACTTTTGGTTAGCAGCTGAATGCTTAACCACTGTACCACCAGGGCTGCTTTACACATAAAGGAGGGTAAAACTTGGAGTTATATGACAAAGCAAAGGGTCTTAAATCTATTGCTTGATTAATTTTATGTATGTATGCACTGTGAAACCACAACCCAGATCAAGATGTGGAATATTTCCAGCAGTCAAGAAGGCTCCTTCGGCCTCCCTCCTAGTCAATTATGCCATAATTTGCTGTTCTTCCCAACACAGTTTTCCTTATCCTAATTTATTTAGTTTTCCTCATGTTGTTGGGTGCCATTGAGTCAATTCCCACTCATAGTGACCACATGTGACAGAGTAGAAATGCCCAACAGGGTTTTCTTAGCTATTTTCTTTACAGATTGCCAGGTTTGTCTCCTGCAGAGCTGCTGGGTAGGTTCGAACCACTAACCTTTTGGTTAGCAGCCAAGTGCTTAACCATTGTGCCACCAGGGCTCCTTTTATTCTACTTCACAGTACTTATCAAAACCTGGCTATTATGCCTCAACAGCATATGAAATCAAGGAAAGCAGGGATTTTGCCTTTTTGGTCCCTGATGTATCCCTGGCATGCAAACGAGTGCCTGACACATAGCAAATGCTCAAAAAAAAAAAAAAGATCATTGAATAAATGAATAAGAATTTAGGGAAAAACAGTAAAGTGATCCCAAAACCAATGTAGCATGATAGGCAATTGGTAAGTTAACTGATACCTGTAACATTTTCCTCCCTTGTGCTCTGTTTTTGCCCTTTCACCTACAAACCAAAAAACCCAAATCCATTGCTGTCAAGTTGATTTTGACTCATAGCAAAACTGTATGACAGGGCAGAACTGCCCTGTAGGGCTCCCAAGGAGTGGCTGGTGGATTTGAACTGCTGATCTTTTAGTTAGCAGCTAAGCTCCTAACCACTGTGCCACCAGGGCTCCTCCCACTAACAGGGGGTAATAAATAGCTAGACCTGTGTTCCCAGGACCAAGGCAAGTGTTTGCATAAGTTCAGAAGCACCTGCATCAGAATCATTAGGGATTGGGATGGTGATAGGAATCTGCAATGTGCATGATTAACCGATGCCCGAGATGATACAATTACATAATAAAATTTGAGAATTGTTGGTTTGGTTCTCCCTCTGCTCTCCTTCTTATACCCATAGGTTCAAAGCATTTCTTCTCATAGGCTTTCCAAGAGGAATTCATTTTGATTCTATTAGAGCTGGGGGTATGGAGGGTTACATCCTAAAGAATATTCCCTCAAGATTTCCATCCTCTGGTTATTGAAACAAGCACTAATCTAGGTACTTCTGTGAACGAACTCTACAGATGTAATTAAGGTTACGAGTAAGCTGACCCTGACCCTAAAACAGACAGAATATCCTGGGTTATCCAGGTGAGCCTGGCCCAGTATAATCACATGAGCCCTTAAAATCAGAAGAGTCAGAAGAGGAAGGCAAAAAAGTCAGTCAGACAGATTCTAAGTGTGAGAAGGACTTGACCCACTGTTGCTGCGAGTCAAGGAATGCAAGCAGCCTCTAGAAGCTGAG
Organism: Trichechus manatus latirostris; assembly: GCF_000243295.1. NCBI lineage: Eukaryota > Metazoa > Chordata > Mammalia > Sirenia > Trichechidae > Trichechus > Trichechus manatus. Next base: position 2,226,778 of record NW_004444034.1, read on the forward strand.
AAAAACCTCTGGCCAACAGGCAGCAAGGAACCAGGTACCTTAGTTCTTCAGCCTCAAGGAACTGAATTCTGCCAACAACCTAAATGCACTTGGAAGCAGATTCATCGCCAGAGCCTCCAAAAATGAATGCAGCCATGCTGACATTTTGGTTTTGTCCTTGTGGGACCCGGAGCAGAGAAACCATCTGAGCCTATAGAACTGACCTATAGATCTGTGAAATAATGAATTTGTGTTGTTTTAAGCAGCTAGGTTTGTGGTAATTTGTTATGGTAGCAATAGAAAACTAATGTTGGCATAAGGAATGACTGATCAATTGATATTTTCCATTCTCCTTCTGTGTCTGTGTCCTCTATCCATTGTTACATCATCGCCCTCATTGTGATCCTTACCATTATCTTAATTTTTTATTATTCATTTTCTTGGACTACACTTGAAATCAGAGGGAATGAGGGAAGAGAAGCCTACTCTCTCTCTCTCTCTCTTTTTTTTTCTTTTGAGTCTGATTTTGCCCTGGCACGTCTCAGAGTCCCCACTTTTCCTACACTCCCTTTTTCTTCCTCTCCCCTTACGTTGCTCATCTTCATCCCCTTTTCCCCCATCAGGTTCAAAGTGACAGACTGTGGTGGCAGGGGGTATGATCAAGATTATTTGGCGGGTAGGGGAAGAAACATTCCACTTGTTTCTCTCCTAAAAGCACTGCTCCCTATTTTTAGGTTAAAGTGAATCTGAAAGAATTCCTTTTAATAAGAACAAAGAGAAAGGTGAAAGCTTCTTAGAAATGGGCTTGTTTTAAAATGTAGTACTTGCTTACTTTTGTAAACTACTTTGGAGATGACTGATAAGGTAGCAATCAGGAGTTTGTGAGAAGGATGGTAATCCGTGAATGTCCTCATCACAGAGTCCTTGTGCCACATGTCTATATTTACTTTCTGTGTTTCTTCATCTTCATAGGTTGACATCCAGCGTGTGAAGTGTCCAGCTCAACTTCAACACCATAGAATAGATGACATCTGCTCAAGTCAAACGCTCACCAGTCCAATGCTAAAAGATAGCTGACGATAGAAGGATGTGGTGTGTTTGTTTAATGGTAGATAACATAAAATATCATTTTTCCCCAAAGTTGAATGAAAGGGCGAGGGGCATGAAATGGGTCTGGAGACTTAGGCGGAGGCCACGTCTAATAAGACCTTAGTGTAGGTCTCTGTATTAGGGCTTCTGTAAAACTAATCTGTCTTGGTTCTTTCACCTCTTCACATTCAGCTGAAGAATTCAGATTCAGGCAAAAATTATTTTTTTCCAGTCGAGAAATGATAAGGAGAGGTATTGAGAATGGAGACTATTTGAAAGCGAGCAGGTATAATTACGGACCATGGAGTCTAAGCTGGTCATAAAGAGAAATAAAAAGTGAAGACACTCATAACTGGAAATGATCACTTTGGGGAAATGAAAGTTCACACATGACACATGAAAGGTGATTTAGGGGTTATCAATGTATAATGTGAAAATGTGCAGCTTAGAAGAAAGTCAAGAATTTCCTGTAACTGACTTATTTTTATACCCTGGTGACGTAGTCGTTAATAGCCACAGCTGTTAACCAAAAGGTCAACAGTTTGAATCAATCAGGCACTCCTTGGAAACCCTATGGGGCAGTTCTACTCCGTCCTATAGGGTCGCGGTGAGTCGGAATGGACTCGACGACAACGAGTTTGGGTTTTTTTTGGGAGGCGTTTTGGCGACTTCTAATTATTGTTTACTTAGGAGACTGAAAACACTTTGCCAACGTACAGAGCTTTGGAGTTTATAGAAAAAAAATTACATACACAAACTTACTTTATTTTTGCAAAAACTCTGTGAGGAGGCTATCATTATTGTTTCCACATTACAAACAAAAAGAAACCAAGTTTTAAATAGTTAAATCACTAGCTAAAGGTCATACCTTAAAAAGTGGTGGAGACAAGACTCATATTTAATTTCTCTAATTCCAAAATTCTCAAAATGAGAAGAAACAGCTGGAAACATCTATTAGTAATCGGAAAGTGGAATGTATGAAGTATGAATCTAGGAAAATTGGTAACTGTCAAAAATGAAATGGAACACATAAACATCGATATCCTAGGCATTAGTGAGCTGAAATGGACTGGTATTGGCCATCTTAAATCAGACAATCATATGGTCTACTATGCCGGAAATGACAACTTGAAGAGGAATGGCCTTGCATTCATCATTAAAAAGAACATTTCAAGATCTATTCTGAAATATAATGCTGTCAGTAATAGGGTAATATACATACCCCTGCAAGGAAAAACAATTAAAATGACGATTATTTAAATTTACACACCAACCACTAAGGCCAAAGATGAAGAAATTGAAGACTTTTACCAATTTCTGCAGTCTGAAATTGATCTAATATGCAATCAGGATGCATTGATAATTACCAGTGATTAGAATGCAAAAGTTGGAAACAAAGAAGGATCGGTAGTTAGAAAGTATGGCCTTGGTGGTAGAAACAATGCCAGAGATTGCATGATCAGAATTTTGCAAGACCAACGACTTCTTCATTGCAAACACTTTTTTCACCAACATAAACAGCAACTATACAAGTGGACCTCACCAGACAGAGTACACAGGAATCAAATTGACTACATCTTTGGAAAGAGATGACGGAAAAGCTCAATATCATCAGTCAGAACAAGGCCAGGGGCCAACTGTGGAACAGACCATCAATTGCTCATA
>NW_004444034.1:2232297-2233937 GCF_000243295.1 Trichechus manatus latirostris
CATAAGGGTTCTTGAAGAGACCTTTTTGAATTTAAAACAAGAATTCTAGGGCTCTTGCAGGTCAGATCAGCTAAGAAATGTCTTTTCCTGGACTCCTGACATACTAAGTGATGCCTACACCCCTGCCCCCTCACTTGCAGAATTTATGCTTCCCATCCCTCTAGGCTCTGCTAGGTTGGAGGTCCTGGTTCCTAGGGGATGGAGGGTGGGGAACGCTTCCTACAAGGGACTCCCTAAAGGCCCCATTGAGCCTTAAACTATGTACTACCACCTGGTCACTTAGGATTCTCATGCTAAGGGACTAGCAGGCAAAGAAGGAAATACTATAGTGGCAAGGGTAATTGACCTTGATTTTTATGAGAAATAAGGTTCCTGCTACAAAATGAGAGCAGGGAGGATTATGTCTAAAATTTTGAGGTATTCACTGGGGTGTCTCTTTGTACTTCCAGGTCTGATGATAATGATGATTAGGCATTGCAACAACCAAGGCCTGACAAAGATCAAACAACCAAGGACACAGACCCCTCAGAAATGAAGTTCTGGTCATCCCAGCGGAGAAGCACCCTAGACCAGCTGGAGATGAGAGAAAAGTAAGGGAACTGTAGAATGAACTGGAAAGGAAGGAAATGATGAATATTAATTATAGCTTAATTGCAACCAGAAACCATCTCAAGGAATCAGTGATAGAGTGGACTCAACGTGAGGCATGAGCAGATCTGAGTGGTGCAAGGGGTATAATGTAGCAGTTGCCTTTGGTGCCCACTGACACATCTCTTTGGTCTACCGCTGATTTTAGCCAATGTGAGGCAAGCAGTGCTGTGTAAGCTCAGATTGAACTTGTGCTAGTAGCTACCCCATGTTAAGAGCCTATTGTATTTTCCACTTCCAGCATCCTCTCCAATACCAGGAAGCATGTTTGGCCCATGGGCAAGTACAGTTCAAAAGTGCATAGGGGCCCAGAGACAACCCTCATCCTAAAGGCAATGATAGAACCAGTGGATGAATGATCCAGATTCCAGTCCTTCACGTGGCAATTCGGGGAGGCATTCTCTACTTCTCTCAGATGATCCTCCAGAAGAATCAAGTCCCCGTTACCTGCAGCTTTTTCTCCTTTCCTGCTTTCTGGGATCAACCTCCCAATAAACGACCTGCCTTCAAGTCCTTGAACTCTTTCAGAAAGCAAATCTAGCAGAGAAGTGTTTTCAGCAATAACATTAACATTGAAATCCACAAAGAAGATGAATTTGAAAGATAACTCTTAATAATACTAACATTTAAAATTATGCATCTATCTTTAAAAATGTATGACTAAATGATGCATCTTTTGAGAAGACTCTGCACCAAAACAGTTCGGCCTTAATTGTCTTAACATTGGAGCCCTGGTGGAGCGGTAGTTAAGAGCTTGGCTGCTAACCAAAAGGTCAGCAGTTCGAATCCACCAGCATCTACTTGGAAACACTATGGGGCAGTTCTACTCTGTCCTATAGGGTCGCTATGAGTCGGAATCAACTTGACAGCAATGGGTTTTCTCTTAACATTAATTTGTATTGTTTATAGTTAGGAGCCCTGGTGGCACAACGGTTAAGCGCTTGGCTGCTAACCAAAAGATTGGTGGTTCGGACCTACCCAGCATCTCCACC
>NW_004444034.1:2235786-2236470 GCF_000243295.1 Trichechus manatus latirostris
CTGAGTTGTGGTTCAATGGCTGGGAGCTAGAATCATCTGAGGGCTCAGTCACCCTGCTGGCTGTCAGCTGGGGCATTAGCTGGGGCTCTTGGTCAGAACACCCACTTGGGCTCTCTCCATGAAGTCTAGGATTCCTCACAACATAGTAGTAGGTTCCAGGTAGGAGCACTGAGAGAGAGAGAGGCAGGTGGGGAGGGTGTGCCAGGTGGAAGCTATATCATGGTGTCACTTCTAGTACAATCCATTCATCCAGGCAGTCATAAAGACCTGCCCAGGTTCTCAAGGGAAGATGAAATGTTTCAGCAGGGAAGGTGAAATAGACTCCACCTCTTTATGGGGAAAAGGTAAGGTTCTGGGGAAGCCCATGTGGCACAGGAGATACTGTTGTGTAAAAGGCGAACCACTACCAATCTGAAAAATGAGTAGAAGTTAACTGAGCCAAGAAGGGGTAGGGTGGAATGGGATGAAAAGGAAGAATATTCTAATAGAGAAAATAGTGGGTCTTTGGTCCTGTGTGAGTGGAGTGCATATTGAAAGTATATAAGCTGGAACTAAGCAAATAGTGATTGTGACATAGGCAAGGCCAGGCCACACAGGGCCTTGGAGACTATGCTAAGAATTTTGCCTTCATTATAAAAGAATTGGTAAGCCTTGAAGAATTTTACTCAGAACTGAGTGTGTGGG
>NW_004444034.1:2238022-2239392 GCF_000243295.1 Trichechus manatus latirostris
GGAAAAGAAGATAGAATAAATAGGGTAAATAATAATTTTTTACAATAAAAGATATGATTAGTTTAATGTGTGACTTTCTTATAAATTTAGTTATGAAACCATTTAAAAAAGTGAATAGTTTGCAGTTTTAAAACTTTCTAACGAAAAAATCTTTTATTATGTAATAGAATTATATCACATTTGAAGCAATTTTAAATGCAGTACCTCAAGGAAAAAATTACAAGCAAAACACAATAGTTAAGTAGTATTTATAACTCGTTTTCTTGTTCGTTGTGTCTACATTCAGCTTAAGGACTAGTGTTCTAATTGATTATGAGTGTGAAGTGTCAGCCCAAGTTCAACTCACCATTATGGTAACCAGAATAAATTTTAGGGCTAGAGATGAATAATTCAGGAAATACTTCCCAGGAGTTCTTTATTTATTTTTTAACACTGGAACTCTAATCAGCAGGTGGAATTCAACAGCACCTGGATTAATCAGGAACTAATGGGTAAAAATTGCTCCCTCTCTAGATATAGAAAAAATTTCTTTCTTTGTACTATGTCTTTTTAAAGGGAGAAATCACTCAGAGTGTATTTACTGACTACCTAGAAGGTGGAGTAGAGAAGTAGAGAGCCTGACACACAAGAGAAAGATAATATGCTTACGGATCAGAGATAAATTCACAGCCAAATGTACTATCAGTGTATTAGAGAGGTTTATCTGTATACACAGATACATCCACACATATCTACTGCTATTGTTGCTATCCAATATTTGGTTTTACTCAAGGAAATTTCCAGCCAGGCATTACTTACCTGCTTTGCACCCCCAGCTTGCCTCCCCTGGGTTTGACGGGGTTTCAGTACTACTGAGCTGTTGATTTATAACTTCTTGAAAGAACTTGTCCGATATTTCCATGACTTCTCGGTGGACCATAGACATGTAGTTCTATAACGCCTAGTGTAGTGGCCTTTGACCCCTGCAGGCCTGGCTTAGATGGACCAGCCTGGGGATGGTTGCCCTGGCAGAGATAGGCAAACTGAGTGGCTGGTGGCTGTGTAGATGAGTCTCTTAAGGACTGAATAGTGAGTGTCCACCTGTGCCTAGAAGCAGAGTCATCTCTGTGTGGCATTGCTGCATCCCTTTACAATGCCTTTGAGAGCCAAAGGGAATGCAGTTTGCTACTCTGAGTTTTACAAAATTAGCTAACGTTAAAAATACATAAACACATTATGGTATTTTCTGGATCTTATAATAGTTATAATATGCATGTGCTTTTTAAAATTTGTAATTTGTTTTGACTTCTTTTCTCAGCCTAAATCCTCTGACTATAAGACAAATATGCATTTATAGTGAGAAAACTTAGCTGCTTTTTATCAATGAATTA
>NW_004444034.1:2241207-2242945 GCF_000243295.1 Trichechus manatus latirostris
TAGGGTCACATAACAATGTATGTATAAATTTTTGTAAGGGAGACTAACTTGAAATGTAAACTTCATTTAAACTACAATAAACAACAACAAAAAACTGTAAGCTCCAGATCCCACAAAATGTGGATCCACTCTGCTCCATCCTCTTTTAATCCCTGCTTAAAAATCTTACAGGTCTGGCTCCCGCTTTTCTCTGGCCTTATCTACATTCACTCCTTTACTTCCTATTCCCATAAAAAGCAGTTACTCATTTTTATTACATGCAACCAACGCTTTTCGATTTCTGGGCTTTTGTTTATGTTGTTCTCTTTCTTTTTTATGTCCTTTTCCTTGATTTTTGCTTTCTCATTTCTACTTGTCCAGGTTTCCGAGAGCTGGTTCATATATCATTTGCTTCGTGGAAAGGGCCACTGATCACTTCCTCAAACCTCCGTATTTCCTCAAGCTAGTCAAGAGTGATTTCTCCCTTATATAGAAACATGTATTTTTATTTCATTTGTGACATGTATTCATGTATATTTTCATTATGTATATATTTATGTATATGTATTATTTCCCTATTGGGCTCTTAACTTCCTGATGAAGGGTCTAAACCTTGCCTGTGTTTGCAATCCCTAGCCTCATTCCTAATACATCATAGGCAACCCATAAATACATATGAAATAAATTAATGTTTGTTTGATCTGAGGGTTGCAGCATACATTTTTCATTGCCTCTTCATTTTGAGCTCTTAATATGTATTGGTTTTAGGTATATGCCTATATTTAAAATAATATATACAAACTCTGAGAAAAATAGAGTGTTTTCTTCTATGTTTATCAGAAATCACAGTTCAATTTACATGTAGACAATACCATAAGACCATAGTCCCCTTTTCTGAAATAGTTTTCGTCTAAATCAGGAGTCAGCAAACTACACTACGCTAAATCCAGCCAGCCACCTGTTTTCATGAATAAAGGTTTATTGGACACAGCCACACTCATAGTGCTTGCATGGTATGCGGTGCAGTGAATTACTTAATATGGTCCTTTTTGCCATAGTTTTTGTAACTCCTACCAAATGACTGGGTGGGACCATGCAAATGAGGTGCTTGTGGCCCACCAAGGGGATCAGATAGTTTGCTAATAAAGTAAAGACAGTGCATGACACCCTTGTTGAGGTGGGATCATGCAAATAATGTATATGGAACCCTAATGAGGGAATTGGTCAGTTTTGCCATCCCACTGGGCTAAAAGGGAGACAGAGAGAGAGAGGAGCTGTAACACGGAATATAGAGAGAGGGAGCAGAACCAGGCCAGAAAGGGAGAGCTATAACTTTGCACATGGTGAGGAGACAGCGAGAAGCAGCAACAGAGAAACAGGGACAGCAGAACTAGGAGAACAGCAGGAGACAACACGGCAGACTTCCCAGCCCACTGTGAACAAGAAAGCTGAGTGCCTTCAGGCAAGATGCTTACTTGTGGAGTAGGGTGCCTCCAGGCACTTGGTGGAGCTAGGTTTGCCGACCCACAGAGCTAGAGCTGAGCGCCTTTGGCTGAGGATTACTGGTGGAATGGGGTGTCTCTGGGCACTTATTGGCAGAGTTAAAAGAGCTTTGTAACACTTGCCTGAGCAGGGCAGAGGCCAGCTCGAGGGTCCAAGGGCCAGAGAGAAACTTGCCTCCGGGAAGCTGAGAAGAATCTGTCCTGACTGAAGAACTGTATCCTGAGAGTTCTTGAACCTGAAATGTAACCTGTTAAAC
>NW_004444034.1:2243734-2245470 GCF_000243295.1 Trichechus manatus latirostris
GAGTTTGAGAGGTTAGTGTTTTCTTGGAGCATATACCACTTGTTGCTTTAATAGGAGTGAAGGGTTAAACTATTTCAAATGCTGATGAAAGGGCAAGTAAGATGAAGACTGAGAAAGAACTACTGGGTTTAGCAACACTGGAGTTTTGGTTATTTTCACTAGCATAATTTTAGTAGACTGTTGAGAGCAAAAACTTGATTGGAGTGGGTTAAAGAGACAATGTTGGGAAGAGTAAGTACACACAACTCTTTCAAAGAGTTTTTCTCTACAGGGAAGGACAAAATCAAGCATTAGGTAGAGGGAGAAGTAGAGACTAGAGAAGGATTTCAGCATGAGACAGAATTTTTATACACAGATGAGAACTGATCTGTAGAGAGTGAAAGGTTGATGATACAAGAGAGAAAGGGGTGACTTGCTGATGTTTAAATGAAAGCTATATAATCACTCATATTTTAATAAGTAATATTTACCACATGATAATGATAGTTTAAATTGTATAAACTAATTTTTACCTCAATATCGACATTATTTTATACAATGGAACAGAAAATATTAACACAAGAAACTTCACACGCAGATAATTATGTTACTCTGGCTTTCTCTGAAAGCAACCCTGAGACAAGGACTTGAGTGTAGGTGGTTTCATTGGAAGATGATCCCAGCAAGAAGGAGTGAGGCAGTGGGATAGGAAACACAGACAAGGAAAAAAAGCCAATAAAGTATGTGATAAAAAGCTGTGGGCTCTGTGCCATTAATCAATTTATTTCCTCTCATCTCCAAATCCACTCTTCATTAGCTGCTTTGTAATAAGGGGTCCGGACCCTTGAAGTATTTCTTCTTTACAGCAAGCATGATATTAGGCTTTGTCAGTAGAGGTATTGGAAAGACTTTGCAAGAGGAAGGAAATTCTCCTTCTGGCTCCAGTGTGCTCCTCTCATTAGGTTCCTGCAGCGTGCTCATTTTTTTTCAGTGCTTGATGGTCAGCAGCACATAGTGCCTTCTTGTGGGAAGCTTGTGCCCGTGCCCCCTTGGGTAGTTTCATAACTGAGTGCTACTGTCAGGGCACCTTCTTAAGCAGCTTCACAGTGGAGTGTCACTAACAGGGCTTCTCTCTGTGACTGTTTTCTTCCAGCATACCATCTCAATTGACTTTGTAGCAGTGCCTCTGGCTAGGCATCTCCTCTTGGATGGCTTCCCTGATCCCCTGTTGGACAGTTTTGTAGTCAGCTATAAAGCATGACACTTTCCTGTGAATAGCTTCCTCTGGCACTCCAGAAAGCAGTTTTAGAGTGAATTCAGCCAGAGTGGCACCTCGGTGAACTTCTGTGCCATCCAGTGAGCCATAGCTATGTCCTCTTCAATAAGGTCTAGATATCAGCGTTGGAGGGGGTGTCCTCTTCCTTTTGTGCTCTATCTTAGCCCTACAGGTGGTAAAGTCTTCCTATATCCACCATTCCTGTACTAGCCAATCCCCAATCATTTCAATCTTCTGTTAATAATTTTTTTATATTGTTCTTTCCTTGTTCAAATTACAGTGTAATTTTGTCTCCTCATGGGACCCAGATTGATACAAGTTCCCTGGATGATTGTAGTTGGCAGACAAAGACTTTAATGATTAATATATTTAAAAAAATAAAGGAAAAGGTAGAAAATGAATGAAAAACTGGAAAATCTCTAAAGAAATTTGGAACCTATAAAAATTAATAAAATGGATAGTATAAAACAGAAAAACACAT
>NW_004444034.1:2250047-2251429 GCF_000243295.1 Trichechus manatus latirostris
GCCATTTTGCCAGAACCTCCTAGACTTAGAGAAAATGGAAAAATCAGCAGACTAGAGATCTCTCTGAGGTCAAAGTTTGGATAGTAGATTTGGCTACATCAGAATACAGTAATGACAAGAGACAGTGGTCAGATAGTGGACAACTGAGGCTAATGTTTCTGAGATGGAGCAGATCCTGAACATGACAGAACTAGGAGGCAGCCTGCAATGGCAATGGGGGCAATAGCCCTACTCTGGGTGTTTATCCTAGTGTTTTGATGTGTCACAAATTCTCTGATTGTTGCCAGAACTTTCCTACAACCTGTGGAGAAGAATGTGTGCAGTTTGGTGGTGAGGGATCCCTCTCCCAAGAAGTAACTAATCTGTAAAGCTAATCTCTCTTAATATTTTAAAGAAGTGAGTTCTTTAAAAGAGGCTGTTAAATTGATTGCTGTTTCCTTCTATAACCCTTGAAAAATTTATATAACTTCAATTTGGTATTTAATTATATATATTCCTGAGCTGTCTTAAACGATGCATTGTTTCTTGTAATTTAATTTCTATCCCCCCTTGAGGTAGTATACTTCTGGATGGCAACAACTTTCACTTTTATCCTCAGAAGTGATTTATTTTCTATTTCCCTGGTATCTTCTATAAAGATAAGCCTAAGGAAGGAATGCAATAGAGACACAAGAAATATGGCTCTTTTTGATGATTGCAATTTTATGAGTCTATGATTTCACACTGTACATATATTTTCTTTAATTTTTGGAGTTGACTTTCATCTGCACGTAACTATGGGCCTAACTGGGTCCTCTAGCTAAGCTTCACTCTGCTATGAGGTTTAGGTAAGTCAACAGGTTAACCTGAATACTTTTCTTTCCACTGTAGCTCTTCCAATCCATGACTAACACTTTCTTCACGTTTACCTCCTGCAGGAAGGTATTACCAATAACATACACATAATGTTGGTTGCTCCTTTGCCATGGTTGCATCTGCACTTGTGTATATAATTTGTATAAAAATTACACCCTTTTATTTTCTGTTTATAAATGTATTTTTAAAATATATGTTGTAGGGATGCAGTATATTCTTCCTCTTAAATTTTAGTGTCATACCAAATAATTTATCTTGGAACTTGTAGTAACATGAAAGATGATGTAATTCACACCCCCAGACTCATTTTACAAACATGAAAACTGATACAGAGAATAAGTAAGTGATTCAAAGACTTACCTTACAGTCATACACAGCTGGTTAGTATGTGATCTAATTTGTTCAGTGTGTATTCTAGGACATTGGTGGCCTTTGCATGTTCATTCTGTACCCTAAACCATGCCAGAGTTAGCCCCCGGCAAAAAGTAGAGGGATTAGGGTACACTGCAGCAAGTGTCAGGATGGAA
>NW_004444034.1:2263294-2269075 GCF_000243295.1 Trichechus manatus latirostris
GAAAGGACAGTGAACAAAGAAATGCAGGCAAACCCTAAAATCTGGAAGAGGCAAGGAAACAGAACTTCCAAAAGGAATGCAATCCTGGTGAACACTTTGATTTTAGCCCAGTGAAGTCCATTTTGGACTTCTGACCCCCCGAACTGTAAGCTAGTAAGTTTGTGTTGGTTTAAACCACAGTTTGGGATAATTTGTTAGAGCATCGGTAGAAACCTAACACAGTGACTTATATCTTGAACTAAAATTTGAGGGACACATCGACTGTTGTATGTGTTTCCATTTCCTTTTATGTGACTAGAAATTGTCAACCAAAGCATGACTGAAGAAAATTTGTGACCAGACCACTTAACAGTCAATAACACATAAAAATGCAGTTGATTTTATAGACACAAAATAAAATAAGATAAATCAGCAGGTAAGTTTTTTAAGGAAATAAAATCTCTCTTTTTTGTTGTTCAGATTTTAATTGTTAATGTACACTAGTTAAGAAGGAGACATTGTCAAAAGATTTTTGATGAGAGTAGAAATGAGGGAACACTATTACACTTGTGAAGAATGGTAGAAATCCTTAGAGAAATGTTGCTGTTTTTCTTAGCTATCTAAATAGTCCCATAGGAAGATGTGACCTTTTGTGATAATATTAAATCATGCCTGTAGGAAGCAATGACACTGGCAACAAATATTTAACCAGGCCTGGCTTACAGACCTTCCTTGTCCCTTTCTTCCATTAGTACCTCTCTGCTGGTTTCGATTTTAAATGTCAAGCACAACTAAAGTGGGATTTGTGGAGAAAGGAATATACAAACACAGCATATTGTAAGTGTCTTGTTTTCTTTCAGAATTGACCAAGTTTACCAAGATTTGGAGTCCCTGGGTGGTGCAAATGAGCTCAGTTGCTAACTGAATAATTGAAGGTTCAAGTCCACACAGAAGCAATTCCAAAGGAAGGTCTGGCAATCTATTTCTAAAAATCAGCCATTAAAAACCCTGGGGAGGACAGTTCTACTCTGACACACACGGGGTTGCTCTGAGTCACAGCTGACTCCACGGCAACTTTTTTTTTAAACCAAGATTTACTGTGCTCTTATTTCTCCCTGCAAAGACAGAGTGTTGGTTACATATAAGGGCCCCATAGAAATCATTTCAGGCAGAGGAGGTGATCCTCAGGGAGGGAAAACTTCAGTCTTCTCCTGGAATCCAACCTACCTAACAGCTTCATTATCAACAAATTGCATTTCATGTCTGAATTGAATGTTTTTGAGGTGGTGTGGATGTGGAAGGAAGGAAGTTCTTTGAATGGGATTGGAACTGTACATTCTATGAGTAAAGGAATAAGAATCCACTATAAACAGAGAGAGAGATTTTCTTTGACAGCAAAGGAAAACACAGCTATTTACATGTGCATGCTGCTCTCCGGAGATTTTGTTTATTAAAGGTTAGGACTGTGAGCTCTGCGGATGGACTGACTGGGTTGGACTGATCACCTACATGCTGTGACTATGGACGGTAGTGTATGACACTTAATATGTCCTTAATAAATGTAGCCATTATCTTACATTGCAGAATGTTGTAAGAGAGAAAAAAAGAGTAAAGGAGACTTTGTTACTCCAGTGCTTCCAGCGTACACACACATAGAAAAATATGAAAGATGGAAGTAGGATATCCTACAATTATATAAAATATAGTCATTCCAGTGTACTTCTTCGACACATGAAGAGTATCTTGGTTTGTGATGCATTATAATTAGGTATATTTTCAGTTTCTAAATGCATTTTAACAATAAATACATCTTATTTTCAATGTATTTGATATATATACTATCACTAATCTTAACAATTCTTGTGAAAGCCACATTTTAGTTTGAGGGGATAAGAAAAAACCCTTGCTCTTATTCTTGAAATTTATTCTTGAACTTGCACTACCAGAATTGCTTAGTTGAATTATAGCCATGTAATGTTGGTGTCCATGCACTATAATGGATTTTAATTATCCAAACAAAATCTCTCCCCTATTAAAAACCTGACTAATTATGCATGTAACCAGAGATTTGATCTAATTCATTGGAAGGCCTGAAATTATCTACCTACCTTAGTATTCAAGATATTTAAGATATCCAAACTATTCTTTTGGTATTTTACTCTTTTTGAAACAATCATCTTGTCATTCTTAGAAAAAAACATTCCAGGACTGTTTTTACTAATAAGTGAAATATGCCTGAATTCCACAAAATGGAGGGTAAGGATGAAGTGAGAGTAGGGGTAGAAAGAATTTTTTACTCCTGGCTTCTATAAGAAACAGGGCCGCCTTCATGGGCAGTTGCACAGGGTCCCTATACTCCGAAGGGTCTGGTACTTGGTTTAACGCTCTGGAGCTCTTTTCATGAAATTCATAATAATATGTTTGAGCATGTGGCGAGCAGAGGAGATACACGGGGCGCAGCGTGCGTGCACGGTTGTGATCCAGCAGTAACAACAATGGCACTGGCTCAGGCCTCTGGGAGTAGAGGGCAGCATGCGGAGCAGTTGGCCTGGCTGCCCAGCAGGCTCATACACATACGCTTCAAGGTGTTACTGGGAGCCATGGGGCTGAGCGGGCAACCGGGGGAGAAATCTGGGCTCAGACTGGTTTGGGCGTCGTTGGAGGCAGTAGCAGCGGCGGAAGTGGCGGCTTCACCACCAGAGATAGCAGGGGCTCCCCAGGTGCACAGTGCTGAGAGCTGTGGGAGGCCAGCTTGCTCGTTAGTCCCTTGAGAGATCATGTCCCTGCAGCGTCTCTGGTTTGAGTGCTGCAACAGGAACTGCTGGAGCTCAGGCAGTAAACTTCGTTAGTAAATTATTAAAAAGTAAAAGTGTGCACATGGAAATTGCAATAAAGCCTATCAGAGAGTTACTAGAATTATTCAAAGACTTTAGCGTTTCCAGTTTAAAAACTGCTGCAACTTTGCAAAACAGATATCTGCGGCTGAGAAATAGAAATTGAACTTAAATATGGTAGCATTAGCAGTAGCCAGAAAAGGACTCTATTTTTATATGAAGCTTCAGATGAACAAAATTGTTAATCAGGAAGATAATTTTAAAATTATTTTTCTTGTAATTGAAGATACAATGACAAAACATGCAGACAGGTGTTTTGAATTAAATACAAATCATGAAGCCACTTTCAGCTTGTTGCACAACCTCCACAAGTTACAGGAAATGTCAGAGAAAACACTAAAATGTCACTGTGTAAATTTTCATTTATAATTAAATTCAGGCTTACATGACACTGATTTTTATAAAGAATTAAATCCTTTTTAGAAAAATTGTTCACAAGAACCATTAACCCTGTTGTTGTGTGCCATTGAGTTGATTCCAATGCATACCAACCCAATACAACAGATTAGAACTGCCTTGTTGGGTTTCCTAGGCTGAAATCTTTACAGGGGTAGATTGTCAGGTCTTTTCTCCGGTGGAGAGACTGGTGGATTTGAACCCACAACCTTTCGGTTAGCAGCCAAGTGCTTAACCATTGCACCGTCAGGGCTCCAAGTACTAAAATGTATGTTTCAAAATAAGTTACCAGAAATGTATCCCACTGTTGTCATAGCCTATAAAATATTAACATGTCTAGTAACAGTTGCATCAGAAAAAAAGATCCTTGTCAATATTAAAAATTACAAAATGTTAATTGTAATGCATTTGCTAAGAGTGACTGGCAAATATTGATTAAATTATATTGACTGAAAGTTAAGTGGCTAAAAGTGTACATTTTGATGAACTAATAAATTGTCAAAAGAGTGAGCCAGAAAAATCTCATGATAAATCAAAATACCACATTAAATTATGACACCAAAATATTATTTTTGCAATTTATAATTTTATGTTGTAATTCACATATTACTATTACCCTGATTATGTTTTATAAGTAATAAAATATTTTTTTAAAGAAAAAACTTTATATTTTAGCACCTTTAGTGGCACTTCTTTTTCCTGCTCTGAGCAAGGGACGAAGACCCCACATTTTCATTTTGCACGGGGCCCCACAAACTGTGTAGCTGGCCTTGACTGCAAGATGTAACACTAAGGTTCCTCTCCAGACAGCTCCTGAAATCCCTACCCTTTGAAACTTTAACACTGATAAATGTTTTGGCCCCACTAGAAACAGAAATTTTTATGTTTAAGAACAGTTGACTTTCAGCACCCAAAACAACACATATCACTGAATATGCTTTGTCTTTCCATGAATTATTAGCATAGGTCTCTGCAACTCAGCTCTCTGTCTCTGTCCTACCTACCTGCTTTTGGAGATGGGGAAGTCATCCACAGTAAGGCCAGTTCCATGGTGTGTGGAGCAGAAGGTTGTTATATCCAGACGAATGGAGGATTTTTCGGTGTCTTCATTCCATTTGATACTTTCCCATTGACTTACCATTTGTAACTCGTCCCTTTGACTTCATCTTGAGAGCATTTTGGTCTGCCTGAGATAACAATGACAAGAGGCTCAGGTGTTCTGGTGGCCTCCAGTTTTAAGCTTGGAAGATTTATATGAGGACAGCTGTGTGCAGAACCTCTCTGCACACTGAGATTAGCATATTCCCAAAAGATATAACAAGAAAAACTGGAAGAATAATGAAGAAAAATGACAGCACACAGAAGGGAAATAAACAAGGTATGCCTCTGGTAAATAACTCCCTGAAGGACCCTTAGAAAAGACTTACTGATTAATTGAATCAATCCATCATCCTTGGGATGACAGCATCAATTTGCAATCTTTTTTGGGAGTTGTTTTATTCCTTTGCTGTTACAGCTTAAATTCATATGAGAATAGAATGAGAGGTTAAAAAATTTACCTATTTTATTATTAAGGTGCCACAATTCTGTAGTTTCATTTAAAAAAAGGCTTACATTCAGTCTAATAACTGTTCAGACTCTGTAAGAGCATCAATGTGCCCCTTATGAAAGAATTTATCCTTTCTGAATTTATCTTACAGAAATCATCTTTCATCACTTACCAAAACTTAAAGTCATTTGTTTCTAAGCTCCATAATGTTTCAGGATTTTTGAAAATGATCTTTATTATAATTCTACCCCATGGCCGTCAAGTCGATTCCAACTCAGCGGCCCTATAGGACAGAGCAGAACTGCCCCATAGGGTTTCCAAGGCTGTAATCCTTATGAAAGCAGACTGCCACATCTTTCTCCCATGGAGTGGCTGCTGGGTTACAACAGCCAACCTTTCAGTTGGCAGCTAAGGGCTTAACCACTGTGCTACCGGTAGTATTACATATATATGTCTTTATCCCGTTTAGGAGGAACTCACCTTCATTTTCTTTGTTGTCACTGGAAGTCCTAACTCATGATACTCATGCAGATTTCAGTGGTAAATGAGACCCTTGAATATATTATCTAGTTCAAGTTTTTGTGAATTAAAAGGCACAGAATACATAAATGTCTTCGAGATTTTGCTCTCAAAGCTATCACAAGTGATTGTTTTAAGATACCAGCATGTTTTAAATTGGACACGTATCAATCACAGATCTTGTTCTTTCCTTTCTTGGGAGTGGATGGAAGGCAGATGTAATACAATTAAGAGAATTGGACATGGCTCCAGAGTAAAGACTCACATGTGATGAAAACAATTGGGGCTTCATTTCTTACAATGTAAGGGTCTTGATATCAAATCTTCTTGAGCAGAAACACTGAGCACTGAAATTTTACCAAAGACAGATAAAATGTCCGAAGGGAGGTTTTTTTGTTGAATGTAGTAGTTACTAAAGATAGAACTACTCAAGTAATGTTAATC
>NW_004444034.1:2270107-2277054 GCF_000243295.1 Trichechus manatus latirostris
TGTATCAGAGTTTATGTTTCTTAATAGACACCAAATACAGGTCTGAGTTCTGTTATTTACCAAACTCATACCCTATTTGGGAGCCCTGGTGGTGCAGTGGTTAAGAGCTTGGCTGCTAACCAAAAGGTTGGCAGTTTGAATCCACCAGCCGCTCCTTGGAAACCTTATGAGACGATACTACTCTGTCCTATAAGGTTGCTGTGAGTTGCAATCGACTGGACAGCAACAGGTATTTGAGAACTTAAGAAGAAGCAATCTTTTGTTTAAGATTTTATATATATATATAAGGGGAAGGTTGTGTCCTTCCTCCGCTGCTATATATATATGTACACACACACACACGCACACACACACATACACACGTATGTGTATTTATGTATGCATATATATACATACACATAGTTGCTCTATTAACTTTTGTTCCTTTTTATACAACTGAGATGTTGTGTGCATTTGACCTCACAGTATGAAGCAACATTCTCACAGTCATCCATATCTACTTCAAGGAACACCACATCAGCATACTTTTCACACAGGGAATGAAAGTTAAAACAGGCTTGATCATTTACAAGGCTCTCCCCATGTGGCCTAGAAGTCAAGTACTGCAAGTTGATCTCCAGCTCCTTTGAAAGCTACCTCAAAGCTCTCTTTGTTTTCAATCAATTTTAGCATTTTGGCTTCTGAGGGCTGGTGTGTGTCTGTGTGCAGCGGGAGGAAGGACACGACCCCATTAGTCAGCCCAAGCCTGGAGGAGGTATGCTGCCTTCTCTCCCTTTAGTATGTACAATGACTCACAACTGAAATTATGGCCGTACAATCACAAATGGCAGGGTCTAATCTTTTCTATTTGCCTACCCTACCCCAACACACTTCCCTCTAGTCATCTTCTATTGAGGTGGATATCAATATTCTGATAACTGAAAAACTAAAGAGATTATAGTATCAAAGGGGCAGTAAATGAGAATTTTAAATTATTTTAATAATTTATTTGGTCTTTAGAAAACAAAAAACCCCATCTAGGCTTTAACCAAAGGTTTAAAAAATAGTGCCCTACCACCTCTGTCAACTTTTACCCAGATGCTAACTCTAAATTCCAGATTGAAGGGGGGAAAAAAAAATTCTCTAAATGACAGCAAGTCTCTTCCAGGCAGTCTTGTAAAAGAACCCTTAGTGTCAGGAGATAATGAAAGCACGTGTCACCTATGGCTGAGCTAAAATGGTGCCATGACCTGGCAATTTCTTTCCTCTGCTGACACATCCCTGCGCTGCACAAAACATCAGCACTGGCTTCATGGAAATTTAACAGGGTTTCCCTGTCAATGACATAATCAAATACATTGTGAGAAGTAGCAGGGGTTTTCAGGGATGGCTCAGAAACTTAATTGTTTTTCCATTTATTTTTAAAATGCAAATTACACTAATAAGTCAAAAAAATCACTCTGTTAAAAATACATTCAGAATTAACAAATGCAAAAAAAAAAGACACATCAGGATTATAACTTTTGCCTTCTGAATATTAAGTTTATAACAAAAGATCAGCCTAGAAAAATAGCATTCTTCACTGGATTTTGAGGAGGATACAGCTGTACAACTTAGATGTTTTTCCAGATATAATCACACCACTGTGCTTACTGCTCCCAAAAAAGACCTGTCCACTGATTACTTTTTAGTAGTCAACAACTGTTTTGAAAATTTGGGTGGTGATGATAGTAGTGATTTGGTGGTAATTTGGCTGCAACTTAAAGTAAGAATATTATTCTGTGCACTTAAATCTGTATCCATACACAAGTATCATAAGGTGGAATTCCATAACATGGATGTACAGTGAAACCTCATTATAATAGTCACATACAGAATAGTTTCTGGCATGTATAATATTTATATCTTAGTAGTCAAAGGATAATACACTGGTAAATATTTTCTCATACATTAAACATGCATGTCACTATAAGGTCATCCTATGAGGTTTCACTGACACATTTGTAATCGTGTATTTTATACATGTATGTATGGACAAACACATACAAGCCACTGCGAAAATTCAAGCATGAGTACTGGAACCTTTTTTGTAGTTTATGTTCCAATAGTGTTCCTTTATCATTTTCAGATGTATATGTGTATGTAGATCACAGACATCCATGCAAACACAGTAATGGGACTGGTTTATGTAGATCTGGATGGATTAACCCAATAACAGACTTCACCAGAAACAAAGAAAAAGATTGCTCCATGCCAGTTTATAACTTTCCTAGTCTGAATTTCACTGCACTTAAGGATGGTGTGTTTAAAAAGAAACAAAAAAACAAGGATTGATTTTAGTGTCTCAGGTGTTCCAAGAGAAGACAGAAGGCTCATCTGAGTTCCTGATAAGCCTGAGCTAATTATGTTTCCCACTAATAAAAACCAAATAATGCTCGAAAGTACAGAACAAAATTTCCTAGGAGTTCAGAATATTCCATAAACACATTGACCTACTATTAAGTTTCCAAAGGCATCTTGTTGCCAACTACATTAACAGCACAGTTTTTCTGCCACAATAATACAGGAGGATTAAAATACACTCTAACACACAACAGATCCCCCAAATACCACAAAGAGATCTCAAATATTTCACCAAGGTAACTACTGCTCCCCCCACCCACCCAAAAAATAATCTCATACGCTGAAGTTAGAAAAAAAAGTTCACCTACATAGGGTCTTCAAGTTGAGTTAGATATAAAAGAGTAAACATAGCTAGTACTTATTCAGTTGGCCTCAGCTGATAGAAATCCACAACTGTTTCTGGGTTAGTAAAAGACATATTTGTAGATACTTACAAAAGCACCTAGAGTGCAATAAATAAAATCAATGAGTTAAGCCATTTCTGCTTTCTGCTTCCAGGACATTAATGAGTTTAGTAGATTAGTAAATTTTACTTTGTCCTACCGAACCCCACCAGAAGACCATATTTAAGGATTATAAAGATGACCATTATTATTATTGTTGTTGTTATTGTTAATTGTCTCTTTTTGGCCACCATGGAGGCTCAATGGTAAAGCACTTTGCTGACAGCTGGCAGTTTTCTTACACAGACACACTGGAGCTGCTGAGCTATGCAGTCTTGGTCCTTGACATGAAACACACAGACTCAAACTCATTCGGAATTAACAGCAGTGTGTTAGCCTAAAGGAAGTGACTTGGGAATGTCTGCACTGAGATTCTCAGGCGCACGACTTAGGTGGGTTAAGGCAAGTATGTACGGTCCAGCCTTTAGGGCAAACAACCTGCCATTTCGGACTTCGTTTACAAGGTTATCATGGCATGTTTTGTGTGTTTTTGCAATTACATTGCCTAAGTAGCTGTGGTGCTATCAAGATGTACGGAGTGCAGAAGACAGGACTTTCAAACTAATTAGCCCTGGATAACTTCGTAGCTCACAGAGATTGGTGGGCTGCAGAAGAGTTAGTAATGGCCAGCAGAGGGCACCAACACGTTTCCTACTGAACTTTCCAAAGGCCTGGGAGAAAGACTGTTTTCAGGAAATCCAAGATGGGAGTGTCCTGCATATCTTTCAGTTAGAAAGAGGAGGCCAAGTGGAATTGTGTGTACATGTGTTTGTGTGTGTGTGTGTGTGTGCGTGTAGCCTTTTTGTTTGTTTACTTTGTTAATATGTATATATATTTAAATTCAGTTGCTTCTTGTTCTTTATAAAATGCAGGAGGCCACTGCGAAACAAGTTCCTTGAAAGGTCCATGAGCTGACATACTGAAGTCATCTTGATTATTTTGACCTATAAGAGAGATTAAAAAACATATATAAGTTTTTAATGAAGGGGGTAGTAATGGGTGCCTGTTGCTCAGCACCTTTTCTCATCTCTCCAAGCAAAAAAAAAGCCAAAATTGTATTTTAAATAAATAGGTACTTTGGTTTTTTTCTCAGTGCAACCCCATGGGTAAAGAAGCCACTTATGATAACTGAAAATCTATTTCTGGAGACAAATGAAATGGATATGTATTGCTCTACAATTAGGCTGTCAAAAAGAACGTGGTGTTTTCAAATATACCGTAGGATATTCTCACAGTTTATACTGCGGGGAGCCCAAACAAATCTATACTTGCTATAGTAGAGAGGTCATTGGTAGTCAAAGCTGCCAATTTGCTAGAAAATTAATCTGTGAACATGTTTTTGTTCAGGAGCTTCAAAGCTGTGTAAATGTTTTGAAGAGACTTACCAAATTGTGAGAAAAAAAAAAGAAAATCTTTCCTTTTTAGATGGATTATAAATAATCCAAAGAATTACAGACTAAGAACATTCACCCCACCTTAATCAAAAAAGAGTACTGTCTATTCACTGACTAAAGGAACTGAAAACTATCTGTGAATTCCAATCAGTTAAGGCACTGTTTTCAGAGCTTCGCCCAGGATTTCAGGCGCAGAACATTTACTCGCTATGATGGAAGCCCCACAGCTAACACTGCACATTGCTTTTAAGCATTCACTTTCCTTCTAAGAAACAGCTTCTATTTTCAGTTGCTATGTAATATTGTTAGGTGCTTGAACACAGATCGGTCCATGATGTTAAATTACTTTTACTTTACAAGACTTATTTACGGCCAGTTGACAAGGGAAGGTACACCTCAAAGGACAGACATAGGAGACGTTTAGGTCGCTGCCTCTCAGCAGAGGATGAAGTTTATGTGTGGATCAGATTTGGTTTTTCACAGATTTGAATAGACAATAGCTCTCAAATGGTTTGTTTTGTGGGTTACAAAGTTGAAAAAGCCCCTCATTCAACACTGCATAATGTAAAATCAAAAGAGAATTAAAGAAATACAGAAAAAAGGCAAGGGGAGCTATGTGTGGAAATATGGCAACTAAGCTGGTGTGAAGAAGTACAAATAAAGAAATGAAAAATCAGGGAATAAAAAACCAAATCCAAATTACAGTCCATCTAAGAATTTGGGAAGAACACTGAACTAAGGGGTCACGAAAACTGGTTATTATCTGGGCTGTACCACTAACAAGTTGTATGACATTTGTTTTCCTTTTTCTTGGTTCAGTTTCCTCATCTGTAAAATAAAATCTGAGTGTTCTAGTATATGAAGTCCCCTATGGGATATTTTTGGAGCCCTGGTAGTGCAATGGTTAAGCGTCTGGCTGCTAACCAAAAAGGTGGGCAGTTAGAATCCATCAGCCGCTCCTTGGAAACCCTATGGAGCAGTTCTACTCTGTCCTATAGAGCTGCTATGAGTCAGAATTGACTTGATGGCAATGGGTTTGGGGTTTTTTTTTTTAATGGGATATTTTATGGAAGGGATAGTGGTAGTATTTTGACTAGTAATTTGTTATATATCTTAAGTATTTTTAACTTCCTAAATGTTTGAATTCCATTAAACATTTAACTTACTTCATGAGAAATGAGACTTAAAATATAATTTTACCATTCCCAAGAACTAAAGAAGAAAACCATATTTTTATTATTTTGGTTGGCATTTAAAGTATTCCATTTAATAAAATTGTGGAAAGTTTTGCCCACAAAGAATCTAATACTGGGCAAAGATATCTTTGTACAGTCCTTTTTTCAAAGATAACATTAGAATTATAAATGCTCATTTGAAACAATATACTTGATTAGGTATAATTAGTATTCTCATGTTGTTATTATCATAGCTGATCCCTAGATGAGTAGTGACATTCATTATAGCTTGATCACATTTATTAATCATGCATATTGACCAACACAGGAAATGTTAAGTGATATGTTATATGTTGTTGTTTTGTTGTTAGGTGCCCTCGAGTCAGTTCTGACTCCTAGCAACCCTGTGTACAACAGAACAAAACACTGCCCAGTCCATCCTCACTTCCGTTGCTATGTGTGCAGCCTATGTTGTAGCCACTGTGCCAATCCATTTTGTCAAGGGTCTCCCTCTTTTTCACTGACCCTCTACCTTACCAAGCACGATGTCCTTCTCCAGGTACTGGTCCCTCCTGATAACATGTCCAAAGTATGTGAGGCGAAGTCTTGCCATCCTCGCTTCCAAGGAGCACTCTGGCTGTACTTCTTCCAAGACAGATTTTTCATTCTTCTGGCAGTCTGTGGTATATTCAATATTATTCCTCATAATTCAAAGGCATCAATTCTTCTTTGGTCTTCCTTATTTATTGCCCAGATTTCCTATGCATATAAGGTGATTGAAATATGATGGCTTGGGTCAGGTGCACGTTAGTTCTCAAAGGAACATCCTTGCTTTTCAACACTTTAAAAAGGTCTTCTGAAGATTTGCCCAGTGCAATACATTGTTTGATTTCTTGATTGCTGCTTCTACGGGCATTGATTGCGGATCCAAGTAAAACGAAATCCTTGACAACTTCAAATATTTTCTCCGTGTATCATGATGTTGCTTATTGGTCCAGTTGTGAGGACTTTTGTTTTCTTTATTTTGAGGTGTAATCCACACTGAAGGCTGTAATCTTTGATCTTCATCAGTAAGTGTTTCAAGTCCTCTTCAGTTTCAGCAAGCAAGGTTGTATCACTTTCATATTGCAGGTTGTTGATGAACCTTCCTTCAATCCTGATGCCAAGTTCTTCTTCATATAGTCCAGCTTCTCGGATTATTTGCTCAGCATACAGATTGAATAAATATGGTGAAAGGATGCAACCCTGACCCACATCTCCCCTGATTTTAAACCATGCAGTATTTCCTTGTTCTGTTCAAAATACTGCCTCTTGGTCTATGTACAGGTTCCTCATGAGCACAATTAAGGGTTCTGGAATTCCCATTCTTCGCAATGTTATCCATAATTTGTTATGATCCACACAGTTGAATGCCTTTGCATAGTCAATAAAACACAGGTAAATATCTTTCTGGTATTCTCTGCTTTCAGCCAGGATTCATCTGACATCAACAGTGATATTCCTCATTCCACATCCTCTACTGAATCTGGCTTGAATTTCTGGCAGTTCCCTGT
>NW_004444034.1:2277938-2292785 GCF_000243295.1 Trichechus manatus latirostris
ATGTTAATGAGGCAGGATTCAAGCAACCAGATTAGGTCGGGTCTTAAACCAATCTTTTGAGATATAAAAGATAGAAGTGAGCAGAGAGACATGGGGACCTCATACTACAAGAAACAAGAGCCAGGAGAATAGTGTGTCCTTTGGATCCGGGGTCCCTGGGCTGAGAAGCTACCTGACCGGGGAAGATTCATGACAAGGAACTTCCCCCAGAGCCGACTGACAGAGAAAGCCTTCCCCTGCAGCTGGCACTCTGATTCAAACTTCTGGTCCCCTAAACTGTGAGAGAATGAATTTCTCTTTGTTAAAGCCATCCACTTGTGATATTTCTGTTACAGCAGCACTAGATAACTAATACAAATCTCTTCTTGAGATGGTCTCCAAATTCAGGTGGGATATACTCAAGGTCATATATTGGCTCTCCTAGCATTGCTCTAATTTTCTTTAGCTTCAGCATCAACTTGCATATGAGCAACTGATGGTCTGTTCCACAGTCGGCCCCTGGCCTTGTTCTGACCGATGATATTGAGCTTCTCCATCGTCTCTTTCCACAGATGTAGTCTATTTGATTCCTGTGTATTTCATCTGGAGAGGCTCACGTGTATAGTCGCCACTTATGTTGTTGAAAAAAAGGTATTTGCAATGAATAAATCATTGGTCTTGCAAAATTCTATCATGAGGTCTCTGGTGTCATCTCTGCCCCCAAGGCCGTATTTTCCAACTATCAATCCTTCTTCACTTCCAACTTTCACATTCCAATCACCAGTAATTATTAATGCATCTTGATTGCATGTTTGATCAATTTCAGACTGCAGAAGTTGGTAAAAATCTTCAATTTCCTCATCTTTGACATTAGTGGTTGGTGCATAAATTTGAATAATAGTCATATTAACTGGTAGTCCTTGTAGGCTTATGACAGAGTTGTACTTCAGGATAGATCTTGAAATGTTTTTTGATGATGAATTCGATGCCATGCCTCTTCAATTTGTCATTCCCGGCATAGTAGACCATATGATTGTCTAATTCAAAATGGTCAATACTGGTCCATTTCAGCTCACTAATGCCTAGGATATCGATGTTTATGTGTTCCATTTCATTTTTGATGATTTCCAATTTTCCTAGATTCGCACTTCGTACATTCCAAGTTCTGATTATTAATGGACCTTTGCAGCTGTTTCTTTTCATTTTGAATCATGCATGCCCCATCAGCAAATGAAGGTCCTGAAAGCTTAACTCTACTCACGTCATTAAGGTCGACTCTACTTTGGGAGGCAGCTCTTCCCCAGTCGTATTTTGAGTGACTTTCAACCTGAAGGGCTCATCTTCCACCACTATATCAGAAAATGTTCCACTGCTATTCATAAGGTTTTCACTGGCCGATTTTTTGAGAAGTAGACCACCAGGTCCTTCTTCCTAGTCTGTCTTAGTCTGGAAGCACCGCTGAAACCTGTCCATCATGGGTGACCCTGCTGGTATATGAAATACCAGTGGCAAACTTCCAGCATCACAGTAACACACAAGCCACTACAGTATGACAAACTGATGATGTGTGGTTGATATGTTATATAGGAATGTATATTGTAAGAAGCAAGCAATTGCAAGCCTTGCAGATGTTCTGGTCTACTCTGGAGCTCAAATGTATTGTTACATGCTATTTAAATTGATACTATGTATGATATACTGCTTAGAGAAGGAATCCTTTGGGAATGACATATAGTACACCTACTCCTCACTTATCAGCTGTCTTGTTATCTGACATTTTGCAGTTAAGACAAGAGTAAAAAATCTACTATCTGACTATTTTGTGCATTAACGATGTATGTCTGGCAGTAAACCTTTCGTGACCAGTGGGACATACATTGTCCACCTTCGTTTTCCTCCTCTCAGGTCCAAAGGGATGTATTTGTTCTACATAATATTTTTGCGATCTGATGTGGTAATCCTCCATTTTTGCATAATTCCGACTTTTGCATAATGACCTGGTCTTTGGAACCTAACCAGATTGATAAATTAAGTAGTGGAAGTACATGTTGATTTCTAACTTGCTAAAATCTTTTCATGAGTAGTGTTGGAATAAGCCTTATTCCTAATAATGTTATGTTCATTAAGCACTTACTATGTGACAGGCACTATGTTTTACATTATTTACATGCATTATTTTATATAATTTCAGAACAATTACATGAGGTAAGAATGTTATCATCTCTATTTTGCAGGTGAGGAAATTTAGGCTTGGTGAGATTAAATAAAGTTATTTAAATAAAGTTAATATGCCCAAGGTCATACAGAATTTAATTTTAGTCAGTCTTTCTCAAATGAGTGATCTTATTGAATAAGTACCCTTCCTGCTTTGCCTTCATTTTTAATAAAACTCTTTACTTAAGGCTACACTACAATATTGAGAGGAGGGGTAAAGAATTTAATGGCGTGATCATCCAATGTTTTTGTTTTAGCTTTCAAATCTTCCTGGGAAAATAGGAAGAGCTAAGGTATAAATAACAAACAACTGTAATAACTGGCAAAAGAAAAATAAAAGAAATATCAGAGAAAAAAGAGATTAAGAAATGTTTCATAAAGAAAGTCTCTTTTAAGACAGAATTTGAAAAATATCAGGCTTTCAAAATGTAGAATTCAGAAAAAAGGTAATGTTTGGTGCCAAGAGAACTGTAGAATTGGGAAAATATTTGGAGAGAGGCACAGGTTGTAGTTTGGCTGGAGAAAAAAAGAATGGCTAAAATGGCTGCGGGAAGATATCAGATTATTTATGTCCCAATAGATTATAATCTTCAGGAGGGCAGGGATCAGTTCTTACTCATCATTACATTTTCCTAGTGTCTCCCAACATCATCTGCATATAGTTGGGACTCAAAAGTTATTAAGGTTTGAAGAGCAGAAATAAAATTTCACAGAACATTGGGGCCAAATCAGAGTAGACTTGCAGGCTATGGTAAGGAGTTTGATATTCACTAGGAAATAGAATCATCGGTAGTTTGGGGGCAGGGAGTGAAATTACCAGAGTAGTACTTTAGGAAGATTAACTTGGCAGCTAAATGGGGGATGGTAATAGGGATTTTGAATTAAGGAATGGAAAACTGAAGGCAATAGGTAATGAATGCCCAAATTACGGCAGTGACTGTGGGGATGTAAAAGAGGGGATGTGTGGGGCACTGTTTACAGAGGGAATGCTTTGAATGACATATAGTAGGCTGACTTATGAATTGATAATGTCTTTTTTATGTGTGGTGTTAGCAAATGCTTTCATAGAACTTCAAGGGACACGAGGAAAAATGCAGACATGATGCATGCATCATTCTCTGGTTAAAGAGAAGCTTAAGAGGAGGGTATCTAAAGATTACTTTAATCTTTTTGGAGGAGAAATACTCCAAAAATCCATTTATTATTCTACACACTAAAGATATTAAAAGATAAAATGATTCAATGGTGGAGGACAACGACAACAAACACATATCTTCAACGTGAGAAGTTCACATTTTAAAATGAATTGGAATCTTACTTTCTATTTTGATCTTCGCTTGCAATTCAGCATATCACTTGATGCTGATATATAGAATTTGTTATCAGTTGTTATCCAAGGGAATTTGCCTAAACACAGATATAAAAATCAGGCTCTGATTGTATGTCTGCTCTCTTGAGTGCTAGAGTTAAGGGTCTTATAAGTTTCAATGTTAATGTTCTGGTTTCATTTCACTTTTCACATCAGAAAAATGACAGAGAAAGAATGT
Source organism: Trichechus manatus latirostris (assembly GCF_000243295.1). Lineage (NCBI taxonomy): Eukaryota > Metazoa > Chordata > Mammalia > Sirenia > Trichechidae > Trichechus > Trichechus manatus. Next base: position 2,281,679 of record NW_004444034.1, read on the forward strand.
TGTTCAGTTTTTGATTTTTTGAACACTATATATAACTAGGTTGATCCTATCATTTATCATTCAAAGCAGAGTACTTTTGAGAGTAAAAGAGAGTGCTGGTAATAATTACACCAAGATAATAGATGTAAATGGGGACTTTCCTGGGCAAACCAGAACATATGGTTTATATATAGTTACATTTAACTACCTACAATGCTTAAATTATTTTCAAAATATAAAATGTGGGGTAATTCAAAGAAGTGGTATAGTTGTATATAATATCAAATTTTGAACCAAAACTAAAGATAACTTTTGAGATGGCATTTCTGATAATTCAAATTTTAAAACAAAAGCATTATGAAGAACATGTCATTAGAATTATCCCAGTCAAAACAATAATTACAGAAGAGAAAACACTGGAAATATATAACTGAAGGAAATCTTTTAAAGACAGCTGCATGCCATTGATTTGGGCCACAATAACTTTTGCTTGATCATCTTTTAGCATCCCAGAAGAATATCTTTAATGTAAAGTACTTACATGTACATAGGCTGTAGTTGTAAATGAGATGTCTTCTGTGGTCCTTGATAGCCATAAGAGTCAAAGCCACCTATGAAATCAACTGAAAAGGGACAATTGTCATTAATTAATTTTTCAGAAGAGATAAACATTAATGATCAAGGTCCCACAGATTACTAATACAAACTTTTTGTTAATCTATTAAATTAAAAGTGATTAATTGCGGAGAGAGAAGAAAAGAGAATTGCTTCAGGGAATGATTTTATTTTTTTTCTCAACTGTGTGATTCAATTATTGCTTTACAAGAATCTATTCACTTGGGAGAAAAAAAATATGCACTCCTCTCAAGAAACCAAGACCTAATTGGAGTAATAAAATTTACTTGCACAATAAAGATGCTATATGCCTTTTTGGTTGGCATAGAAACTTCTACAACATATTACAAATGTCATAGCATAAAAGTAATGATTGTTCAATTGTGTGTACTTATTAGCAATTACAACACTAGTAATAATATTATAAACAATAATTGTCAAGTACAAGGTGCTATGGTGGAGGTTGTGTAAATTAACTCAACATGGCTGTTCCCATCATCCTGTGGTTTACAATCTGAAACAGACAATCAGAAGTAAACATAGGTAGCAAAGCCTAAACAAACATTCAAATGCGATAGAAAAAACAAACAAAACAAAACCTGTTGCGTGTAAGCCAATTACGACTCATGGTGACCCCACATATTTCAGAGTAGAACTTTCATTGGATTTTCGATATTTGAGATACAACAAGACTTACTGTGGCAGATTATATTTCCCAAAGATTGATGCAATAACATCTCCTATTCCACAGGTTCTTACAATGTGACCTTGACAGGCCTCTTGTGAATTGTTTTGGGTCTACATTCCTTCCACTTGAATCTGAGAGGATCTTTGTGGCAGTTTTGACCAAGAAATCACGATATAAGTGACATTAAGTGAATTCCAAATGCAGATTACAAAATACCATGCACTTCCCCCTTGTTCTCGGGATGCTGTCTTTTGGAATACAGCCAGCATGCTGTGAAGAAGTCCAAAACAGCCCACATGGAGAGAACACATGCAGAACCCATGTGTAGGTGTTTTGATCGACAGCCCAGCTGAGGCCCCAAATGATAGCCATCAACACCTAGACCTGTGAGAGAAAATGCCTCCAAATGAGTCCAGCTTCCAGCTGTTGAGTCATTCCAGTCAGAGTGTTGCCAGCCAAGACCCTTGACATTGTCGTTGTTGTTGTTAGGTGTCATTGAGTCGGTTCCGACTCATAGCGACCCCATGTACAACAGAACAAAACACTGCTTGGTCCTGCGCCGTCCTCACACTCGTTGCTATGTTTGAGCCCACTGTTGCAACCACTGTGTCAATCCATCTTGTTGAGGGTCTTCCAAAAAAACCTCACTGCTGTTAAGTTGATTCTGATTCATAGTGGCCCTATAGAACACAGTAGAACTGCCCCATATGGTTTTCAAGGCTGTAAATGTTTACAGAGCAGACTGCCTCATCTTTCTTCCATGGAGTGGCTGATGGGTTCAAACCACTGACCTTTTGGATAGCATCCGAGTGCTTTGACCACTGCACCACCAGGGCTTCTTTAACATTAGGGAGCAGAGACAAATCATCCTTACTATGCCCTGTCTGAATTCCTGACCCACAGAATCCATTAGCATAATATAAATGGTTGTTTTAAACCACTATGTTTTGGCAACAATAGTAACTGGAACAATAAATACTAAGAGTACTACAGAAAAAAAAAAATTCTTTTGTCTGTTTTGTTTCCATTCATGGAAATGGAGGTAAAAGAAACGAAAGAACAAAATGCTGAGAAGATAGATGCTGGAAGGAGACAGAAAGGGGAACAGATTCTGAATTTAGGATGCTCTGAGATGCCTTTACTTCTTCTAGCATCTTATTCTATTGACTTACCATTGTCTAGTTTTTGTTCTCTTTTTAATATCCTAGGGTGCAACAGGGTGAGTCTGGAGTAGAGTGTTGAAGTAACAGAAAGCTCACAATGTCTGTTCAGTGGGGAAACCCTTTTTCCAGTTAGTGTTTCTCTTCTTACCAAGAGTGGAATAATGCAATGAAAAGAACAGAGCCACTGGTGTTAGAAGGACCAAGGTTCATTGACTGCTTTGACCACTTGCCAGCTGTGTGATGTTAGGCAAATTACTTAACATGTTTTCAAATTGGAAGGATAATACTTATCTCATAAATTGGTGTGCAGATTAAATAAGATAAGAAATGCAGAGTCCTGGATGAGATATAGGATTTGGAAGAAGACAATTAAGAGCCCCTCAGAAAATTAGGGTTTTCTTTACAATCCTTCTAAATCATGCAGTACAGGATAAAGTGAGAAAATCCTTAATCACGCACAACTATAGAACTGTATCAAGTATTTTATAGAAGATAAAGTAAAAGAGAGTAAGTCTCTTGTCTTCTGAATTGACGTATTTGTGCCTTAGCTACTATAAACAGTACAAAGAGAATTAAAAAATAATTGAATGGAGACTATACTTAAAGTTTGTAGTTTGAGAAATTTGTCTGAGACTGGGGACTCATTGCAGATCGTGCCTTAGTACCTTTTCATTTGGGTGGGCTCTTGTTAGCAATGACAATTAAGGATTAGTTTCCTGAAAGTTACTGACAAGGTCAGTGTGTTTTTCTTCTGATGCTGTTCTCAGGACCCCTTTCAGTGGAATGGTCCCCACCAATGTGCTGGAGAATAGAGTGGGTCAGAGTAGATCGAGATCAGGGCAGCTGCTAGCAGTAAGGCTTCCTCTACCGAAACTGAGACCCAAACCAAGCCCGGGTTTATTAATGTTGTTGTTGATATTATTACTATTAAACATTTCATTAGCTTATTTTCAAGAGATTGAGCTGAATGGCAGTAAAAATCAGATTGTAATTATGATGCAAGGTTTTGGAGTAAACCAAGGGATAACTTGAAGAAACCAAGATGAATCTTCAAGTTCAATTGACAGGATCAAGACCAAAAATGGGGAACAGTTCTCTAGTCAGGAACCACATAGACCTTTCCAGTACATGAGAAAACGTCAGGAGGGAACTGAGGGTTGTCCGAACGTTTGACATGAATGGAACTTGAATTGTATGTGACTTGCTCTTATTAGCCACGATCTGTGAGGTGTGTGGGTGTGTAGAGTTGGCTTAAAACTGTCTAATGGGGGAGGATAGCATTAGCATTGAAGCTTTGACGGCTGCTTCAGATAGGCCAGGGGCACGGAGGAGGCTCCAACAGCAGGTGCCACGGAACCAAGATGAGAAAAGAAAGGGATCTGAATGCAACCAGGATGGATTTTTTACCATTTCACTCAGGAGAATGTACTCAAATTAAAATCGGAATTAAAGGACATACATTTTGTAGTTTATTTTATGTATATGCCCGTGTGCACAGTCAAGTGAACTGTGTATGGTCAATTTCCAAGTGCATTCATTCTCAATAATTGTTTTAGTGTCTTCCTAAAGACCTAAGGGAGAGGAATAGGAATCAGATGGATCTAGTCAACTACTACAGTTAAGATTATGGTGCTCAGAGTAGGTAGGCCTGATTCTTCCCACCTTTTACAGAATGGTGCTTCAGCAATGTATGGAACTCTTTGTGGTGCCAGGTGGCTGGAAAGCAGAGGTAAAGGAAACTAATTTTTTTTTTCCTCTCAAAAAAAATGAGGTACTGAGGTTAATTTAAATTTTTAGAATACCCTTAATGTCACGTTGTCCTGTTTTCAGAATCTTTTATATAATCACATTTATTCAGGTTCTGAAGGGGCTACTGCATATCATAAAACTTTTATGAGCAATAAAAACAAACAAACAAACACAGATGCTGTCAAGTCGATTCTCACTCATGGTGACCTCATGTGTGCAGAGCAGAACTGCACTCCAGAGGGTTTTCAAGGCTATGAGTTTTCATAAGCAGATCACCAGGCCTTTCTTCCAAGGTGCCTCTGGTAGGTTCAACCTGCCAACCTTTCAGTTAGTAGCTGAGTGCTTAACTGTTCTTGCCACCTAGGGACTCCTTGTGAGCAATAGGGGTCATGAAACATCTGACAGGCCCTTCTCCAAGTAATTGTGATGGCAGCTAGATGTTTGACTTTGCTCATCTCTGCATCATTTAGAAAACAGTACTTTTTATCAATTGTAACCTTAATTCCTGAAAACAAGAATAATATAAATTTCTGGCAATTGCAAAACACTTAATAGTTCCTTAAGCCCTTGCAGGTTATATCTTTGATCTTCACAGTAATACTGTGAGGTGGGTAGGAATAATTATCTGAATTTTACAAATCAATGCAGATTTACTTGACTGCCACACAACAGCTGAAGATGGGACTAGAAGTTAGATGTTTTCTTCCCTTTCTAAGTATTTTGGGAAAGTGATCTCTGCTTCTCAGTCATGACAGTCTAGTAAATACCTGGAAGGTCTCCAAAGGTGTTCCATTGCATTCTGGATTATATCTAATTTTTTTTCCCTCTCTCAGTTTTTGATTTCTTTCTTGAGCCCTCAGTGGGTCCTAGATGCCTTCCTTGTTATTTATTCACTAGCATCCTTCACCCATTCTCTTTTAGAAAATTTAGTTTTTCATCTTCCTCCCATCTTCAATCTAATATGTTGGGAATGTGATGATGTGAACTATAATTGATGCAGAAACTGCCTGTTCTGGATTTGCCTGCGATCTTTACTAACAAGGTGCCTTGGCTTTCTAACTGTTATCTTCAATAGGTGATAAGGAGAGTATCCTTCAAGGTTTAGCTCATTTACTTTGTGTCTGATAACTTATGCAGGACACCATGTAAGGATTTAAGCAGTTCTTCTTTCTTAAGCAGTCCCTGTACTGAGAGCCTCCTAGACCTAAATAAAAGAGTTGTAATATGGGTCAAGGGCTGTAACACTGAGATGATAACACTGAAGGCTGAGAGAAATAGCAGCAAGAGTACTGTTGTTTTTCTTGTTGTTAGGTGCCTTTGAGTCGATTCCAACTCATAATGTAAAACAGAAGGAAACACTGCCTGGTCCTCAGCCATCCTCATAATTGTTGCTATGTTTGAGCCCACTGCTGCAGCCACTGTGTCTATCCATCTCATTAAGGATCTTCCTCTTTTTCTCTGACCCTCTGCCTTACCAAACATAATGTCCTTCTCCAGGGACTGGTCCCTCCTGATAACATGTCTGAAGTACGTAAGATGAAGTCTTGCCATCCTTGCTTGCAAGGAGCATTCTGGCTCTACTTCTTCCAAGACAGATTTGTTTGTTCTTCTGGCAGTCCATGGTATATTCAATATTTTTAGCCAACACCATAATTCACAGGCATCAATTCTTCTTCAGTCTTCCTTATTCATTGTCGAGCTTCTGCATGCATACGAGGCGACTGAAAATATCATGGCTTGGGTCAGGCCCATTAGTCCTCAAAGTGACATTTTTGCTGCTTAACACTTTAAAGAGGTCTTTTGCAGCAGATTTGTCCAATGCAATATATTGTTTGATTTCTTGACTTCTGCTTCCATGGGCGTTGATTTGTGGATCTAAGTAAAATGAAATCTTTGACAACTTCAATCTTTTCTCCATTTATCATGATGTTGCTGATTGGCCCAGTTGTGAGGATTTTTTTTTCTTTATGTTAAGTTGTAATCCACACCGAGGCTGTAGTCTTTGAACTTTATCAGTAAGTTCTTCAAGTTCTCTTCACTTTCAGCAAGCAAGGTTGTGTCATCTATATATTTCAGGTTGTTAATGAGTCTTCATTTAATCCTGACTCCATGTTCTTCTTCATATAGTCCAGCTTCTCGGATTATTTGCTCAGCATACAGATTGAGTAAATATGATGAAAAGATACAACCCTGACGATGCACACCTTTCCCGATTTTAAACCATGAGTATTTCCTTGCTCTATTCAAATGACTGTCTCTTGGTCTATGTACAGGTTCCTCATGAACGTAATTAAGTGTTCTGAAATTCCCATTCTTTGCAATGTTATTCATAATTTGTTATGATTCATACAAATGCCTTTGAATCGTCAATAAAACACAGGTAAACATCTTTCTGTTATTCCTTGCTTTCAGCTAAGATCCATTTGACATCAGCAGTGACATCCCTCATTCTATGTCCTCTTCTGAATCCAGCTTGAATTTCTGGTAGTTCCTGGTCAATGTACTGCTGTGTCCACTTTTGAATTATATTCAGCAAAATTTTGCTTGTGTGTGATATTAATGATATGTTCGATAATTTCTTCATTCTGTTGGATCACCTTTCTATTTGAATGGGTACGAATATGGATCTCTTCTAGTTGGTTGGCCAGGTAACTGTCTCCCAAATTTCTTGGCACAGATGATTAAGCGCTTCCAGAATTGCATCCATTTGTTGAATTATCTCATTTGGTATTCTGTCAGTTTCTGGAGCATTGTTTTTTGCCGATGACAGCAAGAGGACTAGAGAAGAGAAACAGTAGCAGAGCCCGTAGCAAGAGGCCCAGGAGGGGACCAGTGGCAGAGAAGACTGGTGCAGCATGAGCTACAGAAGCTGTGAGGCTGCAGCCGGTGGCAGGTAGGGCAGTGGCAGTGGGTGAGTTGGCCCACAGAGAAGACGGTGGTGATTGGTGAGTCAGCCTATGGAGAAGGCAGCAGTGGTGGGCAGAGTAGGCCCATGGAGCAGAGTGAGGGGGCTGAGAGGAGGCCTATCCTGAGGGGTTTGAGAAGAGGCCTGTCCTGAGTTGCTGAGAAGAGGCTTGTCCTGAGGGGGCTGAGAGGTTGCCTGCAAAGACTTGGGCGTACACCATACAGGAATTGCCCATAAAGTAGTTTTGCCTAGAGAGCTGTTGTAATGCCAGCCTAACCCTGACATTGGCCCAGGGTTGTCTTGAAGTTGCTGGTTCAGTAAGAAAGCTGGACCACTAAGCACAGGGGACCAGACCCAGCCAAGAAAAGCCACAGAGAGAGATAGCGAGAGAGAGAACGAACACAGCCATGCCACACCGGACCTGAGCAGACAACACATTGACTGAAAGAGAGAGAGAGAGAGAGACACCTGCTGACACCAGATCCACAAAGTACCCACCTAGTGACACAGAAATGGACATGAGTAATTTGGGAAGGGTGAATGGGTCCCTTTTTAGAAATAAGTGGGTTCCTCTCCTGTGATGCTAAGTGGGGTACCCATGAGGGTGGAGGGGACTGGCTCAACTCACATTTGTCCCTATTGTTTACTGTTGGCTTTCTATAAGCCTTTTGTTCCTGTTGTTTACTGTTTACCTTCTATAAATAATAATTATGACTTTGGATTGCCAACACTTTGCAAAGTGTGTTTGTGTGTGACCCAATTAGATCAGAAAGTACAGTCCTCATCCCAGAAGTCTCATGATTTCTTGGGATTTATAGTGCAACCTGCATGTAAATGCATACATACACACAGTTCAATGCATTTTTGAACTTTTCCCATTAGGCCTTGAATGATAATAAAAAGAATATCTTTTATAGAATATCTACAGTGTTGATTGTTGCCTGGATCCAGTGAGATAAACAAAATAAATTTTTGGATACTAATGAGAGGAAACCACCACTGCAATCTTTTTGGCCAAGAGGAGAGGAAGGAAAGAGGTTAGGTCATCCTGTTAGCATTAAGATGACTAGAATGGGAGTGTCATTCATTGATGAATGCTGTCAAGTGTTGCAAATTGTTTATAATTGGCAAGAAAAACATTGTTTTCTGTCTGACAAGTTTATAGCACCCTAAACAGAGGTACTCAAACGGGAGGAAGGCAACGATTTAAAATTTGTACTTGCTTAATCTTTGTCCCTTCCATAGGATTTGCCTCTGGTCCTCTGAACATATCTCATCAATGTTATCATTTTCTTTTCAATTTTTACAATGTTGTCCCTTTACCTTAGTTTTACTGTCTGCAGTATGGGTATGTTTACATCTACTGACCTATGGAGAACATGGAAGGCCTGTTATCTCAAATTAGTAAAGTGCCATATCAGTTTTAAAAACTATGATTTAATAACATTAATAACAGTGGAATGTAGACATTACTAAGTAAGAGAAAAATGCTTTTTGAATAAATATTTGTTGCTAATATATATTCCCTATTGTGAGCTTCCTTTTTATTTAAACCTTTTAATCATGAACACTGAGTTCAGCAAACCTCAAACTGCATTTTTAAATACATATTGGCAGTGAGGTATTTTAAAATAAAATTGTACCTCGGTTATTAATGACAAAGCCACTAGTCAAAATATTCTCTTTTGGAGACAGAGCTGGAAAACAGCACGAGTGGATATTTTAAAAGGCAGCTCACTGAAAGTTAAGCCTAAATATTTAGAAGAACTCATTGAAAGACATTAAAGAATTTGTGTGTGGGCCTACGAAAATGGAGTGTATACGCATTACCTCTGCAGGTAAGAATATCAAGGGTACTTACCTTTAGTTGCATGAAAGGAGTTTAGAACATAACCAACTTTAAGCCAAATTCAAAAGAACTGCCTTAATTCCATTCAGGTTTATTGGTGGCAGCAGTTAGTTAATTGTGTAAGTTCGTGGTGTCTGGGCTGGGCTAAAATCTCTGTGTGGCCTCTGGGTTGTTATGTTTTGTTTTTAATTAGGAAAACACAATACTTTCTAGGGGCACTTTATCCTGCTGAAGCCTGAAAGGTCACTAAAGTGTTATGCTACAGAGAGCTTCTAGCAGGTGAAGCATTGAATGAAATGAGATTTATTAAATCACTGCAGATGCTGTGCTTCCTAAACTTGTTCATCAAATACATTTTCTCACTGTCTTAGCGTCCTAGTTTCCACATTTCTCTCTTTGTTTTCTCATAATCAGATCTTTAATGATATTGTAAATATGGTAACACATTTGCACATGCTAAAACATGAAACTGAAAGCAATTACTACAATAGCATAACAGTAAATGAAATATTTATTTCCTGAGAAATAGTTTGAATAACTGCTGTAAGCCTTCGGTTCTAAAGACTTAATAAAAAATGAAGTGGGGGTCCGTTTTGAGAACTTTTTCGTGTTTTTTTTTTTTGTTCTTGCCTATTTCTGCCAATACTCAGCTAGGGCAATACTATTAAGTGAGATTTTAAGAAACACAAGATGGTTTTCTGCTGAGATCAGGATCTTGCTATCTCTCAATAATATAATGCCACCACTTGATATGCATGGGGAGCCTGTGAGGTAGTGTAAGAATCAGGGGCTTTGGAGTCAGAAGATCCAGGCTTAAGTTTGCTTTTCCTTCTCACCAGCTTTATGCTCATAAGCAGATCACAACTGCTTAGAGCCTTGCTTTCCTCCTCTGTAAAGTGAGGATAATAAAACAATTCCAACTTCATAGGATTATTGAGAGAAGTAAATGTCACATATGTGCAATACTTAGAAGCATACATATTAAGAATGTATTGTAGTTAAAGTTTGAATCTCATCTCTTTTTGAGAAGAATTTATATAGGAGGAATGATTTGAAATATGTTTTGAAATGCATATTTAGATTCTTTAATGAAAGAATGAGAATTTTCCAGGCCAGAGGAATAGCTGGGGATAAGGCTTAAAGGAGAGACCTTTCTATTAGAATTTTGTATGGAATGACAGAGGTACAAACGTCACCAGCAGAAAATGAGGAGAGCTGAGGTAGGTCTATGGAAACTCTTCAAATTCCCACTTAGTTAACACTGATCTGACAAGCAACATAGTGTGGAAAAAAAGGAATAATACATACATACATATACACATACATACATACAGTTTGCCTTACTGTGGGGGCTTGCATGTTGCTGTGATGCTGGAAGCTATGCCACCGGTATTCAAATACCAGCAGGTCACCAATGGCAGACAGGTTTCAGGTGAGCTTCCAGACTAAGACCAATTAGGAAGGAGGACCCAGTGGTCTATTTCTAGAAAGAATTAGCCAGTGAAAACCTTATGAATAACAGCGGAACATTGTCTGATATAGTGCCAGATGATGAGCCCCTCAGGTTGAAAGGCATTCAAAAGAAAACTGAGGAAGAGCTGACTCCTCAAAGTAGAGTCGACCTTAATGATATGGATGGAGTCAAGCTTTCGGGACCTTCAATTGCTGATGTAGCACAATTCAAAATGAGAAGAAACAGCTGCAAATATTCATTCAACGTGGAATGTACAAAGTATGAATCTAGGAAAATTGGATATCGTTAAAAATGAAATGGAGCTCATAAACATCCATATTCTAGGCGTTAGTGAGCTGAAATGGACTGGTACTGGCCATTTCAAATCAGACAATCATACGATCTACTATGCCAGGAATGACAACTTGAAGATAAATGGCATTGCATTCATCATCAAAAGGAACATTTCAAGATCTATCCTGAAATACAATGCTGTCAGTGACAGGATAATATCCATATGCCTACTAGGAAAACCAGTTAATATGACTATTCTTCAAATTAACGCACCAAACACTAATGCCAAAGATGAAAAAATTGAAAATTTTTACCAACTTCTGCAGTCTGAAATTTATCAAACATGCAATCAGAATGCATTGATAATTACTGGTGACTGGAATGCAAAAGTTGGAAACGAGGAAGAAGGCTC
>NW_004444034.1:2294525-2295476 GCF_000243295.1 Trichechus manatus latirostris
ATCATGATAAACGGAGAAAAGATTGAGGTTGTCAAGGATTTCATTTTACTTGGATACACAATTAACACCCATGGAAGCAGCAGTCAAGAAATCAGAAGATGCATTGCATTGGACAAATCTGCTGCAAAAGGTCTCTTTAAAGTGTTGAAAAGCAAAGATGTCACTTTGAAGACTAAGGTAGGCCTGACACTCGCCATGGTGTTTTTAATCATCTCATATGCATTCAAAAGCTGGACAATGAATACGGAAGACTGAAGAAGAATTAACATCTTTGAATTGTGGTCATTGATGAAGAATATTGAATATGCCATGGACTGCTAAAAGAACAAACATATCTGTCTTGGAAGATGTACAATCCAAATGCACCTTAGAAGCAAGGATGGCGAGACTACGTCTTACATACTTTGGACATGTTATCAGGAGGGATAGTCCCTGGAGAAGGACATCATGCTTCGTAAAGTAGGGGGTCAGTGAAAAAGAGGAAGGCCCTCAAGGAGAGGGATTGACATAGTGGCTGCAACAGTGGGCTTAAGCATAAGAACAATTGTGAGGATGGTGCAGGACTGGGAAGTGTTTTTTTCTGTTGTACATAGGGTCGCCATGAGTCAGAACCAACTCCTCGAGGGCGCCTAACAACAACAACAACATGTATATATAGGAGCCCTGGTTGCATAGTGGTTAACAGCTGGGCTGCTAACCAAAAGGTTGGGAGTTCAAATCCACCAGTCACTCCTTAGAAACACTATGAGGCAGTTCTACTCTGTCCTATAGGGTCACTGTCTCAGTCATCTAGTGCTGTTCTAACAAAAATATCACAAGTGGATGGCTTTCAAAAAGAGAAATTTATTTTCTCACAGTCTAGTAGGCTGGAAGTCCAAATTCAGGGCATCAGCTCTAGGGGAATGCTTTCTCCGTGGGCTCTAGGGGAAGGTCCGTGGTGTCAATCTTCTT
>NW_004444034.1:2296909-2301101 GCF_000243295.1 Trichechus manatus latirostris
TGGAAAAGCATGCAGAATATGACAAAGTAACTTCACCTTTAAGGTGGGTGGGCTCCCTTTGCGCCGTGCCATTTGGATGGTTTGGATTCACTAGTCTTTGTTTTGTTAGAATAGCTTTCAGTTATATGTGACATAGCCTTTCAGTTGAAATTGGAGGGAGCAATTATTACAAGCTATAGGTGAACTAGTAAGACATGATTGAGTATGTCTTCTCAGCTGACATCCAGGATATATTTAGAATGCATAACCCATTTAATGTAATGGTTTTAATTAGGGTTGTCAGCAAATTTATGTATGTATATTTAGAAAAACAAAAATAAAATGTGCATGCCATAACCACTTATCCAATAGAAAAATAACCCTAGCCTTGTAATTTTTTCTAACATAATCTTTGTATCATTTTACAGCTTCCAGAAAGGAAAATTGCAAAACTACTGAGCCTAAATGAATCATCTCTTTAGAACAAGTATTAGCTTCAGGATAGAGAATGTCCACTGGTTACGCTAACATTTTTATTGATATCTGGGAAAGTGGAAACTGGATTTGCTACATTGAGCTCATTAAAAACACAAGAAAATTCCTGTGTGAATTATGATGTACCTTTGGTCAATATAGATGGAAAACAAAGTTCTCTTTAAACAAAGGCACACTAATTTTTGCTAGGTTCTACCTAAATCCACTGCCATCATGTTGATTCTGACTCTTGGCACCCCCAACGTGTGTCAGAGTAGAACTGCACTCCCTAGGGTTTTCAATGGCTGTAATTGTATGGCAGTAGCTCACCAGGTCTTTCTTCTGTGGTGCTGCTGGGTAGATTCAAATGGCCAACCTTTTGGTTAGTAGCTGAGAGCAAACTATTTGTGCCACCTGATTTATCCTTTAGGTTTCAGTTGAAATGTCACTTCTTCAGGGAAGAATTTTCTGGTCTCCTAAATTGGGTGAGGCTCCCCTGGGTTGCAGTCTGTGGTGCTCCTTCTCTTTCCTCATCTTTACTATAATTCCTCGTCTAACTTGCATGCTGGACTGTAGGCTCCACGAAGGCAAAGAGAGTATCTGGTTCCTGGCTTCAACCCTGATGACTAACACGTAGCCTGCCACAGAGTGGTTGTTCCATCAATATTTGTTGAAAGATCTATCTCCAGTATTACATTGAAGTGATGTGGAAAGTATACTGTATTTAGAATCAAGAGTCTTAATTTCTGTTCCCAGTTCTGCTAAATTATTGCTTGATTTGGAGCAAGTAGTCCATTTGAATGTTCCTTTCCTACACTGCAAAATTAGGGGATTAAAGTAGAAGATTGCTAATATTATTCAGGCTGTATGATTCTGCACAATTCCATATTTCTGGGATGGATCCCTACACCGGTGGTATTAATCAAATATTTAAAAGGAACAAATCAGCAAAGGCACAGCGAATGGAAAAAATTCACGCAAAGGAGCTATTTCCCTTTGGCTGTTAATACTATTACACAGTGATTCCAGGGAGATGAGGCACTGAATTGGAAATATATATATAGTATTTGGAGCCTGAGGCTTGACAATTCCCAGTGGGAAAACAGAGTTATGAAAAAGGTGGGATCGGAGAGAGGGGAGTAGGATTGACAGGTTTGGAGCCAACAGAAATCCTGTCCCCCATTCAATTTAATTCAGTAGTGAAAGTATATGGATGTTTGACTATGTGCTTCCCTTTGCAGCTCTGCTCTTGGGAATTCCTTTAACATCAACTTCATTAGTTACAAAGGCAGCAATCCATATCCAATTTTCTTTTTGTCTCAGGATTGTTCATGTATAAACTAGGATCCTTTGTTGGAAATATTTGCAATTAATCCTATAAACAAACAAACAAACAAACAAATGCAAATCTTCCACTGCTTGCCCCAGCCAACCCGGCAGACTCCGAGGCCTGACTACCATCTATTATACACAAAATTGAATTGAAATTCCCACTTTGGGCCTAAACTAATTTTCGAGTGATAATAGGCAAGGATTCCCAGAAGCACTCTATGTCTCTTGATAGTAACATCCTAATTTCCTCTTCTGGTAAATGTTTTAAATAAGATTTTAGCACCAAAGGAAATTAACCTTTAAATTAATTGTAATTATAAAATGCCATCACTGATTTTTGTCTTCAGCCTAATTACTTTCTATTATTTAAACAAACTGCACCTCCTGTGAGCTTTAAGTTTGTTTCTCCTTCACTCCCTACCACACAATGCCAACCAATCTTAGCAGAAACCTCCCTGAGTCTCTTCCAGTAAAGGGGACTTATATAAATGTCCAACAGGATTGAGGGTTCACCCCCAGAGCACTTATTTACCAGGCACTCATTCAGTGGCCACCTGTAAGGCTGCCTCATTTAGATGCTTCCATTCTGCATACCTGTCGGCCATCCTTAGAGCTTCAGTGTTTCTCAGTCCCCCTGCTGCTAAGAAGGAGGTAGCGAAGTCCAGCCTTCTGTTTCCATTAGATGCCACTTCCAAAACGAAGGCACAGCTGAAAGCAATGAAGTGGGAGCTAACCAACATAATTTGTCAAAAGACTAACTTTGAATGGCCAGGCTTCTCAGCATGTCTCATATTTGGAGGGCTTATAGTGAGAGTTCAGTTTCCTGTGCTAGCTCTTTATTTTGCTCTCCTTTGTTCTTTCTAGATGGGACTAAGTGATCCCAGTGACTTTATTTCATGAGTATGTATATCAACATTCTGGTGCTAAAAACACCCTATTTTTCTGCCACTTAGCTGCCTTTCTTTTCTGTCATTATCAATGCAGAGTTTAGAGGGTGACTTGTCAGGAACAAGTACAGAACACCCATTACAAGCGGACTGAGGGTCTATAGAACTGGAAGAAGCAGCATAATTAAAATGGAAAATTTTTCTTTTCATCATTTCAGTCATTGTCACTATTTCTTCTCCTTCTCACTCATATGTTCTGGCTTTCTTTCCTATTGAGGCTAATTAAAACAATATGTTTATTAAATTAAAAGTACTATTTAAAAGAATATTCTTCTTTCTCTGTAAGATAACTTAAGTCCACCCAGCCAGAAATATTTTCTGCATAAAATATCTCCTTTATTACACCCCAGTTACAGGTTCTCCTTTGGAATATTGTCAGCTCTACACTGATTCTTTAAAAACAAGGTCCTGATTCTTCTGAATCAACAGAGGATTGAGAATGAATCAATTTCTTTGCTCTGTATTTTTGACTTGGGAATATTAGATTCATTTAAAAGTAATCATCATGTGTTTGTGTGTGGGGATAGATGAATAGTACAATGGAAGTTTAATAGTCTATGGAGTATAATGATAACATATGGAGGAGATACTATGGGAAAAGAGAGAATTATCAGAAGTGACTGTTGGAGAAAATCAGACTCAAATTTGACCTGAATATCAAAATTTAAAAATAAAGCTCACGTGTTCTTTCCAGTAACCACAAGAGGGAGCAATTTAATAGTAAGCTAAAAAAGAGATCAGTGTCAGACAATTTGGGGACATCATGTAAAGACTATATGTCTCACTGTTAGGGGACGCTGTTGTCACTGATAACACTTGCATGTCCCTGACAGGAAGCATATGTCGGTATATGTTTTAGATGTGGATTATCTATTTGATCTTTTATTTTTAAATATAGTTGCACATCTTTTATTATTTTTGCCTTCGATTTATTTAGAAAAGGGCAAAAAGTACTTTAATTGGTTATTTACCTAGAATAAACCAGGATCTAAGGAGATGTCACATTTCTTCAGCAGTTTCCATGTAGTCCAAGAAATGCTTGTGGAGAGCTGAGTGAGTGATTCATTTATTTGCCAAATACTTACTGAGTCCTGCTCCAGATTGGGGATATGCTGAAAATATAGCAGTGGACAAGACAGGTGTGGTTCCTGACGACATCTCCTAATATTCTCTTATGTGGAGGAAGTCAGTGTATGTTGTGTCAAGTGTCAGAAGTTCACAAATGAACTCAGTGACTGGGGGCAAGTTATTTAGTCTTTATGGGTCTATAAAGTTAAGCTGTTGACACGACAGGGGAAGTCAGCACAACTGGACTAAACCAAAGCTAAGAAGTTTCCTGAATGTAATCAAACACTTTGGGACAGAGTAACAGGGGTAGGGGTCTGGGGACCATGCTTTCAGGGGACATCTAGGTCAACTGGCATAACAAAGCTTATTAAGAAAATGTTCTGCATCCTACT
>NW_004444034.1:2301986-2303548 GCF_000243295.1 Trichechus manatus latirostris
GGAGAAGAGACAGGTAACACCTTTCACCTTGACCCCACAATGGCTTTGCCAAGCATAGCTTTGAGATTAGAAGCATTCAAAGTCTGGGGCTCCAGGTGTTAATAATGTATGATCCTATTCAGAGATGAGGAAAGAAATGACAAGTTTTGGTTTGGTAGGAGGCTGGAAGATATGGACAAAATGATTTCACTCAGTGACCTTCGAAATCCTAAAGTAAATGTTATAAAGAGAAGATAAAACAATAATATACTAACAACATATTAATACTTCTTTTGATTGCTTGAGTATGATACTTGGCAAGCAAAATAGACACATCAAACCCATATTCAACTCACACAACTCTGCCTCTTGACTCGGCACCCAAGAACTTGGCACCTTTTCTGAACTGGTAATTGTCCGCGCCTTAGGTTACCTTTGAGGAGTGATTTATAAATAATAAGAAAGGAAGCTCAGGTTGCCAAACAGAATGTGTAGTATAACCCTAACAATCAGGAAGGAAGGAAGGAGGGAGGGAGAGAGGAAGGGAAGGATGGAAGAAGGAAGGAAAAAAAAAAACAGGAGACACATGACAAAATGTTAACTGAGAACAGGAATTGTGGGGTCACTTTAATTTTGTTTGCTTATCTGTATTTCCTATACTTTCTGCAATAAACTCACATTCCTTTAGAAACAAGAAGAAACAAGAATTTTTTAAAGGGAGGATGCTCCTCCTTGCCTCCACCCCTTCCCTCCTCCATGTGGGAGTGTTTCTGATTGTGCTCAGAGCATTGCATCCAAACTCAATGATCCTGACAAACTGGAGAAATGACCAAAACAAGTAGAACAGAGTTCAATACACAGAAGTGTAGGCCAGCAGGCTTTAGAAGAAAAATCAAACAAAAATAACAGAAAATTATTAGTCTCAGACAAGTGAATAATTTCCTGTGGTTTTCTTTCCAAATGCAAGACTCTATAAGTCAATTGTGACTTTTATACCAAGGCCAATTGATTTTGGAGAATTCAGGACAGATTTTAATGCATTTGTGGTTGCTGAGTGGCTGCAAATATGCATGTGAGTAGTTCCAATTAAATATCTAAAATTCATTTTTCAATACTGCTTTAAAATAAATTCTCCTTAGGATACTATTTTTAAAATGACATTCCACATTTTTTCCCAGATGATTTGATAACATTTAAAAATATACTGAATCTCTTTTAGAAAAGGTAGGAGTCCCTGGGTGGTGCAAATGGTTAACACACTTGGCTGCTAACCAAAAGGTTGGAGGTTCGAGTCCACCCAGAGGCGCCTTAGAAGAAAGGTCTAGTGATCAACTTCTGAAAAATCAGCCATTAAAAATCCTATGGAGTGAAGTTCCACTCTGACACTCATGAGGTCACTATGAGTTGGAATCAATTCCATGGCAACTGGTTTGTTTTAGTGACTGCTTACAAGAATGGACCTATTTGCTAGATGACAAAAGTTTAGGTTTAGTTTAACTATTAAGCAAATGACCCCACGCGTCTGTCAGTTTGTTGTGCTGTGGGTGCTTGTGTGTTGCTGTGATGCTGGAAGCTATGCCACC
>NW_004444034.1:2314459-2315870 GCF_000243295.1 Trichechus manatus latirostris
ATTATTCCATCACCATTATCTTCAACTCACTGCCTGCTAGGCAGAAAGATGGGAGGTTTTTGAGAGAGAATAATGAGGGGGAAGGAGAGGAATATTCCAAGCAGAGCTCAGAAAAGAGTTTGAAAAATGTGAATTACTTTCAGGGAGGAGCAGTGGCCCCAGTTCAGAGAAGTACGGGCCACATAAAGTGGAATAATGGGACACAAAGCAGAGAAGAGAGACCCAGTTGTTAGAGTAGATCTGAGCATCTAGAGTTCAAATAAACATTGTAATCTTCTTCTTTATTTAAAGATGGCTAGAATAATATGGAAAGTGCCAATGGCATTATGCTAGGCAAACACATAATGTGATAAAAACACATGTGATAAAACAGAATAATCCAGTTGTTTTAGTTTTTGGCATTCAAAGCAGAGCTAAGCCTAAATCTTTATATATTATTCATCTTTTCACCTTCATACATCTAATATGATTTGTTCACTTCTAATTCACCTGATAGGGAATTACATATCATCTTAATATCATTACTGACAGAATGGAAATGATATTTTCTCTCTGTAACTAAATCAGATTAAAATTCTTTTTTGTATCTACAAACCAAGTTATGATTTTATGTCCCTAAAATTCACTTAGAAGCTAATAGATAAAAGGAAACCTAAGCCTTTTGGTAAGTATTTAAAATGATCCAATTGTAATAATTGAAAATGTAACAACCTTAGCATTTAAAATACTATATTTTGGACTTCTGTTTCTGGGAAGTTGGAATAGATGTATTTTTTCCTACCCCTCTGTTATGGATTTAATTGTGTCCACCCAAAAATATGTATTGAAGTCCCAGTCCCTATACGTGTGGATATGATCCTATTTGGAAATAGGGCTTCTTATGTTTGTTATACAGTTTTAGGTCATACCTCAGTAGAGTTGGTTCTAAACCTAATTATTTCTAAGTTATAGAAAGAGCTGAACAGACACAGAGACAGACAAAGGGGGAATACCTCATATGAATACAGGCACACACACAGTCCAGGAATGCAAAGGATTGCTGTGACTACTAGAAGCTGAAATTGACAAAGGATGTCCCCGTAGAGCCACACCTTGAATTCGAACTTACAGCTTCCTGAACTGTGAGAAAATAAATGTCTGTTCTTTAAAGGACCGACTTGTGGCATTTTCTGTTATGGCGCACTAGCAAGCTGAAACACTCTCCCATTAAGTGTAACCGAAAACCCTGAACACTATATATAAAACAAAAGTAATAATATTCTGAAAGCTGGCGAGAAGGAGGCAGACTGGCTCAGGACCTTGGGACTCAACATAGGATGTGGAGGTGTGTTTTCTGGTTTTTAATTTTTTTAACCTCATATATCCCAGAACTGGAACTGAAGAAGCTGCAACCTAGAAATGCTAATGGACA
>NW_004444034.1:2316738-2318723 GCF_000243295.1 Trichechus manatus latirostris
GTGAAATAAATAATAATAACAAAACAGGAAATCTCAGCAAAGAAATAGCAGATATGAAGAAAAACCAAATGGGAATTTTAGAAGTAAAAAACACAGTAACTGAAATAAAAACCTCTTTGGATGCAACAAACTGCAGACTGGAGGAGACAGAAGAAAGAATCAGGGAACTTGAAGATAGAACATTTGAAATTATCCAGTCTGAACAACTGAGAAAAAAGACATCCTTCTCAGAAAAAAAAAAAAAAAGACAGTCTCAGGGACATATGGGACTATAATAAAAGATCTAGCATTCATGACCTCAGTGTCTCAGGAGAGAAGAAAGAGGAACAGAAAAAGTACTTGAAGAAATAACAGCTGAAAACTACCCAAATTGGACAAAAGACACAAATCTATAGATTCAAGAAACTGAGTGAACCCCAAACAGGATAAACCCAAAAGAATTCACACCAAGATACATCATAGCATCTTGAAACTTCTGAAAACCAAAGAAGAAGAAAAAATCCTGAAAGCAGAGAGAGTGAATTATTTGTATATAGCCACTCTAGAAAACAGTTTGGCAATTAAAACAAAAACAGCTAAATATGCAACTACAATACTACTCCACAATTGTACTCCTGAGCATTTATCCCGGATAAATGGAGACTTATTTTCACATAAAACCTGTACACAAATTTTTATAGCATCTGCATTTGTAGTAGCTCCCAACTGAATACAATCCAGATGTCCTTCAGTGGGTGAATGTTTAAACAAACTGTGGTGCATCTATACCACAAAAAACTACTCAGCAGTAAGAACAAATTGGATGAATCTCTATAGAATTCCGATGAGTGAAAAAAGCTAACTGCAAAAGGTTAATACTATAAGACTGCATTTATATAACATTAAAAAAATATATAATTTATTGTGACTTTGGAGAAAATTTACATGGCAAATTAGGTTCTCATTTAACAATTTCTACACATATGATTCAGTGATTACTGGTTACATTTTTTTACAATATGTCAGCATTCTTATTATTTCCATTTTGTTTGCTCTGTTTCCATTAATCTAGCTTTCTTGTACCCTCTTACCTTCTCATCTTTGGTCTAGCGTAAATGTTGACCGTTAGGTCTCATTTAGATGATTGTGTAGAGGAGTATGGTACTCAAAGGTGATAGTATTTATTTTATGAGCCATTCTGTCTTTTGGCTGATAGGTGACCTCTAGGAGTGGTTTGAGTTTCAAGTTTAAAGAGTATCCCAGGGCAATAATCTCAGGGGTTGCTCTAGACTCTACCAGTCCAATTAGTCTGGACTTTTTTTTAGGAATTTGAGTTTTGTTCTACATTTTTTTCCCATTCTATCTGGGACCATCTACTGTGTTCCTGATCTGAAAGGTCAGTTGGTAGCCAGGTACTTTCTAGCTCTTCTGGTCTCAAGGTACGTGAGGCTGTGGTTCATGTAGACTATTAGTCCTGTAGACTACTTTCTTCTTTGAGTCTTTGATTTCCTTTTTTATCTTTTGCTGCAGAAACATAGAGACTAATAGTTGTATCTTAGATGGCTGCTGACAAGCTTTTAAGACCCCAGATGCTACTCACCAAACTAGGATGCAGAACATTATCTTTATGAGCTATGTTATGCCAATTGACCAACTTGCCCCCCAAGGCTATGGTCCTAAGCCCTCAAACCCACTAACCCAGTCTCCCAAGGTGTTCAGCTATGTGTAGGAAGTATCTGTAACTGTGTCCCCTCTGTGCTTTATTTTGTATATGAATATATATGCAGCACATAAAAACATGTAAACACATTTGCCTACAGAAACACTTATACATGCACACCCATATACCCATATGTGCTTACCTATACATACATAAGCATACATATCTACCAATGTAACCACACATATTTCTTGGTTGTTATTACTGTAGTTGCAAAAGTGGATATGTTGTAACTTTTAACAAAATCGTCCCTTATTCTTGTTTGCTTCTTAGTGTCATCTTTTGC
>NW_004444034.1:2320640-2321868 GCF_000243295.1 Trichechus manatus latirostris
GATTCATTTTAGAAACTGCACAGAGCGGAATAGTTCAACCATTCTCCACTGGGAGGTGATTAAAAATAATAATAACAAGAAGGCTAATCTAGTGCAATAGAAATACTACAGAATACCTTCAGTGTTAGAGGTAGGAGACATAATGGGAATCCTCAACCAAAGCTGTTCATGGAAAGTAATTGGAAAATGTGAAAAGCAATCTATCAACAACACCAGAATAATTTAACAGCAAAACCAATTTAAGATTGTATGTATGTGTAGTTTCCTAGTGCTGCTGTAACACAAATACTACAAGTGGGTGACTTTAAAGAACAGAAATTTATTTTCTCACAGTTCAGGGGGCTAGAAGTCCAAATTCAGGGTGTCATTCTAGAGGGAGGTCCTTCCTTGTCTATTTCAGCTTCTAGTAGCTGCTGCAATCCTTGGAGTTGTTGGGCTTGTAGATTCATCTGCCTCAGTCATAAAATAACATCAGTCTTTCCCCTCTGTCTGTGCCTGTTGTTGTTAGGTGCTGTCAAGTCAGTTTCTATTCGTAGCAACCCTACGTACAACAGAATTAAACACTGCCAGGTCCTGTGCCATCCTCACAGTCATTGCTACATTTGAGCCCATTGTTACAGCCACTGTGTCAGTTAATCTCATTGATCTTCTCACTGATCTTCTACTTTACCAAGCATGATGTCCTTCTCCAGGGACTGGTCCCTCCTGATAACATGTCCAAAGTACTTGAGATGAAGTCTCGCCATCTTCACGTCTAAGGAGCATTCTGGCTGTACTTCTTCCAAGACAGATTTGTTTGTTCTTCCGGCAGTCCATGGTATATTCAATATTCTTCACCAACACCATAATTCGAAGTCATCAATTCTTTTTCAGTCTTCGTTATTCATTGCTCAGCTTCTGCATGCATAGGAGGAGACTGAAAATATCATAGCCTGGGTCAGGCACACCTTTGTCTTCAAAGTGACATCTTTGCTTTTTAAAACTTTAAAGAGGTCTCTTGCTGCAGATTTGCCCAGTGCAATATGTCATTTGATTTCTTGACTGCTGCTTCCATAGGTGTCTATTGTGGATCCAAGTAAAATGAAATCCTTGACAACTTCGATCCTTTCTCCATTTATCATGATGTTGCTTATTGGTCCAGTTGTGAGGATTTTTGTTTTCTTTATGTCGAGATACAATCCATACTGAAGGCTGTGGTCTTTGATTTTCATCAGTAAATGCTTCAAGT
>NW_004444034.1:2322819-2342269 GCF_000243295.1 Trichechus manatus latirostris
TAAAAAGGTATTAAAATTATATTAGCATTTCTTTCTTTTTCAGAGGTACTAGATTAGAAGATAAGGAAAATGTAGAAGATATAAAGCATCTGGGACTTCAGCAAATTTAACAATGTATTCAAGAAATTAAAAAGGAGATGACATCATAAGAATATAATATAAAGTCTCTACACTGGATCTGTACCTGGTTAAACACCTGGACTCTGAAAAGAACAATGATGAAGAGATCAATTTCAAACTGGAAGGCAGTTTCAGTGGTCATACTTCAGGTGTCTCACCTTAAATCCTGTTCTGTATTACATTTTTTGAGGAAGGACAACAATGATAAATAGTAATAAAATATTTCATATAAAATTCTTGAGGAAGGACAGCAATGATATGAAGATCAAATTCTATAATTACATGAAGGTTGCCTAAACAAGCAGTGTGATCCTAGGTTATATGAAGGGAATTACTGCATCGACTCGCCGACAAAGGGTTTTGCTTTGTTTGTTTTTTTATAACAGAGCAGCAGAATAGCTCCTATGCTCTTCTGTGCTCTTTAAACAGCATCTGGAGAAATATGTTCAATGCGGGAACCACAATTAAAGAGGCACATCCAACAGAATTGCCACCACTGTGAAAAACAGTTGGAAATTATAAAACTTATTAGGTAAACTACCAGCCTGACTGTAAACCTCCTTGCTGCCTCTATGGTCATTTTGGCATGGCCAGCTCAGATGTCTCCATAGCTTGGAAGCCCATGCCTTCCACTCATAGTCCAGTGTTCTTGGTTCATGCTGATTGGTTATGTAGTAGGATGTAAGAAATTTCAATGTCCCTCAGCTTTAGCAAATCATCATAAGGCATTTATATTTTCGGCAAGAAAATGAATGCCAGAAGAGGCATTAAATGACAAACTTATAATTAACAAAAATTATTTACTGATTAGCTTTATATAAAAAAGATGTCAATAAGAATGGTGCTTTCACTGAACTTACTAACAAAAATACTTAATAAGAGGGATACATCAAGATATACCAGCTAGAGAACAAAGTCGTCATGGTAAACTCAAATGTATTATTAGTGTTTTTGAAAACATAGTTAAACAAGAATCTTACAGAAATTGGTCCCTTTACCATGCTGTCTGTGAGAATAAGCTTTATACTCTGTGAAAAGGTATTTTATGTAGCATTCAATGCAGCATGCTTCTGAAGCAAAGAACTTGCTGCAATATGTGGCAGAAGGAAAATGAATGGGAATAAAGGTAGTAACAGAAAAAGAACCCTCAAGGGAGAGAATAAGTTGTAGATGGAGGAAGGTACAAATCTGAAGACCATTCTTTTCCCAAAGCAATTTTAAAAGGCACAAAACTGAATCTAAGTGTCACTTAAAAAAAACGTCAACTCTATCAATGTATAGCTGTATGATCTAGTTGGGCTCAATAACCTGGAAGTCAGAACTTGGCTATGACTGGCAGCCTTCAGTGACTTCCTTCCTTCCTATCTGAGTTACCTTCTTTCAGCATGAATCATAGATTAGCTTCTTTCTACTTAACTCAAAGCCAACATGAGGGTAAAAGAAACTACTTTGAGTACCTCAGAATCAAGGGATTTCATTAATTACAGGTAGCACAATTATTGCCATTTGGAAACAAACTAGGAAAACTGCGTGTTTTACTTATTTTTTCAAAGCTTAAGCCTCAAAACCAACCAATCATCTAACCAAGCCCTCATATCCTGCTAATAGCTGGGAGGTAGGAAAGGAAAGGCTAGTAGTTAATGTTCAAAGTAATAGCTAGCATTGTTGGAGTGCTCAGAGTGCTCACTATATCTATACTCTGTGCACGTTAACATCTTTACAGCTATTATCCCATACATTCGTTCCAAAACCTGGGAGAGAGTATCTCTTATCACCCATGATTTATAAACGAGAAAACTGAGGCTAAGAGAGATTAAGTGATGGCCTAAGACTAACAGATAGTAAGGAGAAGACTTGAATCCTTGTCTACCGACCTGAAATCATCTCCTTTTCACTCCTATGCACTACTGTTAACTTATCCAACAGAAAAAGCTGACAACACTCTCAAAAAGGGAAAATAAGATTCTAAAAATCAGAGTGAATTCACATTATGTTAAAAAAAATCCTAAAATTAAGATCGCCCAGTTTTCCAAGTTGGAAATTTGGATCCAGAAGATGGTACTGAGCTTTGGATTAGCAGAGACTGGAAATCAGCAAGAAACAAACTGGCTCAGCTACAAGACAAAGTACAGAGAAGTTTCATGCCACTCATGGGAAACCTAGGAGAACTAGAGTGCTCCTCCCACTCATTTAATTTTCATTTTAGTTCTCTTTCAATGGTTCTGACTCATCATGATTTTATAGTCCTCCTGAATTGTTTATATATGCTTCCACACACCAGAGTGGGCTTTTTATATTAGAAATACATTTATGAGCCACTAATTACCTTCAGTTTACTGCTGGAGAGCAAGGAAAATCTCATATTTGGCTGGATTGTCACACAGATGGCATGGCTCTCAGAGCCCAAAAATCTAATCAATGGCTTTCCATTGCTCAAAGATAAAGAATTAATAGCAAAGCCTTCAAGAATATTCATGATCTTTCTCAAGCCTATCCCCTTCCAGCCCCAACTCTTGCTGCTCGCCTTTTCCTCTCTCTGTGTTCCAACAGTATTAAATCTCTGGTAGATCCCCCACTAGACATGCGAACCTGTTGGATACCTTCATGCCTTTGAATGTGGTATTTACCTATCCAACAAAAAAAATTCAACAGCATATAAATGGCCTACATAAAGCGTGGGCTACTTCTAAGGGACAATTTCTAAGGGAAGTATTTCTTAAGTTTCAAAGCAAAAAGCACAGATAGGTACTCCCTATTCTGTGCTCATATAGCATCCTATTATATACCCATATTACACAACTTAATTCATTTTATTGTGATTAACTTTTGCATGTTAACTTTTACTGGGCTATGAGCATTCTAAAGACAGACTGTATCCTTTTTTGAACTTAAAGTATAATTTACAAAAGTGAAATATATATACATCTTAAATGTAATTTGATGAGTTTTAACAAATGCATATATTTATACAATACACTCTACAAGAATATTTCCATTATCCCAAAAGTTCCCTCATGACCCTTTCTAGCCACCATTCCCCCTGTGACCCCACCCACCAGCCAACAACTGCTCTGATTTCTATAACCATAAAATAATTTTGCCCGGTATTCGTACAAATAAAAACATAATCATTTGTGTCTGGCTTTCTTTCAGTTAACATAATATTTTTATATTAATCCAAGATATTGCATGCATCACTAATTCATTCTGTTTTATTTTTGATTGGTATGATGGTTAAGGTTGTGTGTCAACTTTGCTGGGTCATGATTCTCAGTAGTTTGGTAGTTAAGATGTAGTTTGGCAGTTATGTAATGATGTAATCACTTCCATGATGAGATCTGCTATAAGCAGCCAATCAGTTGAAAAGAGTTTCCTTGGGGGTGTGGCCTGCCTCCAGTATATAAATGGATGTTCTAGCAAGGCTCTCGCTCTGGATCCTGCATCTGGCTTGTCATCATCTGACCTCCAGTTCTTGAGACTTGAGCTAGTAGCTTACCTGTCGATCTTGGGATTCATCAGCCTCTGCTGCCTGTGAGCCAGCAGCCTTCTTTCTTATGTGCTGATCTTGGGTTCATCAGCCCCTACAGTTATGTGAGTCAGGGAAAGCCTCCAGCCTGACACCTGACCCATGAACATGGGACTTGCCAGCCTCTGCAACCATGTGAGCCATTTCCTTGAGATAAATCTCTCTCTTTCTCTCTCTCTCTATATATACATATACACACTTCACTGGTTTTGCTTCTCTAGAGAACCCAGCCTAAGAAAATTGGCATTCCATTGTATGAGTATACATGTATCATTTAATTTTTGCTACAAAGAAAACCACCCCAAAATATAGTGGCTTTAAATAACAACTGTTCGTTTTTGCTCATTAGTCAGTGGGTTGGCAATTCGAGCTGAGTACAGTTAGGCAGTTCTTTTGCCAGGCTTGGTTGAGTTCACTTTTGCGTTTGTGATTGATTGTCAATCACTTAGGCAGCTCTCTTTCTTGGGTTGGCTGATTTTTGGAATGGTGAGGACAAATGGACAAATGGATCACATGTCTCTAAACATCCATCAGGATAGTCCGGACTTGATCACATAGATGTGGTAGGTTCCAAAAGCAGTAATAGTAGGCAAGTATTAATGCACATGCACTTTTCAAGTCTGTTTGCATTATGGTTGTGATCACCTCAATGACAAAATCAGCTGTGGGCCATTAGTACAAAATCCTACCATGTAATCACAGTTTATTTATCCATTCATCTGTTGATGGACATTAGAGTTGCCTCCAGATCTGGGCTACTGGGAATAAAACTGCTCTAATCATTTTTGTAGGTCTTTCTGAGAACATACATTTTCCTTTTTCTTGGAGAAATACCTACTACTGGAATTGTTGAGTCATAAGGTAGGAGCCTGGCATGTGGAAGTGGTTTGAGCCTCTTGGAATAATTATCAGCAAAGATGACCAATAGACTTCAAGAATAAAGATCAATATTATCTTATTTTTATTTTTATTTATTTTTGTTTGCGTAATGTAATCACCCTTCCCAACACCTCATTACACCCTAAACTTCAGTAAAGTTTTGCTATGCACAGCATCCTGTATCAGCAGTATATATTTTGGGGAATTGAAAAAATCAAGGTTACATTGTACAAAGAGGAGATAGTGAGAGACAAACAAGAATTTAGTTGAAAAAGTGGAGCCAGGGGTGTCAAGAAATGCCCAAGAATGCCCCAGAAATACTTCAGAATACACTGTGTATGAGATGGGGAGTATGAGTTATTTTTTAATCCCGAAGTACAAGATGATCCACTAGATGAAAGGCTTAATCTGGGAAATGAATAAGAATATTGTCTAACACCTAGTAGGTTCTCAAGGATTAACTAGGTTCAATCTTTGATCCTGCACTAACTCATTTTAATAAATGTGATTTAGAATTTCATGACTAAGCAATGACAGGAAGCTATGTCACATCTAGTTTACAGGCCCAATGTGATGATAAATGGAATCATAACTATTAAAGTACTTTTTGAGCTTTTAAAAGAAACTCCACTCGTTGAAATCATTCTCCTCACCTGTAAATGCTGGTCAGGCTAGACTCTGTTCAGCCATCGCCACAAGAAGGAAAGAGTTCATTTTTATTTTTTCCCCAGCATGTATTGATTGGTCCAAATGGCTCCTGTTTTTTTTTTTTTTCCTTTCCTTCAATGGTGTCAAAGTCAAGAAGCATCAGCTAATTTAGAAATTTTTATAGAAACACCTTCTAGAACAGAAATTTGGATGTGGGAATTGTTTCTCTTACCCAAAATTTTAAAAAGAGTCCTTTAAAAATATATTTATTTATTTGCTATTAGTAAGTATTGCTCATACTCCTGAGCTTTAATTCTTTCTATATTTATGTCAAAACTAATTTTATCCTAATCATCAATTACAACGTTCTCCCTCTAATTATTATATCATTAAAGTTTTCTCATTTTACACTTGTCAAAAATGATCAAGGTGAGTACACCTTTGATGACTCCATGAAGAAACAAGAAGGGAGGAGAAAACAAAAGAGAAAAAAAGGATTTAAGTTCGCAAAGATACAAAAAAAAAGGGACTACTGAGAATGGCCCCCTGCAGGGATTTAAAAATAAATATATACATATTATTTTTAAATTGTTGTCAGGAGGCTATATGGACCATATCTTCATTCTTTTGATTCAGTATATTAGCATCTACACTGGATTGTAGTTTACCCCCCTAATTCCAGGAAAACACATTTTCCATCTAATGATGTTTCCTATTACATTTGAAAAGCTACAAAGGAGCATCAGGACTCAGAGGGAGAGAAAGCTGTCTGCATTTTCTCTTTCCTTTAAAGACGTCATCTTTATCAGTTGTTCTCCAGAGAAGTGAGGCTTGATGACAATCTATCTCCTCACTTTACCTTAATGACTTCAAAATTGTTGGAACCTTATCAGTGAATGTAATGAATGTCACTTCTCTCTCTCTCCCCCCACCTCTCTTCCACCCTCTTACTCTAATGGAGTAAGAAATACTGAGTAAGATAGGACACTTTGCTGATTTTCATGCTCATTTATGAAGGTTGACTGAGTTCTTCTAAAATTAGCACCAGTTTGCTCCTGCAGATCAATTTTCTAAAATTACATCATTTTAAGGGATATTTTTTCTATATTTGACCTCCCCCCTCCACTCCAAAAGTTTCTAGCTAAAATTTATTTGTGTCTAAGTATGACTCCTTCTAAATCCCTTTCTTCAGATAGCTATGATTACCAACCTCTTGTGACTTCACTATCCCCAGCCATATAGAGTATTCAATCTTTACTGATGCCCAAAGAGCATCACTACATCACTGTTTCTCTCTCTGATGAGCATGTTCAATCTGATAGTATTAATGAATAATAATAATTAACATTTACATAGTACTCACTCTGTGCCAAGGACTGTTCGTACATCAACTCTTTTACTCCTCATAATCACTGTATGAGGAAGATATAATCATTATAGTCCTTTTTATAGATGAGGAAATTAGGGCACAGAGAAGTTAAACAAATTGTCCAAAGTCAAGTAGTGGAGCTAGGATTTGAACCCAGACTGACTAGCTCCAGAATCCATGATCTTACCCATTACACTATGCTGCCAACACAGCTAGATCCCTGGTGGTGCAGTGGTTAAGAGCTAAGGCTGCTAACCAAAAGGTTGGCAGTTTTAATCCACCAGCTGCTCCTTGGAAACCGAACGGGGCAGTTCTGCTTTGTCTATAGGGTTGCTATGAGTTGGAATTGACTCAACAGCTGTGGGTTTGGTTTTTTGGTTTGGCCAATACACCCCAGGACCCCAAAGGCTGAATTCTCTCTGGCACTACAGAATTTAGAATATCTACTTCATGGACTAAAATTTCTCCCTTGAAATGCAGCTGATTAGGAAAGTAATCACAAATAAATACCAAAAAGCATACCTTCCATCTGGACTTTAGCAGTATTTATTTATTAAAAACATAGAGCATAAATTCTCTTAAACTTAAAGCTTTAGATGACTAAAACAATCTGACTATATGACTATATATATAATATCATATTTTGCAGGTGTGAAAATTTCAGCTCACCTCAACTCTTTTTGTGTGGATTAATGAAATACCTAAGTCATTTAAGCTAAATTGCATATCTAAAACTAAGACGAAATAACCTATGACTAAGATGAAACAAACACACCCAGCAGTAGAATAAAGGGAACTTTTAATTTTCCTAAAGGTAAAGTAATTGGAGGGGGGGAACTACTTGGCACAAAAATACTTAAGTAATTATCAATATGGAGTACCTATAATTTGAAGTTTGGCTCTCTAGCTGTTATTGGAGAAATTTAAAAAAAGAAACCACAGTTTTATCTTTAAGAAAGTATTGTTTAATCAAAAGATGTCATAAAAATTAAGATGTATAAATAACCGTTCAACCTATGTGAAAGTGGAAGTGTAGAAGAATACAAGGCTAGATGAGAAATGAAATGCATATCCTTGCCCTCAGGAGCTGATGCTGTTTGGGAGGCAAGAGGTATATACACTCTCACCTACCCATCTACAAAGACACACACACATACTACATACATTACTTGGAATCAGGTGGCATAAAGAACTGGAATGATGGGATATTTTTCCAACATATTTATGTGGTTGTGATTATTTTTCTCACTGTAAGGGAGAGGGGAGGATTTTGTGCGATTGGAGGGAGGATGAAAAAGAGAGGTGTAACAATCCACTTCTTATTCTCAGTTTCTCTAGTCTACGATTTCTGTTCTTTTTCAAACTCTCTGTCAGTCTCAACAAGGCATCTTCACCATGTTTAAGGCAGAATAAACACAAGGGTACTGGTGTGATCAGAGAAAATCCAATAGCATACTGTTAGGTGAAAATAGAAAGTTCATACTAAGCCAAACTCATTGCCATTAAGTTGATTCAGGAAGTTCATAGTTAGGCAAAAATATCTGTGGAAGCTTAAGAGTAACCAAGCTAAATTAGGTTTAATTAATTCTCACAGGATGGCTCGAGTGTGAACAGGGATCTCAGTGTATTGCTTTAGAGAAAAGATTCACATAAACCAAATTTCAAAGGGACTCATGTTTGGCTTTATATTCTGCCAGAGATGCCAGCCTCAGTCAAAAAGAACAGAGTGTTGAAGCTGGCACAGGAAGCCAGGTCACTTCAAATTTCTCTTTTGGTCTCCTTGGCTCTGACTCTTTGAATACTATTGGCACTCCAGCAACTTGCCCTCTCTAAGCGAACAGAAATGCTCAAGATAGTGAAGAAAAAAAAACTCTGTATTTCAATTAAACCAGTGTCAAGTGGGTTCTGAAGTGCCCAGTGCAATAACTTGACCAATACAGTTGCCAGCAGTGTTATCGTAGCTAAGATGGCAGGGTCACTGCTCAAGCCGAATGAAAGATTGAAGCTAGGGGTGCTTTCCCATTTCAGAGATAACATTATATGTTCATGCGGAATAACAATACATTTTTCTATGATAAATTGAAAAGTCTTACTTGTACACAATTATCCTCAAAGAGCTTTTGAGGGAAAATGAAATGGGATTGTTGTTGTTTGTTGTCAGCTGCTGTTGAGTCGGTTCCAACTCATAGCAACCCTATGTACAACGGAACGAAACACTGCCCTGTCCTGTGCCATCCTCACAATCATTGTTATGCTTGAGTCCATTGAGATTAAACATACAGAAATAATGTAGTGTTTTCTGGACGGTCAAAGCTTCCTAAATAGTTTAAATCTTGAATATATTATTTGGAGATGACCTTAACGTATAATGGAGGTTTTTAGCTGTCCTGTAACAACTTAGGTAAAACCTTCAATCCAAAGAGTGAACATAGAAGTTCCTTTGAGGTAATTACAGTCTGACTCCATTCCAAGAAAGCTGCAAAGAGAGCTCAGAATGCCTTGGTCCAGTCAGCCATGCAGAATTTAATTCTGAGTTCTGTCCATTTTTTCTCTGAGTATCTACCCTTGCCTTCACTGTCCAATCCATTAAACATTCAATATTCCAAAAGCCTGTAGTGAGAAGAGATGGAGCATTTTCCCTTTATAGAAGTAAAGGATGTGCTGGAATTATTTGCTTAGCACATATTGACTGAGCCCCTTCTACATGCTATGTCCAGGTATAGCAGCAGCACAAACGGGTCAGGAAAGAAAAAATTTCTATTCTGCTCCCTCTAGAATTGAAAAGTTTACTATAAAAAAAATTAACAAAACATCATATACTCTTCCATTCTCTTTGGAGCGCTTAGTATTTCCAACTGCCTACCAGGCATCTGGTCTCAGATATTTTAATAGACAGCTCAAACTTACCATATCAGAAACTAAACTCCTGATCTTTCCCCTAATGCTTGACTCTATCCATAGCCTTTCCACTTCAGATAATGACAATGCCATCCTTCCAATTGTTAAGTCTTAAGCTTGTGGACTCATCATCAACTCTTCTCTGTTTCTCACACCATAGAACCAATCTGTCAGGAAATTCCATAGGCTCAGCCTTTAGACTATGTCCAGAATAGGACCATTTTGAACCAGCTTTACTGCTATATTCTGGATCCAGGCTGCCACTGCTCCCACTTGATTACCACAATAACCTCCTAATTGGTGTCCTGACTTACAACCATTGCCTCCTCTTGTCCCCACCACCATAGTTAAGTTGAAATACAGCTGCCAGCATACATTTTAAAATGTAAGTTAGACCATGTCACTCATCTGCTCAAAAACCTCAATGGCTCTCTGGTTTGCAAGGAGTAAAGGCCAAAGTCCTTGCAATGGCCCCCAAGACCCTAGATAACCCATCCCCCCTATTATCTCTCTGCCTTAATCACCTCCTCCTGTTCCCCTGACTTGCACTGTACCAGCCACCAGAAGCTTCCTTGCTATTCTTTGAACATAGCAGGTCCATAGAAGCATCTAGGTACTGGATATTATCTCTGTTCCTTTTCAAGTCTTTGTTCACATGCGACCTTCTCAATGAGGTTTATTCTGACTACCCTATTTTAAATTGCAACTTCCTTGACACTGTCAATATTGCTAACACTGATCCATTATTTTTTCCATAGTAATTTAATCTGATGCATGAACAAGTGTTTTTTATTCCATTTCTAAAGTTAATTGTGTGGTTGAGCTGGGATTTTTTTGCACTGAAAATCTGAATAGAAACTGCTGAGTTTTTTTTCCCTCTTGGACAAATAGAATATAAGTTATAATTTGGTCCTGATATCCTTCTTACAGAGAATTCCCCAAAATATTTCCCATATTCCAACTTAACTCCATTTTGATGCCTCATGAAGCCGAAGATCCCTGTTCAGAGTGTGAAGTCTTCATCTTCCAGGCCATAGTTGATCCCTCTACTCTGCTTTGGATGCTGTGCCCCCTGCTTCTTTTCTTTATCAATTACCTTTACTCGCATCTCTACCCTTAAATTTCCCCATTCTATTATTCCTGCAAACCAAACAAAGTGCTCCATTGAGTATCTATCTATCTATCATCTATCTCCTTCCCATTTGCAGCCAGTATTTCTGAAGGATATTTCTACACTTGTTCTTCACATGCCTTTGATTCCACAACCCAGAGCACTCAGTTTTCCACCTTCCCCTCTATATTAAAACTGTTCTCACTAAGATACTATCCAGTGACCTTCAGAACGCTAGGTCCATGGACAGTGTTCTGACTTATTTTACTTGAAATGGCTTCAGTTTCAACACCATTAAAAAAACAAACAAAAACAAAAAATAAAAAAAACCATGATCTTGAAATTCTCACATCCTTTTAGCCTTAGTGAAAATAGTCTCTTCTGGTTTTTCCCCATCTATTTATTAATTTCGGTCTCCTTTCTGGGTTCTCCTTTCAATAGGATATGAAATAATTGTGATCCCAAGATTGACTTCTCACTTCATACTCCTGTATTCACTGCCACAATTTAAACTACCATAAGTATGCAGTTGACTCTCAAATTCACGCCTGCTGCCCAGATCTCCCTTCAGTGCTCCAGACTCTAATGTGCAGCAGCTCACTGGGCATCATCACTTGGATGAGCTGGAGGTATCTTAAATTCATCCTATTCAGCATAGAGTCTTCTTTGCCCTTCTTTCATGTACCCTCTCTCAGTGAATAGCACCATTTTATACATATATATATGTCATCTAGAAATAAATATAATGGTGTGTAATATATATATTATATTATATATTTAATATACATAATGGTGTTATATATATAATATTACATATATATATATTTTGTTGTTGTGTTAGCCAAAACTCCAGAAGTTATCATTGACAACACCTGTGCCCGTACTTCCAATACACTAATTCCTGTGTTTCTACTTACTGAAGATGTATAAAATCAGTTCTCTCTTTTCCAACTTCATTGCCACTGCTTTAGTCCAAGCCCTCATCATTTCTTGCAGACTTTACTGTAATAGGCTGCCAATTCATTTTGCACAGGGCTGCCAAAGTGATCTTTCTAAAAATGCAACCCTATCATGTCAGTCCTCTTTTAAAAAATCCTTCACATTCCTTCAGGATAAAATTCACTGTTTCACCTGGCATATGTAGCATTTCAAGATTTGCCTCCTTCTTGTCACACCAACTTTATTTCCATTGCACCGTAAACCCCATTCACACTGAACTACTCACAGTTGTTCATAAATGCCATCCTCTCTAACAACTCCTCTAACATCTAACAGCCTTTTCCCCTGCTGTTCCTTCAGCCTGGAAGGGAACCACTTCATTCACCTGGAGAACTCTTCTTGTGTCTTCAGAAGTCAGCTTAGACATCAATGTCACCTTCTCAGTCTTGGTTGAGTGTCCTTACTCTGTGAGATGAAACCTTCATTTTACATTTTATTAATTTCAAAAGTAACTGATACTCACTATAAAAAATTAGAAAAAAAATGGAAATTACTCATAATTCTGTCACTTAATCTTACTAAATCCCTGATTGTGCTCAGGTAGCTTAACTCTTTTTGTATTAAAGACATATCCTATTAAAAACATAACATGTTCATTTGATTATCAAATTATTTCTTTAGGGTATTGTCTTAAGCTGGGTTCTCTAGAGAAGCAAAACCAGTAAAGCGTATAAATAAATATATAGAGAGATTTACATCAAGGAAACAGCTCATGCGATTGTAGAGGCTAGAACGTCCCAATTCCGTGGGACAGGGTAGAGGCCTCTCCCAATTCACACAGCCGCAGGAGCTGGCAAGCCCAAGATTGGCAGGTTGGGGAGCAGGGCTCCACTCACAGGCTGTGAAGATTGATGAATCCCAAGTTTGGCAGATAAGGTGACAGTTCAAGTCCCAAGAACCAGACGTCAGATGACAGGAGGCAGCCACAGGATCCAGATCCAGAGTGAGCAAAAAGCCAGAACATCTGCTTATATTCAGATGCAGGCCACACCCCCAAGGAAACTCTCTTTCATCTGATTGGCTACTCACAGCAAATTCAATCATGGGAGTGATCAACATATAAACACTGAGAATCATGGCCCAGCCAAACTGACACACAACCTTAACCATCACAGATATGTTATTCAGAATGGAATTGCTAGGTCATGAACACTTTAATAAATTATACACCTTTTTCAAAATTTCACTTAATTCTGCTATAAACTGTTTCAAACTTGTTTTAAACATAGATGGAACTAGATAACACATATCACAATACTTTTTGAACTACTTCAAAGGTACAGGTTCTCCAAAGTGCCTGTGCCCTAAGATGAAGAAACTGTCTCAAAAGCTACACATTTTTATGCTAGTTCTTGTTGGAATGAGGAGAAAGGGCTGTTGGAATAGTCAAGGTGTTCATGAGTCAGGACCTTCAAGGAAGCCATAGAAGGTTCTGAGACGTGAGAAGTTTTGAAAACAGAAACTTGGAATTACTAGTAGCTGTTGATGGATGGTGAGGGGAACCCTTCCTAGCTTTTCTCTTGTTATTTTTCCTTCACAATTTTATGGGTCTCCTGACGGCAAAAAGAAGATGAACTGCGGACATTTTTTCTGATGTTGTTTTAATTATAGGGCTGGTACAGTGTGTTCTTAAGAAGAAAGCTCTAATGAGGGTATCAGATAGAAAACAAGTGAGAATCATTGGGATAGTGCAGAGCACACCAACCAGTCCTCTGAGGTATAATAGTCTTTTAAGTAGCCTTTGGTGGACTTAAAACAGTCAGACCACAGGAAGTGAAATAGTGAATCAGAGCGTAGTTAATAAGAGAAGGCATACTTTAGGCAGTGAAGAGAATAAAGCGGGAAAACAGCAAAAAGAAGGGAAGAGAGGAAATTAAAATGTGTAAATTACACACTAAAGTCTTGAAATAGATGAAATGCAGAGGCAGTTAAAAGATATTGTCATCCTGAAAAATGGAAGCCAAACCTCTTAATATCTCTCCTCAGGAAGTCAAATTCTGTAGAGAAATGGGAGTAGGGTTTTAAGGTGTTTTTTAGCACACTGTTCATAGACACACAGCAAAAATTTTGCTAAGAGATGAGTGACGTTTTATCACTTCCCTATAGGGTCACTATGAGGGGGAATCGACTGGACAGCAACTGATTCGGTTTTGTTTTCTTTCTCAGAAAGACTGAAAGAAGTTTCAGTGTGTAAATGGAGATCAATAAGCAGGGGACAGAAAAATCCCAAGGGGAAGACTGTCTGGCATGAGAAAAGCCAAGCCCAGAAGTGCTGGAGTTGCACCTAGATATAGGTGATGCTCAATATTACATTGCAAAATTTAGTGTGTCATTTTTAAATTTAAAACTGGTTGGTTTCATGTTTTTAAAAGGACATGTTTAATTTGTTAATGTTTTCCCCTTCTCCTGTTAAAGCAAATATGCACTCTATTTTCTCTAACCCCTATCGAATCTGACTGCTCTCATTTGAGGGAGCTATTGAAGTGCTGACAGTACTTGTCTCTAGAGAGGGCTGCTACCTGCCTTCAACCAAGTTGAAGATAAAGGGAAGAGAGTTAACTCCTGAATTTCCAGAATAATGTGACGCCTAAAACTACATACAGTATTCTTCCTTCTTCACCACCCCACTACCTAAAAGAAAGGTATTAATATAGAGAATGTTCTACAGGGACTTAAAAATGGCCTACTTGAGTTATGAATGGTCATGTTAGATTCAGGATTAAGGGTTGATTTCTTAAAAGCAAATAGGTCTTGAAGTTGCCAGGTAAACCCATCAAACGCTTGAAATTAATCTAGCAAATTTAACTGCCCTAAGTATATTTCAGTTCCTTTATTGTTTAATGTGCCTGAATTAGGACAGTAAATATGAAGAATCAGTAACCTAAATGTTTGTACCTTTTATGTGTGCTGATTGAAACAGGGAGAAAAAATATTCCTCATATTGGAGAGACATAGAAGATCCTAATACCCTTTACAATCTTTCAGAATTAATCTAGCTGATATACCCACCCAGCAGATGATGAAAACAATTACCAATAAACAGACATTTGAAAACTATCATTGTTCCTTCTTTGCATTGTTTATGAATAGGAGGAAGTATAAAGGCAGGGGGTAGGTGGTTGGAGGGACAAAAACCCACACAGCATGTGTGAGTTCTGCTCTGGAGGGTTTTTTTTTTTTTTTTTTTTTAGCACTAAGCATTAAAAACTTTTTTTTTTTCCCCTGCTTTGTCTTTAGGGAATGCTGCAGAATGGTTTAATCATCTAGCTTTGGTATCAGACTGCCTAGGGCAGCTGTAGACTTTCTTATCATTATGTCTTACTGTGTGTCACCTTTCCCAGACAGCTATAGGATCAGGATAAGAAAAATTGTTTCTTTATGCTGTAGATCTAACAAAACCACAGGCTACTCACAGCCCACCAAATGAGTGCCTAGCATTTAAAATCGACCTGAATTAAATGAAGCAGTTGATTATAAATGCTAGGCGCTCAATTTTGAAACTGTGGCTTAAAGAAAGAAGCAACATATGACTATGGACTGTTCGCCTTGCATGAGAGGAAAAATGTGATGTTATGACCAGAATGAAATATCGTCTAAGGGGTGAATGAATTCCAATGATTGTGATGATCCAAAATATCTTCCTAAATGTGATGCTAGAAAGCGGGTATTTAAATGTATTACCACCAATATTTCTATCTCTGGAAAGACACAACCCAGAAACAGACAATGTAAATTTTTTTATTTTTATAAGATGCAAATTATTAAAATACTGAAGGTAAGGCAGGGAAAAATCAAACAGCAGACTATTTCTTAGGCAGAGAAATTTTGAAGTAGGAATGAGACAACTTATACACTTAAGAAATATTTCAAAAGGCATATTTGGTGATTGATATCTATTTATAGTTATCTTAAAAGTGTTGTATTGAAGGTTGTAAGATTGCCTTTTTAGCTTAACAACACTGTAGTATCAGAACAGTCTGGTTCTTTATTTTTCTGATAGTGAGTGTTAGGAGTCTGTGCTCTCAAATGGTTCAGACAGAAGGATGTTTCTCAGGATGGTCAGTCAGTGCTGCTGAGATGACAGATTAGATTGATGTCCTGCTGTAGAGGAAAGCAGGACAGCTGAGATAGCTGTTCAGCACTCTCAGGGGGCAGATTCATTATTTTTCCACACTGACAAAAATGTAAAGCTCGTACCTGCTTTCTTTTGCAATAAGATTGGTTACAGAACCTTAATAAAGAGTTCATTAATTCCATCCTGGAGACGATATTGCAAGAATTAATATGTCCATAGTTCTAACTAATATAAAGCATGGTCACCTGGTATGATGTAAGATGTTAACAGTCAGGCAATTATCTACTGAGAACCTACTATGTGCTATGCGTGGTATCATGTGCTGGAAATAAAATGGTCCATAAAAAGAATCTGTTTTTCCAGAGACTGCACTTTAGTGGGAGAAGTCAGACAAAAAATTCAAGTAAAATATGAATGGACCAATAAATAAATGAACAAGCACAGTGTGGAACAGGTAAAGCTGAAGCAGAAAACCATAGCCTTATTGGCTTCAGAAGTCAAACCATGGGTTTAGGACTGCCAGAGTGCTGGAAAGGAGACAGCAACTGTGAATTTTATCTGCCTATGAAATTCTCTCACAGCCTTCGCTGACCCCTGAATTGCACATATGCATATGAAAGTGCAAGGAACCCAGAGAGAAAACAATAGCTGTAAGGCTAGGAGAACTGAGCAGAAATTTAAGTGGCAGAAGTGAGAAAATTTGGAGTTCAAGACCTGCCAAGATAGAGGGGCTACCTAAACACCTTGGACTTTACAGATTTTAAGAGTGAAGACTATGTACAATGACTAAGGGATTTCTTCAGGATTAGGGGACAAACCAAAACAGTCCTACTCTGGCAAAACATAAAAACAAACCTCTACAAATTTAAGGTAATCTGCCAGTAACTTAATTCCCTCACAGAAAAGAACTCAACTATCTTCTGGGGAAGGTAACAAAATCCTAAGACTCTACAGCATATTATATACAATATCTGGTAAACATTATTAGACATGTGAAGAAAGTGTGAACTATATTAAAGAAAATAGAAGCAGAATTTTTAAGAAGTCTCAAATTTCAGAATTTGCTAGTAGGTACTATGAGTAATATGTTAACGAGCCTACAAAAAATATTGCTATAATGGACGAAAAGATGCGGGATTTCAGGAGAAATTTGGAAACAGAATCAACTAGAAATCCTAGAATCAAAAAATAAAATACCTGAAATCAAATATTTATTGGATGGGATTAATAGCACTTTATGTAACCATAGAAGAAAGAATAATTATACTTGAAGACAAGTCAATATATACCATACAAATTGAAGCACAGAGAGAGAAAAAAATGGAAAACTATTAAAATGATTCTGTTCAAAGCTGTCTTACATACCTATTATTGGTGTCTTAGAAAAAGAAGAGATGGAGGATGGGACAGAAATAAAATTTGAATAAATACTGGCAAAAATTTTTCCAAATTTGGTCTTTAAAAAGAAATATACAAATCAACTAAGCTCGGTAAATACCAGACAAATACAAAGAAATGCAAAGGAAATAAAAACTAGGCACATCATAGTAAAACTGCTGAAAACCAAATATAAAAGGAAATCTTTAAAAAAGCCATGGAAGAAGTGATGAAAGTTTACTGACTTTTTTTCAGAAGCAATGGAGGCTGGAAGGTAATAGAATGTCATTTTTAAAATGCTGGGGGGAAAAGAAAGAGCTGTCAGCTGAAAATTCTATATCCAGGTGTCTTAGTTTCCTAGTGCTACTGTAACAGAAATAACACAAGTAGGTGGCTTTAAAGAACAGAAATTTATTTTCTCACAATTCTGGAGGCTTAAAGTACAAATCAAAGTCTCAGCCATGTTAATTCCTTCGTTGTTGGTGGCCTTGGGCTTTCCTCGGTTCCTTGAGTATCCATCTGTATTATTTCATTTATGGTGCCTCTGTGTCTAATCTTCTTTTTTTATAGTTCATAAGTGATTAGGTTTAGGATCCACCCTACCCTAGTATAATTCAGACATTACATTAGATTGCATTATGGAAGGTAATCTGCTCTACCCAGGGCCAACAGATTCAATCACTTGTTTAATCATAAACAGCACATGGCCAGGATTTCAATTCATATTTTTGGTGTACACAATTCAATCCATAGTATCAGGGAATTTTTTTTTTTTTTTTAATAAGGAAGGTGATAAATGAAAGCTTGTTGACAAAAATCATTGACAGTAGACCTTCAATATCAAAAATACTAATAGGAGTTCTACTAGTTAAAGATAAATGAAGCTAGGTGAAGGTTTATTTACACATTAAAAAGGAAGAGGACTGGAAATTAAATATGTAGATAAATATAAACTGTTACTTTTGCTTTTATATTTTAAAAGATGATTGCAAAATTCAAAAATAATAAAAATATATTGTGGAGTTAATAACATGTAGAAGAATAATATATGTTAACACCCAAAGAACAAGGATGGATTTAAACTGAATTATATTTTTAAAGATTCTTAGATTATATGTGAAGTAGTATAATATTAATTCATGTTACTCACTGCCATTGAGTTGATTTCAAGTCACAGCAACCCCATAGAACAGAGCAGAATTGTCCCATAGGGTTTCCAAGGCTATAATCTTTAATCTTTAGAAAGCATAAATGTCACTTTGAGGACTAAGGTGTGCCTGACCCAAGCTGTGGTGTTTTCAATTGCCTCATATGCGTGTGAAAGCTGGACAATGAATAAGGAAGACCAAAGAAGAGTTAATGCCTTTGAATAATGGTGTTGGTGAAGAATACTGAATATACCATGGACTGCCAAAAGAACAAACAAATCTGTCTTGGAAGAAGTACAGCCAGAACCATCCTTAGAAGCGAGAATGGCGAGATTTCATCTCATGTAATTTGGACATGTTATTAGGAGGGATCAGTCCCTGGAGAAGGACAACATGCTTGGTAAAGTAGAGGGTCAGCAAAAAGAGGAAGATCCTTAGTGAGATGGATTGACACAGTGGCTGCAACAAAGGGCTTGAGCATAACAACAATCATGAGAATGGCGCAGGACCAGGCATTGTTTCATTCTTTTGTACATAGGGTCACTGGGAATCAGAACCTACTCGATGGCGCCTAACAATAACAACAATCTTTATGGAAGCAGACTGCCACATCTTTTAATTCATGTTAGCCACTGCTGTCACTTTGATTCCAACTCATAGCTATCCTACAGGACAGAGTATAACTGCACCATAGAGTTTCCAAGGAGTGCCTGGTGGATTCTGAACTGCTGACCTCTTGGTTAGCAGCCGTAGCACTTAACCATTACGCCACCAAGGTTTCCATTTAATTCATGTTAGACTGGGGGCAAATTAAAGATGCATATTGTAATCTCTAGAGCAATTCCTAAAAAATATAAAATGGTATATCTACAAGAGACAATTGAAGACATAGAATGGAAAAACAAAATAAAAATGCGTCAATAACTTCTTTTAATAAATTTTTTTTATTGTACTTTAGATGAAGTTTCACAGAACAAATAGTTTCTCATTAAACAGTCAGTACACATATTGTTTTATGACATTGGTTAACAACCCCCCGACATAGTCAACACTCTCCCTTCTCAACCTTGGAGGACTTTTCTTTTTTTTTGGTGAAAATATACATAGCCAAAGTTACACCATTTCAAAAGTTTTTACATGTACAATTCAGTAACACCGATTACATTCTTCCAGTTGTGCTGCTATTCTCACTAACCTTTTCCAAATTATTCCATCACCATTATCTTCAACTCACTGTCCCCTAGGCTTCCCATCAAACCTTTTGAGTTGCTGTTGTCTATTTGATCTCACATAGATAATT
>NW_004444034.1:2342369-2351584 GCF_000243295.1 Trichechus manatus latirostris
TTAACAACCCCATGACATGTCAACACTGTCCCTTCTCAACCTTGGGTTCCCTATCACCAGCTTTCCTGTCCCCTCCTGCCTTCTAGTCCTTGTCCCTGTGCCTCATTAGTCCCGTTTTGTTTTATGGGGCTTTCCAATCCCCGGCTGAACGGTGAACCTCAGGAGTGACTTCACCACTGAGCTAAAAGAGTGTTCGAGGGCCATACTCTTGGGGTTTCTCCTGTCTGTCAGGCCAGTAAATCTGGTCTTTTTTGTGAGTTAGAATTTTGTTCTACCTCCTCCTCCAGCTCTGTCCAGGACCCTCTGTTGTGATCCTGGTCAGAGCAGTCAGTGATGGTAGCTGGACACCATCTAGCTATACTGGACTCAGTCCGGTGGAGGCCATGGTAGCTGTGGTTCATTAGTCCTTTCGACTAATCTTTTCCTTGTATCCTGTTCTCTTCATTCTCCCTTCCTGCCGAAGGGGTGAGACTAGTGAAGCATCTTAGATGGCTGTTCACAGGCTTTTAAGACCTCAGATGCTACTCACCAAGCTAGAATGTAGAACGTTGTCTTTATAAACTGTGTTATGCCAATTGAGCCAGATGTACCCTGACCCAGTGTTAGTAATTTTTTAAGAATTAAAATCATTCTGAATATGTTCTCTTACAACATAATTAAATTATAAGTTAATAATAATAATATATCTAGAGAATTACTAAGTGTTTAGATGTTGTTGTTGTTATGTGCTGTCAAGTCGATTCTAACTCATAGCGACCCTGTAGGGCAGAGGGCTCCTTGTTTAGACGTTAAGTACCATATTTCCAAATAACCCGTGAGGCAAAGGAGAAATCACAAGGTAAATTAGAAAATAGTTTGAACTTAACGTTGATAAAATCACAACAGATCAAAATTTAGGAGATGCAGCAAAAGCTGTACTTAAAGAAAAATTTGTAATTTTAACAGAAGAAAGATCTAGGTTTCTACTTTAAATTCTCAAAAAGTAGAGCAAATTAAAAAGGAAAATAGTAGAAGGAAAAAATAACACAGGTAAGAATGATAATCAATTGCATAGAAAACATAAAAAGAAGAGAAAAACAAAAACAAAGTTTGGTTATTTTGAAAAATAAATAAAATTCATAAACATTGGAAAAGTGCATTGATAAAGAAAAAGAAAGAAAAAATATTGCCAATACCACAAAGAA
The DNA here is from genome assembly GCF_000243295.1 of Trichechus manatus latirostris. Taxonomy (NCBI): domain Eukaryota; kingdom Metazoa; phylum Chordata; class Mammalia; order Sirenia; family Trichechidae; genus Trichechus; species Trichechus manatus. The sequence goes on from NW_004444034.1 coordinate 2,343,554, forward strand.
TAGAGGAAATATCACTATAGTCCCTACAATTATTAAAACGTTAACAAAGGAATGCTATGGTAATAAAATTAACAACTTAGATAAAAGGACAAACTCCTTGAAAAAACGAAACCAACAACTTCATGCTGAGTGAAAGAAGTCAGACACGAAAGAGTACATACTGTATGATTCCATTTATATCAAGGTGTTGGCATTGGCAAACTAAGTTATATTGACAGACACAGGAACAGTGGTTACCTCTAATGAGGGGAGCTGGCAAGGATTTACTGGAAAGAGTACATAAAACACATTCATTTTATGTAAGTTATAACTCAAATTTTTTGTATTTAAAATATACAAAACAAATGCTGTTGTTATTAGGTACTGTTGAGTCAGTTCTGACTCACAGCAACCCTATAGGACAGAGGAAAACTGCCCCATAGGGTTTCCGAGGAGCAGCTGGTGGATTCGAACTGCTGACCTTTTGGTTAGCAGCTGAGCTCTTAACAACTATGCCACCAGGGCACCACAAAACAAATAGACATGATTATTCAGATAGTGATACAAATTATGAGAAAATGTAAGCAGTAGTTTCATGAGTGAGAAGAATGTGATTTGGAATGACCTCCCTGAGGATGTAGCATTTTATCTGAGACCAAACTGGCAATAAGGAACTATCCATGTGAAGGTCTTCCTAGGTACAGGATCCAGCAAGTGCAAATGCCCTAAGTTAGGAGTAAGTCCAGCATTATTTAGTACTAGAAAGCAAATCAGTGGAGTTAGAAGTTCTTGAGCCAACGTAAGTGTGGTGGGAACTGAAGTTGAAAGAGAAGGTGGGAGAAGTTAAGAATTTGAAAAAGAACAAAAGAATCATATAAGATGATGGAATTGAAATACTATTTAAATCTATAGAAGGACATCGGTGCTCAGTTGGATTAGTAATTGCCAACGTACTTTTTACTTATATGAACACAGCTAAGTTCTCTCCTGATTTATTTTTACCTGGTGGTGTAGTGGTTAAGTGCTATGGCTACTAACCAAAAGGTTGGCCGTTCAAATCCACTAGGCGCTCCTTGGAAAGTCTATGGGGCATTTCTACTCTGTCCTGTAGGGTTGCTATGAGTTGGAATTGACTCGATGGCAATGGGGTTAGTATTATAATTGAATTTGCAAATAACCCTTGAAACCTATACTGTTGTTGTTTTTGCTTGCCATCAGATGAATTTTGACTCATAGCAACCCCATGTGACAGAGTAGAACTGTCCCATAGGGTTTTCTTGGTGGTAATCTTTACAGAAGCAGATCACCAGGTCTTTCCCCTGCAGAATGGCTGGGTGGGTTCAAACTGCCAACCTTTCAGTTACCAGGTGAGTGCTTAACCATTGCACCACTAGGGCTCCTTTGAAATTTACATAAGAGAGGTATTTTTTAAAGTTGTCTAGTTAGTTAGCTGCCACTGAGTGGGCCCTTAACTCATGGTGACCCCATGCACAACAGAACACAATGCTGCCTGGTCCTGTACCATCTCTATGATCAGTTGCAGGTCAGACCATTGTGATCCACAGAGTTTTCATTGTCTGATTTTTGGAAGTAGGTTGCGAGGCCTATCTGCCTAGTCTGTCCTATTCTGGAAACTCTGCTGTACCCTGTTCAGCATCACAGGAACACAAAAGCCTCCACTGACAGACAGGCAGTGGCTGTGCATGAGGTCCATTGGCTGGAAATCTAATGCGGGACTCCCACATGGAAAGTGAGAATTCTACCACTGAATAACCGATGCCTCATAAATTTGTCTAGCTGGTTAGAACAGTAGAATATGGAGAAAGGATAGAGGAGGCAACGAAGGTGAGAGCTGGAAGAAGGATGGGACTTGAGAAGGACTGGGTAGGAAGAGAAGCCCTGGAGAATCTTTTACAAGAGGTGTACGTGTGTGTGTAGTGGGCCGAACAAAGGGAAAAAAGACACATCTTTAACCACTTGACACCTTAAATGCCCCAGTGCTCATATTTAAAAAGTAAAACAAACAAAATCTTCACGTGGAACTTGAGGTGAAAGTGTCTTTACCCATGAAAGTAAGAGCACATTCAGTTGCCTCCCTTGCTATGAGTACCTCTTTGGTGGACAAAACCTTATGAAATCTCAGATCAAATATCTTTCACATTGAGAGGTGTTTTGGAAAAACATTGTCAAAAAACAGGAAAGTGTGGTACTTAACACCTTAGTTACCACAGAAAGTTGGCATACAGCACAGTTAGAGACATGTAAAATATAAAGTGTGTCCTGCAATTCAAAGACAAAAGATACCTCAAAGGAAAATACTCAAAGATGAGCAAGGCTTCTCAATCATCTCTGTTTCCATTTTTTTGCCTAAAATTTGTAAACTCTTCAATCTGGTAAAATGATTCTTTGGATTGAGAGCCAGTCTGGAAAAGAATATGGGCTATTGTCTTAGCATGTATTTCCTCATGTCAATATTCTACAGTGTCAGAAATTGTGTTAATAAATATTTAAGCAAGTGACATCACATTCAGAACTACCTGTGCTCCTACAGTCTCTCCAAGATGGGCAATGTCTTCTCTAGGTGTGAGATCACCTGCAAGGGGTAGGGGAACTGGAGAACTCAGGGTCAGAGTAATCTTTCAGCAGAAACAGAAAGTAGTTATATAGGTGCTTATACAATACATGGCAATGCCTTTGGTAACAGGCCTAGGAGAAAGGTATGTGGGAGCGACAAGTGGTTGGGAATGATTAGGTTTCAGAAAAAGTTGGTATGTTTGTGATTGGGACTGAGCGCCACACCCCCAAGACTTGTTAATCTTGTGCCTACTCTTACCAGGCAACCCTAGGTCATCTTACTCTCATTTTAGGCAATAAAGGTAAAATTCATCTTGATGATCTCAACAGACCTGAGAGGCATTTTAAACAAGTGTTTTAGAGAAGGCTCTAAAGTCTCCTGCAAGTCTAGAGCTTCAGGCTGCAGCTGGCTCTTCATGGAGAGGTAATACTTAGGTGCTAATATGACATCAACTAAAAGTTTAATTACTATACCTTGCATTTGCTGAAAATAAACAAGTTTTATTTTAGTTTTGGCTTATGAAACATTCTGATGGAAAAGAAAAAAAGCTGAGGCAAAGTGCAGAATGCACAACATGCAAAATAGCAATTAACTTCATAGCTTACACAAATTCAGTGCTGTTTTAGATGTGTAACAGAATAGAGACAGTTTTAAAGAAATATTAGAATCACTTATTGGGTCCCAGAGTTCCCTAACGGGACTGGCTTCAGAACCCTCTGTTAGCTGCTGCAATGTTTAATCTGTTATCTAGTTTGCACTGTGATAGTGGAATCCCACATTTACCATGTTTTGAGTAGTGCTATAATTTAATTCAATAAGATTAAAGAGAGACTCTTCAGTTTTTAGAGATTTAGAGCAGTGGTACATACCAGGAGGAACTTCTTCAAAGAAATTCCGTTATCTATCATTGAGGCTAGGGAAGACTGGGCACTCATACTCATATTCTCCACAAGGCCTTCCACAACATTTCAAAGAACTGAAGAGGAGTGTGACCTTATCTCAGCCTGAACCTTTTTGGCAAGGATAAAGGCAGGAGAAGATAATTTAATTGGCAAGACATAAGAGGATCCAGTGTGACTCTATGAAGTGGTATCCAAGACACACAGGCGTCATTCAGAACAGAAGTGCTGTGCAGCAGCTTGATAAAACCAGGCACCGAACTGTGCCAAGAGACAGCAAAACACACATTTCCTTCATGATTGTTGAGGTCTCTCTGTAAATACAGTGAAATCACTAAGGGAAGCTTTAAATATTGTTGGAAAAACTGGTCAAGGTCTCATTTGATAAAGCCACTGGAATTTCAGCGAGCTATTCACTGAGACTCTATTACTACTCCCAGAAAGGAAGAGGAGCAGGTATTTCAATTGCAACATGCTTGGAGTGCATTTTCCTATTCACAGGTCATTTGAAAAGAGGGTTAAATGTTTCGGTGAGACCCGAATATACAAACATTTATGAAAATAATGACGATCTTAGTTTGTATTTATGTAGAAGCTTCCATCTAAGGAGCTCAGGCGTTATTTCCTTACATTTTAAAAATACTATCTGGAGGCTAGTTAAGTGGAAACTATATATTTACATTTTATCCCTAGTGGAACTCCTTTAAAGGACGTGCCAAAAAGTTGTAAGCATTTAGGCATCCTTGTGATAAACTCATTCAATACACTGAATTTCACTTTAAAGTCATACAAATCAAGGGAATAAGTAAGTTTTTTGCATTAATATTTAATTGAAGGAATTTTCCTTAGTGCCTATGCTTTGCTCGTCTCAATCTGATTTCCTCCTGCCTGTTCTGACTCCAGGGTAAACTAAATAAAAGAAACCATTTACAGTCAACTTTCAAGTGATAAAAAAAAACTAGGAAGACTCAGAGGTATTGACTCAAAGAAGTATGATAAACAGTGAAATAGATGGTTTAGTAGTCAAAGCAAAAGTCTAAAGACAGGTTTCTTAGAGCAAGGAGAAGCAATAGTACAAGAGAGGTCTCCCTCCCCCACATGACTGGGTAACATATAGACTCTTCTAAAGCATATATTCTTAACCCTTTTTGTCCCAGAGACTCCTTTGAAAGTCTGGTGTAGCTTAAGTACCTCTTTTTAGAATAATATTTTAAATGCATAAAATTAAACTCAAAGGCTTACAAAGGAAACTGACTATACAGAATTATAGTAATAAAAATATTTAAAAAATATACTAATATAGATGTCTCTTTTTAACACAATAATAATATCTAGTAGCAGATTAGATAATAAGAATTTTGAATTAGTGACGAACATAAGCAATACTCAAGAATTTTTGCAATAATTGTAAAGCCATATAAATATACCTGTCATTTCTATTGGTGCCAATGTTACAAGTACTGCATAGTTTTTGACTATACGCACGTTAGAAAGAAATGTTGTATTTTAGTTAAGTTAGTGAAAATAAAGTATGCAATTATTTTCTCAACCTTGTTCAAGAACCCCATGTTAAGAATATATAAGCTAAAGTAAAAATTATTTCCTTTAACTTCCGAGAATAAATCCATAATGCCTAGTGATTCAAAGACCATCCTTTAAGCAGCACTGATATAAGGAGTGCAAGGGTTAGAATTTGTGAAGGGTGATCATGTGACCAAAGTAAATAATTGGTTTTGGGTTTTAAGAATTAGTATATGAAAATTTCAGCTGAGTAAGGGGTCTTATTTTGTCATAGAAAATGTTCGAATATTTGAGATAAGCTAAGTGCCTTATAATTCAGACTGTTGGTAATTTATAGTTTTGAAAACCAAATGACATAATAAATAATAGAACTGTCAAGAGCACTTTAGCTTTGACACTTTCCTGTTATGGACTGAGTAAAATCAAAATTCCCTAGCCTAACTTTTGTAGTCTTTTATCCCTCTACACTCCTTCCTATCCAAGGCCACCTCGGTGCTCCTCCTGCCAACTCGAGCTATCCAATACTCAATGTTCCAGCCGTATCAATTTTCTATTCTTTAAATGAGTCTTATCATTCCTGCCATTGGGAATGTGTGCAATTTATTCCCCCTACTTGAAATTCTCCTTTTCTTCAATTCCACTGTATAAGTCCCATCGTTTGAAGCCAAATTTTCTTTATGTATGGCCTAGCTCACATCTGTTGTTGTTTGTTGTTAGGTGCAGTCGAGTCATTTCTGACTGACTCATAGCAACCCTATGTACAACAGAATGAAACATTGCCTGGTCCTGCCCATCCTCATAATCGTTGCTATCTCTGAGCCCATTGTTGCAGCCACTGTGTCAATCCATCTCGTCGAGGATCTTCCTCTTTTTCACTAACCCTCTACCTCACCAAGCATGATGTCCTTCTCCAGGGACTGGTCCCTCATGATAACATGGCCAAAATATGTGAGATGGAGTCAGGCCATCCTCACTTCAGAGGAGCACTCTGGTTATACTTCTTCCAAAACAGACTTGTTCGTTCTTCTGGCAATCCACGGTATATTCAACATTCTTCATCAACACCATAATTCAAATACATCACTTCTTCTTTGGTCTTCCTTATTCATTGTCCAGCTTTCGCATACGTAAGAGATGATTGAAAATACCATGGCTTGGGTCAGGTACACTTTAATCCTCAGAGTAACGTCTTTGCTTTTTAACACTTTAAAGAAGTCTTTTGCAGCAGATGTTCCCAATGCAATACATCGTTTGATATCTTGACTGCTGCTTTCCTGGGTGTTGATCGTGGATCCAATAAAATGAAATCCTTAACAACTTCAGTATTTGCCCCATTTATCACATCCTACTTCTTTAAAACAACACCAACAATTAACCATCTAAATAACCAAACCAAGAAAGCGCTATATTTATAATCTACCATATTTATCATAAACTTATCATTAGAATTCACCATATTAACCATAACCTTAGGAGCCCTGGTGGTATAGTGGTTATGCTCTCAGCTGCCAACTGAAAGGTCGGTGGTTGGGACCCACCAACCTCTCTGCAGGAGAAAGATGTGGCAGTCTGCTTCTATAAAGATTTATAGCCTTGGAAACCCTATGGGGCAGTTACACTCAGTCCTATAGGGCTGCTATGAGTCGGAATCAACTCGATGGCAGTGGGTTTTTGGTTTGAGAGTGGTGCAAATGGTTAAGCGCTTGACTACTCACACATAGGTTGGTGGTTTGAACCTACCCAGAAGCATCTCGAAAGTCAGGCCTGGCAATCTGCTTCTGAAAGGTCATAGCCTTGAAAACCCTACGGAGCAGTTCTACTGTGCATGCATGGGGTTGCCATGAGTCAGACCTGACTTGATGGCAACTAACAACAATGACATGACTGCACTTACGTCTCTTGTGAGCTATGAACTCTTATTATATCTATTACACTGAATTTTCTGATCAACCTTTCTGAACATAAAAACAGATATTGGAGAGAGCAAAAAAGAGTGAGGGAGTGAGAGTGCAAAAAGAGAGAAATATGTGAGGAGTTGAAGAACCTTGAAGATGAGATTAGAAGGTGTGTATCAGCCCATTTTGGATAGATGTCCTCCTCCCCATTTCTGTTTCCCCAGAATTCATGATGCCTTAGCTAAGTGGATTTATAATTTAAAATGCTGCAGAATATGTTGCTAATATAAGATTTTAACTCTTTTTTCCCATTGAGTCTGTCAATAGACATTATGTGGTTATCATCACAATGGTGGATGTTGCAACATGCTAAAACAAAAACCCACCGCCATCGAGTCGATTTTGACTCATAGTGACCCTATAGAACAGAGTAGAAATGCCCCATAGGATTTCCAAGGCTGTAAATCTTTACAGAAGGAGACTGCAACACCTTTCTCCCATGGAGCAGCTGGTGGGTTCAAACCACCAATCTTCTCATTATGAGCCGAACTCTTTAACCACTCCACCACCAGGGCTATTTGCAACCCACTAGTCTGATAAAATACATTGCACTTACAAACTTTAGTGTTACAATGAAAAGAGAAGGTTGTGTTAGAGAAGGTCAACTAAAGAAAACTAAATAAGGGAGTGATGAAGTGTTTGAAAACATATTTCAGAAGGTAATATATAAGAGAACTAAGGGACTATTTGGCATAAGAGAGAAGGAAAGATATAATCTATATGGTGTAGAAATGTGTAATATTATGCAATAAGAAAAAAATGTCTAAGAGAGCTGATGGGTGAAAGCCTACTGATGAGGGTCAGAAAGAGGTTAGTAGAGGAGAGATGAGTTACATCTTTCTCATAGTGGAAGAACGCCTCAGAGATAATGAGAAGCCAAAAAGAACCTCACTATAAAGTAATGAAATAATATGAGTATAAATGGGGTTATACAAGGCCAGGTAGAACTGAATGATATAAGAAAAAAAGACCAGCATCTAACCAGCCCATCATGTGTAGTAACTACCCATTCTGTAGTTGCAACAAGCAGAAAATGTGTTAGCTTGACAATATATTTCATATTGCAATTAATGAAAAAGGCATTTTGAAAGTTATTTATTAC